>NW_024356616.1:99869-302369 GCF_014805655.1 Passer montanus | reverse complement strand
CCAGGACCATTCCCCCACCCCACGGGACCATCTCCCCATCCCCAGCTCCATCCCCCATCCCATAGGACCATCCCCCCCATTCCCAGCTCCATCCCCGCTCCCAGCCGGGCACAGGCGCGGGGGATCCGGGATAATCCTGTGGGGTTCAGGATCCCCGGCTCTGCCTCCGCCCGGGGCCAGCCCTGCCCCGGAGGTGCCGCGGGGCAGAGCCTCTCCCGACCCTCGGGGGCTGCCGGGGCCCGGGCTGGGTGGGGATGGCCGGCTCTGCCCCCGCCCGGGGCCAGCCCTGCCCGGGAGGTGCCGGGGCCGCTCCCCGCTCCGGCCGCGGGGCAGAGCCTCTCCCGACCCTCGGGGGCTGCCGGGGCCCGGGCTGGGTGGGGATGGCTGTTTTTCCAGCCAGCTGTGGCCATGGGAGCGCTGGAATTCCGCCGCTCCGGCCCTCCCCACCATCCAGCCGCTGCCACCAAGGTCACACAAGGTTCCGGGAGCTCGGCCCTGCCCGGAGCCTGTCCCGGCCCCAATTCCCAGCCTGGAGGAGCCCAGGCTGGGTCACAGCAGGAGCAGCCGGCCCTGGGGTGACACCTGGGCAGGGCTGCGGGTGCCAGGCAGGGGCTGAGCAGGGAAGGGACATGGGGACATCCCTGCGCCTCCCTGGGCTCCCTGAACTCCCCCCTGCCCTTGCCGCGTTTCTCTCTGCGTTGCCAAGACATGGCTGGAGGCTCTGGGGGCTCCTTGCTCCTCCTCGGCTGGCTGGAGCCCCGGGAATGTCACAGGGTGGGGACCGAGGGGGTTCCGGGAATGTCACAGGGTGGGGACCGAGGGGGTCCCGGGAATGCCACAGAGAAGGGACCGAGGGGGTCCCGGGAATGCCACAGGGTGGGGACCGAGGGGGTCCCGGGAATGCCACAGAGAAGGGACCGAGGGGGTCCCGGGAATGTCACAGGGTGGGGACCGAGGTCTCGTCGCGTCCCCCAGCCCAGCCGGGCAGCGCTGCGAGGAGAGGCTCAGCTGCTCCAGGGCAGCTCCAGGGCAGCAACAGCGAGGTGAAAAGGAGAATTTCTCATTTCTCCTCCTGAGGGAGGGGCAGCAGCGAAGGGAGCCCCAAAAGGCCGCTCTGGCCACATCTGGCAGGGGAGCTGCCCGGCCTGGCAGGGTCCTTGCAGATGTGTGGCAGCGGCGGATGATGCAGGGCCGTGCCCTGCAGGAGCTGCTGCTCAAAGCAGCTTGCTCATGCCTGCAGTTAACCCTTCCCAGCCCAGAGCAGCTGCAGGGCCCCTGGAGGGTTGATCCTGCCCGCCCTCCCCGCGGGGATCTGTGCCGGGGCCAGGCTGCCTGGTGCCATGTGGAATCCTCCACCTGTTCGGGGCTTTTCCTGCCCGCTCCTGGTGCCGTGCCCAGGCCTGGCCGCCTTTCCTCTCCTCCCAGTGCGGGTTGGCAGCGCCAGCCCCGAGCTGGCAGCGTCCCCTGGCAGCAGAGCCACGGGAGGGGCTCCTGGGCAGGGCAGCTCCTGCCAAGGTGGCCTCAGCCCAAAGCCGTGGGGCTGGAGAGACGCTGGGCCTCCGGAGGCTCTGGCAGCTGGAAGTTGTCCCCAGCAGTTTTCCTTCTTGGAAGTCTGAGAAATGCTACTGGTTTTCAAAAGATTAAAAAAGGTTTATTAAAACCTTATAAAAAAATACTGCAGAAGACTGGATAGAGAAAATATTACAGCAGGGAGCAGGGGATTTTCCATGTGCTCCTCCACACAGTGGAGGTTTTGCCTCGTTTTCAAAATATTTTAAAAGGTTTATTCAAGCCTTATCAAACAATACGGCAGAAGACTGGATAGAGAAAACATTACAGCAGGGAGCAGGGGATTTTCCATGTGCTCCTCCACACAGTGGAGGTTTTGCCTTTTAACCCTTTGGCCCCTCCCAAAATTCTGTCCAGGGGTGGAGGTCATGTCATTAAACCTTGATTGGAGGTCAGCTGTTGTCATGGTAACGAGCCAACTCTCCCAAATGTCCCTGCAGAAGACTGGATAGAGAAAATATTACAGCAGGGAGCAGGGGATTTTCCATGTGCTCCTCCACACAGTGGAGGTTTTGCCTTTTAACCCTTTGGCCCCTCCCAAAATTCTGTCCAGGGGTGGAGGTCATGTCATTAAACCTTGATTGGAGGTCAGCTGTTGTCATGGTAACGAGCCAACTCTCCCAAATGTCCCAAACCCAGGCCACCCCATAATAACAACACAAAGGGGTTAAAACATAAATATAAATCTATAAAACTTCTCCTAACACATACCCATGCCATTTGCCCTTTAATTGTGAGACTCAGCCGTGGCACTGCTCATCTGCATAATAACAAAACAAAGGGGTTAAAACATAAATATAAATCTATAAAACTTCTCCTAACACATACCCATGCCATTTGCCCTTTAATTGTGAGACTCAGCCGTGGCACTGCTCATCTGCCACAGCGGGGATGAAGGGAATGCTCAGGGTGGGCATCAGCAGGGTGGAACCTGCCTGCCCTGGGCCAGATCACAGCACCACACAATCCCAAAATCCCTGAGGCTGGAAAAGCCCTCCAGGATCATCGAGTCCAAGCTGTGCCCTTGTCCCCAGCCCTGTGCCACCTCCAGTAGTCCCTTGGTGACTCCAGCACCTCCCTGGGCAGTTCCTGAGCCCCCTTTCCATGCAGAAATTCCTGCTGGATCCACCCCGAGCCTGCCCTGGCCCAGCCTGAGGCCATTCCCTCTGCTCCTGTCCCTGGGATAAGATCCCAAATCCCCCCGGCTGTCCCCTCCTGGCAGGAGCTGTGCAGAGCCACAAGGTCCCCCCTGAGCTCCTTTTCTCCAGGCTGAGCCCCTTCCCAGCTCCCTCAGCCCCATTCCCTGGACACCCCAGCCCCTCACGGAGCGCTTTCTACCCTGACAGCCTCTCCTCTCTCCCCGACAGGACCGTGGGTGGCAGCAGCAGCACAAGTGACCCCCAGGCCCCCGTCCGGCCTCCCCGTCCCCCCAGGCATGCCTTGTGGGGCTGGGCAGCGCCCATGGCTTTCCTGTCCAGGCTCTACAGGAGCAGCAGCAGGTCCCCGAGCCGCGCCCCGCGGGACGAGCGCGGCAGCCACCCCATCCTCAGCGTCTTCGAGCTGGAGCGGCTGCTCTACACCGGCAAAACCGCCTGCAACCACGCCGACGAGGTGTGGCCAGGCCTCTACCTGGGAGACCAGTAAGTGTGGCTGAAGAGACACGCGGGACAAACAGAATCACACCCTGAGGTAGTCATGGAGTGGGGATGTGTGCCAGAGCCTGGCACACGTGAGATAGGTCTGTGAAAACTTGTGCCCCGAGCTTCGGTTTGTGTTCGAGGGTGCCAGGACGAGGGAAGAGATGAGAATCTTGACTCCATGTTTCATTATATTATATTATGTTATATTATGTTACGTTACATTATATTATATTATATTATATTATATTATATTATATTATGACTCCATGTCTCATTATATTATATTATGTTATATTATGTTATGTTACATTACATTATATTATATTATGTTATGTTACATTACATTATATTATATTATATTATATTATATTATATTATATTGTTATATGATATTAAAATGCTATACTGAAACTATACTAAAAATAATAGAAAGAAAGGATGTCCCTCCCTGCTGTCCCTGAAGAGATTTCAATGGGACAAAGGAAGAAGGAGGTGGCAGAGCCATACAGGGAGGTCACAGGTGGAGTGTCCATGGAGCAAGGGCGGTGAGATCTCCACAAAACCCACAAAAACCAAGAATCAAAAATCTGCCAGGTTTTTATATCCAGCTCCCTCAGCCAGAAACATTTACGCAGGACAGCCTTTCCAGTGTTCTGGGACACTTGTAGTGCTCTGAGGTGTCCCTTCCCTGCTGTGCCTGCAGAGATTTAGCTGGGACAAAGGAGGAAGGAGGTGGCAGGGCTGTGCAGAGACAGTGTCCATGGAGCCAGGGCCGTGAGATCTCCATAAAACCCAAGAATCTCAAAAATCCCCCAGGTTTTTACATCCAGAAACATTTATCCAGGACAGCCTTTCCAGTGTTCTGGGACACTTGTAGTGCTCTGAGGTGTCCCTTCCCTGCTGTCCCTGCAGAGATTTAGCTGGGACAAAGGAGGAAGGAGGTGGCAGAGCTGTACAGGGAGGTCACAGGTGGGGTGTCCATGGAGCCAGGGTCATGAGATCTCCATAAAACCCAAGAATCTCAACAATCCACCAAGATTCATCTCCCTCAGCCAGAAACATCCAGGACAGCCTTTCCAGTGTTCTGGGACTCTTGCAGTGCTCTGAGGTGTCCCCTCCCTGCTGTCCCTGCACAGATTTAGCTGGGACAAAGGAAGACGGTGGTGGCAGAGCTGTGCAGGGAGGGTGGCCATGGAGCCACCATAAAACCCAAGAATCTCAAAAACCCGCCAGGTTTTTACATCCAGAAACATTTACCCAGGACAGCCTTTCCGGTGTCCTGGGACGCTTGCAGTGCTCTGAGCTGTCCCTCCCTGCTGTCCCTGCAGAGACATCGCGTCCAACCGGCGGGAGCTGCTGCAGCTGCGCATCACCCACGTGCTGAACGCCTCGCACTGCCGCTGGCGCGGCGGCGCCGACTACTACGAGGGCACGGGCATCCGCTACCTGGGCATCGAGGCCCACGACTCCCCCTCCTTCGACATGAGCCCCTACTTCTACCCCGCCGCCGACTTCATCCACCAGGCCCTCAACGAAGGTCCCGGGGCGAGGGGAGGGGGAGGAGAGGGAGAAGGGATGGGGGGAGCGGCCCTGGGAAGGTGGGGAGATGGGGTGGTGGTCTGGCGGTGGTTGTTGTTAAGGATCCTGGGAAACAAAGGTGTTTTGAGGCTGGGATGGTGTCCCATGGATGAGATCATCTTAATGGTGTCTCCTCATGGGATGACCTTGATGGTGTCCCCTGATGGGATCACCTGGATGGTGTCTCTTCATGGGATAATCCCAATGGTGTCTCCTTATGGGATGACCTCAGTGGTGGGCCCTCATGGGACAACCTCGATGGTGTGCCCTGGATGGGATCACCTGGATGGTTTCTCCTCATGGCATGACCCCGATGGTGTCTCCTGGATGGGATCACCCCGATGGTGTCTCCTCATGGGATCACCCCAATGGTTTCTCCTCATGGGATGACCCCCAATGGTGTCTCCTCATGGAATCATCCCAATGGTGTCTCCCCATGGGATAACCCCGATGGTGTCTCCTCATGGGATCACCATGATGGTGTCCCCTGGATGGGATCACCTTAATGGTGTGTCTTCACGGGATAATCCCAATGGTGTCCTATTGGATTTTACTGCACACCATGACAACACACCACAACAGTGTCCCCTCATGGCATCACCCCAGTGGTGTCCCCTCATGGGATCACCCCCTCCCCACAGGGCACCGGCTGGATGAGAGCACTGTCCCCTCAGGTCACAGCCCTGGCCTGTGTCCTGAGCACTGCTGGGCCTGTTCTGTCCATTTTGGGCTGGCAGGACACTCTGACACCCTTTGCCACGAGGTGACCTCAGTTCCTCACAGGCGTCATCTCCTGCCCAGCTGCACCTCGGCTCCTGGGGCTCCAGGGCACAGCTGGGTGCTCAGGATTTTTGGGCTGAAAATGTGGGATTTTTTTTGCCTGATTTTTGGGCTGAAAATGTAGAATTTTTGGGCTCATTTTTGGGCTGAAAACATGGGATTTTTGGGCAGAAAATGTGGGGTTCCTCACAGGTGTCACCCCCCACCAGCTGCTGCCCACCTGCACCTCGGCTCTGGGTGCTCCAGGGCACAGCTGGGTGCTCAGTAGGATTTTTGGGCTGAAAATGGGGGGGTTTTGGCCTGATTTTTGTGCTGAAAATATGGGATTTTTGGGCTGAAAATATGGAATTTTTGGCCTGATTTTTGGGCTGAAAATGTAGAATTTTTGGGCTCATTTTTGGGCTGAAAACATGGGATTTTTGGGCAGAAAATGTGGGATTTTTGGGCAGAAAATGTGGGATTTTTTTGCCTGATTTTTGGGCTGAAAATGTGGGATTTTTTGGCTCATTTTTGGGCTGAAAACAGGGGATTTTGGGCCTGATTTTTGGGCTGAAAACGTGGGATTTTTTTACCTGATTTTCGGGCTGAAAATGTGGGATTTTGGGCCTGATCTTTGATCTGAAAACGTGGGATTTTTGGCCTGATTTTTGGGCTGAAAACGTGAAATTTTTGCCTGATTTTCGGGCTGAAAACGTGGGATTTTTGGCCTGTTTTTGGGGCTAAAAATGTGGGATTTTTGGCCTGATTTTTGAGCTGAAAACGTGGGATTTTTTTGCCTGATTTTCGGGCTGAAAATGTGGGATTTTTGGCCTGATTTTTGGGCTGAAAACGTGGGATTTTTGGCCTGATCTTTGGGCTGAAAATGTGGGATTTTTGGCCTGATCTTTGGGCTGAAAATGTGGGATTTTTGGGCTGAAAATGTGGTGGTTTTGGCCTGATTTTTGGGCTGAAAACGTGGGATTTTCCTGGCTGTGCCGTGACGCAGCCGCCGTGTCCCCGCAGGGAGGATCCTCGTGCACTGTGCCGTCGGGGTCAGCAGGTCGGCCACCCTGGTCCTCGCCTACCTCATGATCCGCCACCACATGCCCCTGGTGGAAGCCATAAAGACGGTCAAGGACCACCGCGGGATCATCCCCAACCGCGGCTTCCTGCGCCAGCTGGTGGCCCTGGACAACGCCCTGCGGCTCAAGAGGAGCTCCTGAGGGGCTGGCACTGTGTGAGCTCTGCCTGTGGGTCCCCCCAAAGCCTCCCCCCAGCTCAGGGGGTCCCCCCGTGGTCCAGCCCAGACCCTCCACCTGCAGTTCTGCCATGGCCTCCTTCCCAGCCCGCTCGCTCCCAGACGCCTCCGGAGGGACTCGGCCCCACCTCTCCGCCTGCTCCATCCCCGTGGCCTCCAGGGAGCCTTCAAGGCTTTGTTGTCCCCCCTGGCGTTTGTGTCCCTCGCTGCCGGGACGGCTCTGTGTGTCCCCTGTCGTGCTGCCGTGTGTTTGTGGTGATGTCGGGTGTGGTGTGTGGGCTCAGGCCAGCTCCTGCCGCGGTGTTTGGGTGTTCTCCGTGCCTCGTGCCACCCTGTGAAAATAAAGGCAGAGCTAAGGAACAGCCTGGACTCGCCTCGTGGGGCTGGGGACAGCTCAGGGTGGCAGCTGGCACGGGACTGGGGGACAGAGCGTCACCCGAGTGCTCGGGCTGAAGATGGACCCGAGTGGCCCCAAATTCTCAGTGCAGGGATCAAACCTGAGACTCTGCCCAAATCTGAGATGCTGCTCAGTGCCCAGACCTGAGATCCTGCCCAGACCTGAGACCCTGCCCAAATCTGAGATCCCAGTCAGTGCCCAAACCTGAGATCCTGCCCAAACCTGAGACCCTGCCCAAATCTGAGATCCCAGTCAGTGCCCAAACCTGAGATCCTGCCCAAACCTGAGACCCTGCCCAAATCTGAGATCCTGCTCTGTGCCCAAATCTGAGATCCTTCCCAAACCTGAAACCCTGCCCAAATCCGAGATCCTGCTCCATGCCCAAACCTGATATCCTGCCCAAATCTGAGATCCTGCCCAAATCTGAGATCCATGCCCAAACCCAAGCCCCTGCTCAGGGCCTGTCCTGGGGTCACCCCCTCTTTTTCCCAGCAGTGGGGACAAAGGGGGCTCCTGGTGGGAGGCAGAGCTGGGCTGGCAGTGCCAGTGTCCCCCAGCCGGGCTGGCAGTGCCAGTGTCCCCCAGCCGGGCTGGCAGTCCCAGTGTCCCCCAGCCGGGCTGGCAGTGCCAGTGTCCCCCAGCCGGGCTGGCAGTCCCAGTGTCACCCAGCCGGGCTGGCAATGCCAGTGTCACCCAGCCGGGCTGGCAGTGCCAGTGTCACCCAGCCGGGCTGGCAGTGCCAGTGTCACTGTCCAGCACGAGGTGGCCGTGCCAGCGTCCCAAAGGCAGCTCCCAGTGGCCACCCCGGTGTGACAAACACGCCCAGGAGCAGCAGGGCTGAGCCAGGAGGTGCCAGCGCCGGGAAGGGGTGTCCTGGTGGCCCGGGTGGCCCCGGCCCTGGCGGCTGCCAGCCCTCATTGTCCTCCCGCTCCCGTTATAGCTCCATTCTTCCCGAGCTTCCGGAGAGCGCCCGAGCAGCGCTGGGCTGCAGCTGGGGCCAGCGGGAACCTGGAACGGGGACAGGGAGCTGGGAGCATGGAACAGGGGGGACAGGGAGCTGGGAGCCTGGAACAGGGGGGGACAGGGAGCTGGGGCTGTGCTGGGATCATGGAAAAAGGGGGACAGGGAGCTGGGATCATGGAACAGGGGGGACAGGAGCTGGGGATGTGCTGGGATCATGGAAAAGGGGGGACAGGGAGCTGGGATCATGGAACAGGGTGGGACAGGGAGCTGGGGCCCTGCTGGGATCCTGGAAAGGGGGGCACAGGGACCTGGGGACAGCTTCATGCGCTGGGGCACACCAGGACCAGTGCCAGCAGCCCGTGTGTCACCGCTGGGCTGCCTGGTGTCCCCGAGCCTGGGCTGGGTGTCACGATCCCAGACTGGTTTGGGTTGGAGGGACCTTAAACCTCATCCCATGCCACCCCTGCCATGGCAGGGACAACGCCCTCCATCCCAGGGATCCAGGGGCAGCCGCAGCTGCTCTGGGAATTCCATCCCAGCCCCTCCCACCCTCCCAGGCAGGAATTCCCTCCTGCCTTTACCAGAGCAACGCGGAGAGGAAAACCCTTCCAACAACGACATTTTCCGGAGTATCTAACTTGTGGCGTCCCAAACCTCACACCGAGCCCCCCGAGGAGCCCCAGAGGGCCCAGGCCGGGCTGGTGCCACCTGCGCCAGGTGATGCCCTGGCACCGGGCGCGGGTGTGAGCGCAGGGACCCGCCGGGGGCGGGCCGGGGGCGGCNNNGCGGCCCCGGGGGGGCTGCGGGGCCGGGGCGGGGTTTGGGGGCCCGGCCATGGCCCGGAGGAGCAGCCGCGGCCCCGCGGAGCCGCCCGATGCCCCCGTTCCAGTGGTGCCACGGTGAGCGCGGGGAGGGGCTGGGTGGGCAGGGGGTGTCCCCTCCCTGCTGCCCGGGGAGAGGGGCATCCCCCGGGCACCTCCGGGCATTCCTTGGGCATCCCCGGGTATCCCTCGGGCATCTCCGGGCAACCCCTGGGCATCTCCGGGCATCCCCCGGGCATCCTCGGGCATTCCCCGGCCATTCCCTAGGCATCTCCGGGCATCATCTGGGCATCTCCGCGCATCTCCAAGCATCGCGGGGCACCCCCGGTCATCCCCCGGCCATCTCCGGCCATCCCCTGAGCATCTCCGGGCATTCCCGGGTATGCCCCGGGCATCCTCGGGCATCTCCGGGCATCCCCGTGGGCATCTCCAGGCATTCCCCGGGCATTCCCCGGTCAGTCCCGGGCATCACACCAAAAAAAAAAACCCCTCCGTGCTCCAGGCGCTCCCTCCCCGCTCCTCGGGGCTCCCGGTGCCCCCGTTGTGCCCTCGTTGTGCCCCCGGGGGCACGTCCTGCCCGTTTCTCCGGGAGAAAGCACCCGGGGCAATGGGCTGGCTGCTCACACCAAAAAAAAAAACCCACCTCAAACCTTTGGTGTGCCCAGAAAAGTGGGGCAAATTCATTTTTGGGGGCTCCTGGCCGGGAGGAGCCCTCAGGAACACGAAGCTGAGTTGAGCTCACGAGAGCCGGGTTATTTCAGCGCCCCAGGAGCTGCACTGGGAATTCCATCCGAGCCCCAGCAACAAAGGCTGGGCTGCTCGGATTTGTGGAATGGCTGCAGCCTTTGAAGCTAAATATAAACCAAGCAGCAGCTCTTCCTGTGCCCTGACACGTCCCTGCCGTGTCCTGGTGGCGTGGGGGACACTGGGCAGCGTGGGGGACACGGAGCCACCGCTCCCCCAGGCAGGGAAGGCCCCACAGCAGCTCCAGGCTTGGCTGTGCTCAAGGATCCTCCAAAATCAGAGAGATTTTGGCCTTCCTTGGCTCAAGAATCTCCAAAACTGGGGACTCTCAGCTCTGTCTGGGCCTCCCGAGGCTCTGGGGACAGCAGGACAGAACCCAGCCCTGTCCCCAGCCCTGTCCCCAGCCTTGTCCCCAGCCTTGTCCCCAGCCTCAGGCAAGGCTGAGTGTTCACCTTTGGCTTCCAGCCCCACAAATATTTGATAACTCAGAGCTTGGTGCTGTTAAAGGCCTTCACAGGGCTGCTGGAAAATCCCATTTTGACCTGAAAGGGTTTATTCAAGGGTTTATAGGGCCGAGCTGCTGCCTTGGAGCTCAGCTCCTCCCTCGCAGCCCAGCTCTCCCTCCTGCTGCTCACCTGCAGCTCGGGACTTTGCAGACCCAGGGGATTTTATTTGGGGGAATTTATTTATTTATTTTAGCTCCTTATCCCCGCGCTGGACTTGGCTTCAGGGCAGCTTTTTGCAGGGAAAAAGTTTTGGGGTTTTTTTTTCCTTCATCCCAGCAAAACCCATAGGGAAACCACGCTCAGATTTCTGGTGCAAAGCCCAGCTTTTGTGTGGGAGAAGGAATGGTTTTGTTTAATGACCTGCTGAGTTTTCCATGGGTTTTACTGAACAAGAATCGGGGTGAGGGAGAAGCAAAATCCCTGCACAGTGTGTGTGGGGGGGAATTTGTGTGGGTCCCGAGTGGAAATACATCAAAACGTGGGGTGTGAGGGGCCAAACTGGGCTTTGCTGGAGCTCCAGGGGTTTGAGGAGGGCTGGGCTGTGGGGTTGGTGTGGGGGACAGGGCTGGGGTGGCTTTGTGTCCTCAACACAGGGATTTGGGTTAAATCTCTGTGAGGAGGAGGAAGAGGAGGAGGAAGAGGTGCAAACCACAGCCCTGATGGGCCAAACTGTGCCTGGGCTCCTTCCACGAGGAGCTCTGGGAGTTTGCATGAAAAACACTTCTCTGGCCAAGCTGAATCTGCTACCCACGAGCATCCTCGGTGCAGCAGCCCAGAGGGGCACCTGCGTGTCTGCAGATCCCTCTTTTCCCATTTTAAAATAATTTTTTAAATTAAATTAATGGCTCCGGCCCTCGGGGGTTTGGTTCTGGTGCCAGACTGGGCACCTGGAGCTGGTGCAGGGGGCGTTTACTGGGTTAAACTGGATTTGACCCGTTCCCCTTGAAGTGAAACCACAGAGGGAAGGGGGGGTTTAATCCAAACCAGCCGGGGAGGGAGAGGGGGCTGAGGGACCCCTGCCCCACGTCCTGGAGCTGCAGAGGGAATTTCCCTGGAGCCTGGGAGCTCCTGGAGGCTCATCCCGCCCTGGCTGGGCTGGTGAGTGCCACAAGGGCCCTCGGGGGGTCACAGTGGGATTTCTGCCCCAGGATGGGGCAGAGCACGGCGGCTGGAGGAGGAGAGGACAGGGGGTGCCCGGGGTGGTTTTTGGGGTCCTGGGCTGGGTTTGAGCCCTCAGAGGAGCCCAGAGGGATGTGCTGGCCACCAGGTGCTCCAGCATTGCCTCACATCTCACTCAATGGGATTTTGTCAGAGCTGTATTTGTTTTGGTTTGTTCTGTGGTGGTTTTTTGGGTTTTGGGGTTTTTTTTTGGAGCATTTCTCAATCATTTCCAGCAAGGAAACAGCAAAATATAATGAACCTTTCCTATTGTCTCACCCTGCACCTGGTGGCCTCAGGAGCAGCAGGACCTGACAAACAAAGCCTCCCTTACCCCCTGTGCCTCAGGAGATGATGGATTGTCTCCGGTGACTGCAGGAGGCCCGGGGCAAGTGGCAGGAAAATCCCATTTCCTGCAGCCCCGTCCCCAGGGCCAGGTGGTGGCCAGGCTGGGACACGGCTGGGACACGTGAACTCAGCCGGGCCAGCAGGGCAGACACCTGGCACTTGTATTTGCGGGGTTTCCAGACAAAGTGAGGAATGATGAATCCAACTCTGTGTTCTTAGAAGGTGAATTTATTATTTTATTATCTATATTTATTAAATATTAAATTATATTATTGTATATGATACTATATTATATATATTATATATAATATATAATATAGTATCATTATAGTAATAATATTATATATTCTTATATTATTATATATGATACTATATTTTATATATTAGATTATATATTATTTTCTATTAGATTAATATATTATATATTATTGTATATTATATTTATATATAATATTATATAATATAATATAATATAATATAATATACAGAAAGGATACTGAAAGAAGGCTGAAAAGATAATAATGAAAACTTGTGACTCTCTCCTCAGAGTCCAACACAGCTTGGCCCATAAATAAAAACAATTCACATTAAATTCACATTACACCAATGAAACAATCATCTGTGGGTAAACAATCCCCAACCACATTCCAAAGCAGCAAAACACAGGAGAAGCAAATGAGAGAAAATTGTTTTCACTTTTTCTCTGAGGCTTCTCAGCTTCCCAGG
Organism: Passer montanus; assembly: GCF_014805655.1. Taxonomy (NCBI): domain Eukaryota; kingdom Metazoa; phylum Chordata; class Aves; order Passeriformes; family Passeridae; genus Passer; species Passer montanus. Next base: position 289,902 of record NW_024356616.1, on the reverse strand, counting down.
AGATAATCCTGGGCAAAGGGATTTTTCAAAAAATGTGACGGTGACACCTGGGGACAGCTGGAATTTGGGAGTGCCAGCCCAGAGGTGCCCTGGCTGGCCAGGTGTCCTGCTGTCCCCTGGCACGGCGGGGAGGGCACAGCAGCCCTGGGTGTCCCCCGTGGTGCCGGAGGCTCTGCTGCTCCCCCCGGCCCCTGCTGGCACATTCCAGCCTCTCCCGAGGAACGGGAGGTAATTAAATCCAGGAGGAATGGTGTAATTAAATCCAGGAGGAACGGCTGTAATTAAATCCAGGAGAGCTGCGGGAGGAGCTGTTTGATGAGGAGCAGGGTGCAGGGGCTGGGAGCTGCTCGGGGGGCACAGATGGGGCTGGGGGCTCCTCTCCTTTCCAGGGAGAGCTGAGCAGAAACCAAAGCCCCCTCCAGGCGGGGGCAGAGCCGTTCCCAGACATAAAACTGGGCTTAGTCCATGTCAGAGCCTGGCTTTGCTCTGTGAGACCCTCCTGGGGTGGCTGTGCTGTCACCAGCCCTGTGTGACACCCCCGGGGTGGCACCTGTGGCTCTGCTGGGACAGCAGCAGCCGCTTGCTCCTCCTGGGGCGATGCCAGCCACAAGCTGCTCCTGGTTTTTGAGCTGGTTCTCAGCTCTGTCCTTCCCTAAATCCCTTCCTGGCCTCTGTGCATCCCCTGGAGATGGAAATGGGGCCCCCCAGCTGCCTGGATCCTGCTGGGGGTGCTGCTGGACAGGGGCTGGTGGCTCTCATGCCCCCCCAGCTGCCCGGATCCTGCTGGGGGTGCTGCTGGACAGGGGCTGGTGGCTGTGGAGATGCAGCTGCCAGTGCCACCCTGGGCTGCTCGGGCCACCCTGGCCCTGCAGGGGACGTTGTCCTGTCGCCAGGGAGTGGCAATGTCCTCGTGCTGCCAGTGCCACCCTGGGCTGCTCGGGGGCTGCTGCCCCTGCAGGGGACATTGCCACGCCCCAGACACAGCACAATGTCCTCGTGCTGCCAGTGCCCCCCTGGGCTGCTGCCCCTGCAGGGGACATTGCCACTCCCCAGACACAGCACAATGCCCTCGTGCTGCTCTCTGCCCGCTTGGCACGCTCCGCAGGGCACAGAGCCTCTCTCTGCTCTCACTTTTTCCCACCTAAACGCCGAATTTCTCCTCCCCACCCAGGGTGCTCCTGCAGCCTGGCGCTGGTTTATCCCGGTAAACGCTGCACGATGCCGCCCATCACCTTCCAGGACCTGCCCCTCAACATCTACATGCTCATTTTCGGCACCGGCGTCTTCATCTTCGTGCTCAGCCTCATCGTCTGCTGCTACTTCATGGGGTGAGCCGGGGGCACTCCCAGATCCTGTTTTGTCCCAGGAACCAGGGACAAACCCCCCGCAGCAGGGCAGGAAGCGCAGGAAGGGGCTCCTGTGTTCCAGGGAGCGTGCGGGGGCCGCATTGTGCGGCCAGGCAAGGGAAGGAGAGGGAGGATGTGCCTTTCCCTGCTCTCCCTGCTATTTTTAACCCCAAAAGCCGAGGCTGCAGCCGCTGCTCCTGCAGGGCCGGCTCAGCCCTGCCCTGCCTTGTCCCCTGCATCCCTCGGGCAGTTTTGGGAGCGCGTTTTGGGGCCGGGGCTGGAGCAGAGGCCGTGCCCGGTGCTCCAGCTCGGGCTGCCCCCGCGCAAACGGAGCCGCCGCTCCCAAATCCCGGGCGGGAGGGGCGCGTTCCCCTCGGTTTTGGGGAAATCCCGGGTATTTTTGGCTGCCAAACTGACGGTGCCTTTCTGTCCCCCCTCCCAGCAAGCTGCGGCAGCAGGCGCAGAGCGAGCGCTTCGGGTACAAGGAGGTAAAGCCGGGGATGAGCAGGGACACACCGGGGACACGGCGGGGACCGATCCTGCTCGTTCCAAAGCGCTGGGACCGGACCCCCTGCCCGGAATCCCCCTCCCCCGGGCTCATCCCGCTCCTGCCGGGCCGTCCCGGGTGTGAAATCCTGCCCCTCCTTCTCTCCCGCAGGTGGTTCTGAAAGGCGATGCCCGCAGGCTGAGCGTGCACGGGGTGAGCGGGCCGGGGATGGAGCTGGGATGAACCGGGATAACCCACGGGACAGGCCGGGGATGGAGCTGGGGTGAACCGGGATAACCCTTGGGAACACGGGACAGGCTGGGGATGGAGCTGGGATGAACCGGGATAACCCACGGGACAGGCCGGGGATGGAGCTGGGATGAACCGGGATAACCCTGGGGACACATTCCCCGTGTTCAGGAGCAGGGACAGGCCGGGGATGAAGCTGGGATGAAGCGGGATAACCCTCGGGACAGGCCTGGCACATGCTCTGGGGATGTGCGGGCCCGGATCGGGAGCGAATCCCCCCCGTGGGTGCTCTGGGCACTGGGCTGAGCTCGCGGCTGGCGATTCCCGGGATTTCCCGAGCCGCGGCGGTTCTCGCCCGCCCCCAGCCGCGCTCTCACCTCCCACAGCAGACCTGCGCCGTCTGCCTGGAGGATTTTCGGCTGAAGGAGGAGCTGGGGGTGCTGCCGTGCCAGCACGCCTTCCACAGAAAGTGAGTGCGCCGGGCGCGGCATCCCCGAATTCCTAACAGCAGGAATTCCCGGTGGGAATCGGCGTTCCCGAATTCCTAACAGAATGGGAACCGGCATTCCCGCATTCCTAATAGCAGGAATTGCGGGAATTCCCGGCGGGAACTGGCATTCCCGAATTCCTAACAGCAAGAATTCCCGGCGGGGATCGGCATTCCCGAATTCTTAACAGCAGGAATTGCGGGAATTCCTGGTGGGAATCGGCATATTCCCGAATTTCTGCCGGCAGGTGCCTGCAGTTCCCGGTGGAAATCGGTATTCCCGCATTCCTGCCTGCTGGAATTGCGGGAATTCCCGGCGGGGATCGGCATTCCCGAATTCCTAACAGCAGGAATTGCAGAAATTCCTGGCGGGAATTGGCATTCCCGAATTCCTAACAGCAGGAATTGCGGGAATTCCCGGCGGGAATCGGCATATTCCCGAATTCCTGCCTGCTGGAATTGCGGGAATTCCCGGCGGGAATCGGCATATTCCCGAATTCCTAACAGCAGGAATTGCGGGAATTCCCTGCGGAATCGGCATTCCCCAATTCCTGCCCACAAGAATTCCTGGTGGAAATCGGCATCCCCGAATTCCTGCCCGCAAGAATTCCCGGTGGGAACCGGTATTCCCGAATTCCTACCAGCAGGAATTCCTGGTGGGAATTGAGGTGCCTGCAGTTCCCGGTGGAAATCGGTATTCCCGAATTCCTGCCTGCTGGAATTGCGGGAATTCCCGGCGGGAATCGGCATATTCCCGAATTCCTGCCCGCAGGTGCCTGGTGAAGTGGCTGGAGGTTCGCTGCGTGTGCCCCATGTGCAACCAGCCCCGCACACAGCCCCGCGCCGGCATCGGGACCCTGCTGGACGAGCTGCTCTGAGGCGGCCCCGCTCCGGGATCCGCCGGGATCCACCGGGATCCGCCGGGATCCGCCTGCCCGGCTCCCTCCGCAGGGATCCCGGGTGGAATTTTCACCCCCAAGGCTTTGGGGTCTGTCCCTGTCCGGGCTGTGCTCCCCCTGGAGCCGGAATTCCCGGCGGGAAGCTGAGCCCCGGGTGCGGGTGGGGGTCTCAGAGCCCCCCTTTGCGGAGTTATTTCTGTGTCCCCCGAGCCCCCCACGGGGCAGAGGGATTGTACAGTTTGGTGTAAAAGTGATTAAATTGATGTTTTTTAGCCCGTCTGGGCTGTGGGTGCTGCGGGGATGGGGCAGGGGTCCCCCCGAGGGGACCGTGACCCCTGGGCGTGGTGACAGAGTGCCCAAAACAGCATCAGATGCCCCCAAACTGTGCCCGAGTCAGGGCAGAACGCCCCGAACCTTCCCGATTTCCCCGATTTTCACACGTCCAAGAGGTGATGACGTCAGTGGTGACATCACTGACCCCTCCAGGGCCGGCCCCCCCCCCAGGCTGTGCCCGCATCGGGGTGAACCCCCGGATTTGCCCATTCCCGGTGATTTTTGACACGTCCGAGAGAACGTGACATCAGCGGTGACGTCACAGCCCGAGGACTGTGCACGCTCTCTTTAATTTGCTCATTCCCACTGATTATGGACACGGGAAGGGGATGACGTGGTGGTGACGTCACAGAGCAGCATCACACGCCATGAGGATGACGTCAGCGGTTACATCATACACCACATAAGACCCTCCTACCTATCGAATTTCGCTGGTTTCGATGTGCAGAATGACATGGCAGTGACGTCACAAACCTAATCACGCCATCCTTTCACAAGGATGACACCAGCAATGACGTCACTTACAGCAGCTCTACAGTCGCTCTGTTTTTTGACGCGAAGACATTAAAATGACGTCGCGGTGACGTCAGGACCCCCCCGGCGGTCAGATGGGACTGTGCAATGTCGTAACAGCAGGGCGCACACGTCACGCAGCCGCGTGCCGCTCCCATTCATCATTTCCATGAACCGGAAGGATCGGTGCAATTATGGCCGCTCAGCAATGACGTCACCCGTAGCAGCCCTAGAGTTGCTCTGTATTTTACGGGAAACCATTAAAATGACGTCACGGTGACGTCAGGACCCCCCGGCGGTCAGATGGGACTGTGCAATGTCGTAACAGCAGGGCGCACACGTCACGCAGCCGCGTGCCGCTCCCATTCATCATTTCCATGAACCGGAAGGATCGCGGCAATGATGGCCGCGCCCGCACCTACCGCCGCGCCACTGCTCCGCCGCTCATGGCGACACCGCTGCCCCACCCAGCTCTCCCCGGTGTTTGTTTTATCCTCTCTAAGCCGTTCTCCCTGACCCTTCCGTTCCTATTTTCCGTTCTTTTTTGCCCCGCACCGCCGGTCTTTCCCCGCTCCGCCGTCGCGAATTAGCAATGCTAATTTATGCACACGAAACCACGCCCCGCTCCGCCGTCGGCTTTACGGCAAGCGGGGGGTTTTGCGACAGTTTGCGCGCGTGGTGCGGGTGGCGGCGGCGCAGCCGCGGTGACGGGACCGGGGGTGCTCGGGGGTCTGTGAGGGGTCCCGGGGGTCTGTGAGGGATCCTGGGGGTCTGTGAAGGGATCCCGGGGGTGCTCGGGGGTCTGTGAGGGGTCCCGGCGGTCTGTGAGGGATCCTGGGGGTCTGTGAGGGGATCCCGAGGGTGCTCGGGGGTCTGTGAGGGATCCCGGGGTCTGTGAGAGGATCCCGAGGGTGCTCGGGGGTCTGTGAGGGATCCCGGGGGTCTGTGAGGGGTCCCGGGGGCCTGTGAGGGATCCTGGGGGGTCTGTGAGGGATCCCGGGGGTGCTCGGGGGTCTCTGAGGCGTCCCGGGGGTCTATCTGTGAGGGGATCCCGGGGGTGCTCGGGGGTCTGTGAGGGATCCTGGGGGTCTGTGAGGGGATCCCGGGGGTGCTCGGGGGTCTGTGAGGGATCCTGGGGGTCTGTGAGGGGATCCCGGGGGTATTCGGGGGTCTCTGAGGGGTCCTGGGGGTCTCTGAGGGGATCCCGGGGTGTTCTGGGGTCTGTGAGGAGTCCCAGGAGTCTCTGAGGTGTCCCGGGGGTTTGTGAGGGGATCCCGGGGGTCTCTGAGGCGTCCCGGGGGTGCTTGGCGGTCTCTGAGGGATCCCGGAATATTCGAGGGTCTGTGAGGGATCTGGGGGTCTGTGAGGGGATCCCGAGGGTGCTCGGGGGTCTGTGAGGGATCCCGGAGTATTCGAGGGTCTGTGAGGGGATCCCGAGGGTCTCTGAGGTGTCCCGGGGGTCTGTGAGGTGTCCCCGGTCCCCGCTGCCGCCGGACGCCGCTCTCCCAGCGATGTGTGTGTGTTGGTAGCGGGGTGCTCGGGGGTCTGTGAGGGATCCTGGGGGTCTGTGAGGGGATCCCGGGGGTATTCGGGGGTCTCTGAGGGGTCCTGGGGGTCTCTGAGGGGATCCCGGGGTGTTCTGGGGTCTGTGAGGAGTCCCAGGAGTCTCTGAGGTGTCCCGGGGGTTTGTGAGGGGATCCCGGGGGTCTCTGAGGCGTCCCGGGGGTGCTCGGGGGTCTCTGAGGGATCCCGGAATGTTCGAGGGTCTGTGAGGGATCCTGGGGGTCTGTGAGGGGATCCCGAGGGTGCTCGGGGGTCTGTGAGGGATCCCGGAGTATTCGAGGGTCTGTGAGGGGATCCCGAGGGTCTCTGAGGTGTCCCGGGGGTCTGTGAGGTGTCCCCGGTCCCCGCTGCCGCCGGACGCCGCTCTCCCAGCGATGTGTGTGTGTTGGTAGCGGGGTTTGGGTGCGAGGCCATGGCCGGCAGCAGCAGCAGCAGCAGCAGCAGCAGCCCGGGCCCCTCGGCCGAGCGGGCGCTGCTGCGGGCCGGGCTGGCGCTGTCCGAGCGGCCCGGGGCGCTGCGGGAGCTGGGCGCGTCATTCCTATCCTGGCGGCCCCGCCGCGCCGGGAGCAGGACGGGGCCGAGCCGCCCGGCCGGGACGCGGCGCTGGCCGCCGTGGCGGAGCGGGCAGAGCGCGTTGGCGCCGTGCTCCTGCTGCTCCTGCAGAAGCTGGAGGATGCCCGGAGCCAGCAGCCACCGAGCAAGGTGCTGGGACACGCGTTCATCTTTGCTGTCACGCACAAAGATGAGAGGCCCTGGACCACGGCGAGGAGTCGGGCGGTGGCTCAGGAGGTGCTGGAGCGGCTGGTCCGGGCTGCGGGCTGCGGGTCCGTGGAGGAATTCCTGCGGGGGAAGGAGGAGGATGAGGAAGGAAGATTCGGAGTGGTGATGGGGATCCTGAAGCAGGAGTTGACCAAGTGAGTGGGGAGGGGAGTGTGGCATGGTTGGAGGGTCTCTGTAGGAAATACTGGGAAATTTCTGAGGCTCAGGATGTGATAAATATGAAACCAGGAGCTTTACAAATGGAAGGTGTTGGGGGATGATTGCCAGGGTTTGCTGCCAGCCGAGAGCCTCAAGCAGAGGGGACGAGCGCTGTGTGTTCCCTGAGCTGTGCCTGTCTCCCCAGAGACACCTGGAAGTGTAACCCTGCCTCCAAAGACGTGTTCTCCTGGGCTCTGCTCCGCGTCAGCCGGCCCTGGCTGTGCCCGCACCTGGAGCGGGTCCTGCCGCCCGCGCTGCTCCTCTCCGACGACTTCCAGGAGGAGAACAAAGTGCTGGGCGTGCGCTGCCTGCACCACATCGTCCTCAACGTGGTGAGGGAGGGCGGGGAGCGCTCTGGGCTGTTGTGTGAAGGGAGGGACAATCACAGAATGTCCTGAGCTGGGAGGGACCCGCAGGGATCCGAGTCCCAGCCCTGGCCCTGCTCAGACACCCCAGCAATCTCATCCACGAGCGTTTCCTGGAGCTCTGGTGGCCTCTGGGCTGTGCCTGTTCCCTGGGCAGTGCCCAGCACCCTCTGGGGAAAGAACCTGTCCCTAAAATCCAGCCTGACCCTTCCCTGACAGAGCTCCAGCCATGTGGGTCAGGTTCCTAACTTCTCTTGCTGGTGAATGGCAGGGTTAACCTGCACTTCCAGCAGTCCCTCACACTCCCCAGCTTTGGGAAGGCCCTGGCAGGGTTTAATCTGCATTTCCAGTAGTTCCTTTCACTCCCCAGCTTTGGGAAGGCCCTGGCAGGGTTTAACCTGCACTTCCAGCAGTCCCTCACACTCCCCAGCTTTGGGAAGGCCCTGGCAGGGTTAACCTGCATTTGCAGCAGTCCCTCACACTTCACACAGGGTTTAGGCTCCTGTGGTGCCCAGCAGTCACATCCTGCCCTCTGCTGTTGCAGCCAGGGGCGGATCTGTGCCAGTTCAACAGGGCCCAGGTGGTGTTCCACGCCCTCTACAACCACCTCTACTCACGGGAGGCCCCTCTCATCCAGGTAGGACGGCTGCCCTGGGCTTTGGGGTGCCTCGGGGTGGTGGCAGCCCCTCAGGTTGAGGCTGAGCCTGTTCCCTGTCACAGTGCAGCCAGGCTGTCACCAGCCTGTGGACAAAGTAACTCGGTGGATTCCAGGAAAACACCACAGAGGGAAGAGCTCTTTGCTGCTGCCCATTCCAGGTGGGCAGGGAGCAGCTTTGAAGCACTCAGCTCAGCGGGTGGCCACAGGGCTGGGATTTGTTTTTTGGAGAGAACACGAGCTCACATTCATCACTGTCCCCAAACCAGGCAGTGCTGCTGTGCCTGCTGGACCTGCTGCCCGTCCTGGAGCGATGCCAGCGGCGCCAGGGCCACGGCAGAGCCACCTCCCCCTGGGACCAGGTGCTGCAGCTGGTGCTGACCCACATGGAGGCCGAGCACCGGCTGGCACTGCGCAGGGTCTACGCTGGGACCCTGCCTGCCTTTGTCACCAGGTGGGACAGAGGGGACAGCGGCACCTGGGGCCCTGCCCACCTTCCTCAGGGGGTGGGAGCTGCACCTCAGGGTCCTGCCCACCTGCCTGAGGGGTGGGAGCTGCACCTGGAGCCTTGCCCACCTTCCTCAGGGGGTGGGAGCTGCACCTGAGGGCCCTGCCCACCTTCCTGAGGGGTGGGAGCTGCACCTGAGGGTCCTGCCCACCTGCCTGAGGGGATGAGAGCTGCACCTCAGGGTCCTGCCCACCTTCCTGAGGGGGGGGAGCTGCACCTGAGGGTCCTGCCTGCCTTCCTGAGGGGGTGGGAGCACAGGGATGGGCCCTGGGCTTGGTATCCAAGGGTATGCTCCCTCCTCAGGGTGTGTTTTTGGGATCCAGGGGATCTATCCTCCCCCCTCAGGGTGTGTTTTTGGGATCTAAAGGATCTATCCTCCCTGCTGAGGGTGTGTTTTTGGGATCCAGGGGATCTATCCTCCCCCCTCAGGGTGTGTTTTTGGGATCTAAAGGATCTATCCTCCCTGCTGAGGGTGTGTTTTTGGGATCCAGGGGATCTATCCTCCCCCCTCAGGGTGTGTTTGTGCCACCAGACTGGGCATCCTCATCGTGAGGCACCTGAAGAGGCTGGAGCGAGTCATCCTGGGCTACCTGGAGGTCTCTGATGGCCCTGGGGAAGAGGCCAGACTGGGAATCCTGGAGACCCTACAGTGCACCATAGAGCATGCCTGGCCCAGGTACCTCTCTGGGGGGATTGCACACAGAAAAGCTGTCCTGGAAACCTGTCCTGATGTGAATGTTTCATTCCTATCCTGGATGTTTCTGCTTTAAGACCCAAAGTTACTTCTTCTTGAGGAAAATGCCCTGAAATCCTAAGGGAAAATTGTCCCAGGAAGTACTCACTGCTATTACTAAAAAACCTGGGTCCAAAATTAAGCTGGGTCCTCATTTTGACCCAACTTGTGCTTATTCCAAAAGCAGAAATTAAACCAACATGGAATAACCCTGTGCTGTGGACTGGGCTGTGCAGTGCCAGCATCCCCAGCACCATCCCGAGGTTCCTGCCTGTCCAGGGCTGTCCTGGCAGCAATCCTGCCCCAGAGCAGCCCCAGGCTGTGCTGTCCCTGGCTGGGGACGGGTTTGGGATGAGCTGTTTCCCTTGCAGGATGCCCTGCAGGCTCCCTGTGCTCCTCAAGGCCCTGCTGAGGCTGCTCTGGGACGTTCACACGGAGCGGGGCCCGACCCCCGAGCCCGTCAGGGCTGCCCTGCTGCACAGGGCCACCCAGTGCCTCATCCTGCTGGACCGCTGCTGCCAGGGCCAGGTCAAGGTGAGCCAGGGCTCCCTGGGGGTGCCAGGGCCAGGTCAAGGTGAGCCAGGGCTCCCTGGGGTGCCAGGGGGGTGCCAGGGCCCTCTTCCCTCCCAGCCCAGCAGGAGTTTGGATTCCCCCCCTCCCAGCAGCACTGAAAGTGCCTCGGTAGCTGTTGATGGGCTCAGTGGGTGCTGTGCTCCCCCACAGGGCTGGGGAGGGTGGGTGACACCATCACGAGTGCCAGGGCACTGGCAGTGCTGCTCTGCCCCTGCAGGTGCTGCTGGCAGGGGTGCACAGCAGCTGTCAGGAGGACCGGGTGCGGGAGTGCCTCAGGAAGGTGCAGGAGAGCACCTGACACTGCTCACCCCCTTTTGTACAATAAAATGTTGTATTTATTGAAAGTTCTGTCGTTCTTGTCTCACCTGTGAGCCCTGCACTCCCCCAGACACAGCTGAGGTTTCTCCAGAGCCCCCCAGGCCAGGGCCCTTCCTGGAGCAGAGGCTGGGCTCAGCTTTTTGAGAGGAGGTGGGAGATGTTCCCTTGAGCTGGGCCTCACCCAGTTGTACAAACTCACTGCAACTGCCTGGGCTCGGGACACAAACCCCAAAAAACATGTAGAGTATCAAACCAGGAGTTCTGAGGGTCTTGTGAGGTGGGTGACAGATGCTGGAGTCCCACTCTGGTGACACGTCTGGGGTTTGTCAGTCAGTACAAAATGGGGTCAGGGGGGCTCAGGCTGCTTTTGTCTTGGTGCTGGGCTCTGTTTCCTCTTCGTACTCGATCTCGATGTAGGGGCGTTTCCTCCTGGCTGGGCCCTTCAGGGGTGTTTTCCCTTTAGATTTGGAGTGGGAGGCTTTCTTCTCTACTTCTTCCTCCTTTTCCTGCTCCTCTTCACTGCTTGTCTCCAGCTTATCCATGTCCTGAGGAAGAATTGAGTGAGCAGAGTGATGTCAGAGCAGGTTGTGCAACTAAACCTCCTCTTTCCCCAAAATCACCTCATTGCAATCCCACTGCACAATCCCTGGCTCCAGAGGAGCTGGGCTGGGCTCCCACTGTCCAATTCTCTTGCACAGCTGATTTTGGTGCCTCTTACCCATCCCCAGAGACCCCCAAGGGTGGAGTTTGTGCTTCACCCACCTCGAAGTCGCTGAGCTCGCTGTCCTCTGCTTCCACAAACTCCCTTTTGTCCACGTCCTGCAAGGAACAGAGGCAGGGACTGAGCAGTGGCATGAAGAGCCACCAAGGCCACCACAAGGTTTTTCTGAGCTGTCCCGAGTTCTTCTCAGCCCATCTCAGCACCAGGGCAGGGCTGGAAGCTTTACCTCATCATCATCATCATCATCTTCTTCCCTCTCTGCATCCGACTCACTCTCGCTCTCTGCATCTTGCTGCTGGAGGGCCTTGTCAAAGGCGTGGATGGGGAAGTTGTAAATGTCTCCATACTGAAAGGAAAAATGGGATTTTCCATAAGCCACAGCAGGAAGATGGACTTTGGGCTGGGGGGGCACTGCATGGGGCAGCACCAGCCTGAGGTGTGGATCAGCCCCTTCCCAACCCTGAGCCCACACTCCTGCAGGAGGGGAGCCCTCGTGTTTTGGGGCTCAAGCAGGAGGGCAGGCCTTGTGTTTTGGGGCTCCCTGTGCACAGGAGGGGAGCCCTCATGTTTTGGGGCTCAAGGAGGAGGGCAGCCCTCGTGTTTTGGGGCTCCCTGTGCACAGGACAGGAGGAGAGCCCTCATGTTTGGGGGCTCAAACAGAAGGGCATTCCTCATGTTTTGGGGCTCCCTGTGTTTTGGAGCTCCCTATACACAGGAGGGGAGCACTTGTGTTTTGGGGCTTCCTGTGTTTTGGGGCTCCCTGTGCACAGGACAGGAGGCAAGCCCTCATGTTTTGGGGCTTCCTGTGTTTTAGGGCTCCCTGTGCACAGGACAGGAGGAGAGCCCTTGTGTTTTGGGGCTCCCTGTGCACACAGTAGGAGGGCAGCCCTTCCTTTAGGGGCTCCCTGTGTTTTGGGGAGCCAGGCACCCCATTCCCCCATGGCAGCTCACACCGTGAGCTCCGTGTGAGCCTCACCGTGTCCTGCTTCAGCCTTTCCAGCAGCTCCTTCTCGATGGCGTGGAGCATTTGTGTTTTGGGGCTCCCTGTATTCTGGGGCTCCCTGTGCACAGGGCAGGAGGGCTGCCCTCGTGTTTTGGGGCTCCCTGTGCACACAGTAGGAGGGCAGCCCTTCCTTTAGGGGCTCCCTGTGTTTTGGGGAGCCAGGCACCCCATTCCCCCATGGCAGCTCACACCGTGAGCTCCGTGTGAGCCTCACCGTGTCCTGCTTCAGCCTTTCCAGCAGCTCCTTCTCGATGGCGTTGTCCAGCTGGGCAGCGATCAGGGCTTTCTCCTGGGGAACACAGAGCAGCTGTGTGAGGCCAGGGGCAGGGGGACAGCAGCAGTGGCACGAGGTGACACGGGGCACTCCTTACCTCGCGCCTGTTCTCGCGCCTCTCGATCTTCCTGCGCAGCGGGACGAGCTTCCTCCTGCAGGGAACACACTGGGAGTGGCACAGCCAGCAGCTGCAGCATTCCAGACGGGGGGAACCTCCTTATCTTCCAGGATAAGAAAGATCTAAAGCTGGTAGAGGGTGTCCAAAGGATGGGGAAGGGTCTGGAGGGGCCACAGGAGGGGCAGCTCCTCCCGAGGGACAGCTCTGACCTTGGCTCTCTGTGACAGGGAGTGGCTGGAGCTGGGGCAGGGCAGGGTCAGGGTGGATTTTAGGGGAAGATTCTTCCTCCAGAGGGTGCTGGGCACGGCCCCGAGGCTGCCAGAGCTCCAAGATGGACACTGCTCCCAGGGGGGCACAGGTGGGGTTGTTGGGGTGTCAGTGCAGGGCGAGGAGTTGGGATCAATGATCCCTGTGGGATCAGTGATCAATGAGTTGGAATCAATGATCCATGAGCTGAGATCAATGATCCCTGTGGGATCAGTGATCAATGAGTTGGAATCAATGATCCCTGTGGGACCAATGATCAATGAGCTGGGATCAGTGGTTCCTGTGGGATCAATGATCACTGAGTTGGGATCAGAGATCCTTGTGGGATCAATGATCAATGAGCTGGGATCCATGATCCCATTGGGATCAATGAGCTGGGATCAATGATCCCTGTGGGATCAATGAGCTGGGATCAGTGATCACTGAGCTGGGAACAATCATCCCTGTGGGATCAATGATCAATCAGTTGGGATCAATGATCAATGAGCTGGGATCAGTGATCCCTGTGGGATTCCTGAGCTGGGATCAATGTTTCCTGTGGGATCAATGGGCTGGGATCAATGGTTCCTGTGGGATCAATGATCTGGAATCAATGATCACTGAGCTGGGATCAGTGATCCCTGTGGGATTCCTGAGCTGGGATCAATGTTTCCTGTGGGATCAATGGGCTGGGATCAATGGTTCCTGTGGGATCAATGATCTGGAATCAATGATCACTGAGCTGGGATCAGTGATCCCTGTGGGATTCCTGAGCTGGGATCAATGTTTCCTGTGGGATCAATGAGATGGGATCAATGGTTCCTGTGGGATCAATGATCCGCCAGCTGGGATCAGAGATCCCTGTGCGATCCCTGAGCTGGGATCAATGTTTCCTGTGGGATCAATGATCAGTGATCTGGGATCAATGATCACTGAGCTGGGATCAGTGATCCCCGTGATCCCTCCAGCTCAGAACATTCCCTCAGGACATTTTCACGCTGCATTCCTGCAGCTCATCCGTGTCAGATCCATCTAAACCCCCCAGGAAAACAGGGACCAGCTCCGTGTCCCAGCAGCTCAGGAGAGGGGCAGTGGCTCCAGAAGCCACCAGAGGTCACTCCATGGCCACTGCCGTGTCCCTTACTGTCTCTTGAGGGTCAGCTTGCGGATGCGGATCAGGTACTGCGTGATCTTGGTGAACCTCTGCTTGCACTTGTGCCGGATGAAGCGCGGCCAGTAGATGAGGTTCTCGTCGATCTGCTCCAGAGCCTTCTCGTAGTTCTTGCTCAGCAGCACCTGCGGGGACAGGGCAAGGGCTGGGTGACAGAGCAGGACGAAACAGGGACGTCTGGGAGGGGCTGCATCGCCCCCAGAGTCACGGAATCATTTAGGGAAAGCCCCCCAAGGGGGATCCCCACCTCGCCCCCAGTGCCACCCCCAGGATGGGAATTCCAAACCTCCCTGGGCAGTTCCATGCCTGAGCAGCCTCTCCATGGAGAAATCCCTGCTGCTGCCCAGTGTGTCCCTCCCCTGGAACAGCCTCCCTGCCCTCCCTGCCACTGTCCCTGCCGTGTCCCCGAGCTCACCCGCTCCCAGAGGCGCCGGGGAAACGCCGCCCGCTCAATGGCCTTCATGTAGAGATAACAGCGACCTGGAACAGGCAACAGCCCCCTGAGCCCCTGCCCAGAGCCAGGCCGGGCAGGGATGGCAGTGCCCGGGGGCAGGGCACTGCCACCCACTGCACCCCAGAACCATCCAGGCTGAAAAGAGTCCCCAGATCAATCCAAGCTCTGACCCCCAGTGCCACATGCAGCATTGCCATGGCACTCCGGGGATGGGGGCTCCAAACCCCCCTGGGGGCCCTTCCGAGGGCTGATCCCTGTCCCTGCAGGGTCCTGCTCCCACCTTTCTCCTCGCGGACTGTGGCGTACTGGCTGTTGGCCAGCGGGCAGGAGGAGCGGTTGCACAGCCCCGTCAGGTTGTACTCGTTCCTGCAGAAATTCTGCGTTTTGGTGCTGCGAAAAAAAGGGCAAAGAATTCATGAGGGGAGGGCAGGAAGACCCCACCACTTCCCTGTGACTCTCTGTGTGGCCGCGGTGGCGCAGAGGGGACACTCTGGGGGTACCCGAGCGTGTCCCTCCCGTCCCTGTCCCTGCTGGGTCCCCCTCAGCCCGCCCCCAACCCAAACTCACGTCATCTTGTAGGAGCAGAACTGCCTGTTCCCCAGCATGCTCCAGACAACCTGCGGGGGGACAAACAGCGGGTGACACACCGCGACACGCCTGCCCCGCCTGTCCCCGCTCCGACCCCACAAACACCGCGCTTCTCCCGGTGTCCCCCGGCACGGCGAGCAGGCACAGCACATGGGCTGCTGCCAGCTCCTCAGTCACACCCGCGGTGCCCCCGGAGCCACAGCGGTGCTGGGGACAGACAGAGGGACAGACAGGGGGACAGACAGGGGACCGCGGCCACGTGCGGCGGGGACACGGCCGGGCCCGTGAGCCACAGCGGCGCTGGGGACAGACACAGGACAGACAGGGGGACAGACAGGGGACCGCGGCCACGTGCGGCGGGGACACGGCCGGGCCCGGCGGGCGTTTGACACGGGGCCGGAAGAACGGTCGGACTCACATCGTCCGAATGCATGGTGGCGGTGACAGAGGTGGCGGCGGTGGCACAGACGGCGGTGGCGGTGACACAGGTGGCGGTGACAGCGCGGACCGACGGTAACGGGAGCGCCGGCCGCGCGGGCTAGGGCGCCGCCATTACAGGAAGGGGCGGGGCGTGCGAAGTCTCGCGAGAGCGGCGGCCCTGAGGGAGGGGAAAAGGGCGGGAAAAGGGCGGGCCGCGCTGTCATGGCGGCCGCGCCCCTCAGGGTGGAGATCACAATAACCCTTGTTTAAACAGGCGCTGAGGGGCCCCGAGCGGTGTGTTTGGGGCAGGTTAAATCTGCACTCTGGAGCCGTGGGAGAAAATGCAGTTTCTCTGCTAAGCTCTTCCCTCAGAGCTGACAAAGCCACATTAAATACAGTGATCTACCTGGCTTTGTTGGCTGAGTCTAAACCTTATTCCCACCTCAGTTCCTTTAGAGCTCTTCAAACGAGTAAATGAGTTTAATGCACGTTGGGAAGGACACACGAGCAGCACAGACACAGCACAATACATCAGACTACACCACAAACAAATGAAGGTTTTTAGCATCCTCAGAGGAGCGGTGACATGAGTGACATCTTTAGCGCCGGCTGATTCCATGGCTGAGTCCCACAGCGGCGTCACGGAATGGATGGAGCCTCCAACCCCTGGAGCAGAGGTTGGAGATTGTTGAGTCTGGGGCAGGCTGGGCCGGCAGTGGCTGCCCTCACATCCGTGTTCTGTCACCATAATTACAATTCCAAAGCAGGGCAGACATTCCTTGGCTATTCCATGTTTTCCTCCTCCCCGTCGCTCTCCTCCGTGAGGGGCGATTCCCGCTGGGCTTCCTTCGTGCTGTAGCTTTTGGGTTTCATGGCGCACTCCTGGCTCAGGATGGCCTGGGTGAAGCAGAGCAGAAATCATGCTTTAATAAAAGTAATGATTAATTTGATCAGTTAACAGGAGTGTTACCACACTGGGAAAAAAGCCAAAGCAGACTTTTCCCCAGGGAACACAAGCTGTGAGCGCAGGGAAGGACCCTCTAAACCTCCCTGCTTTTATCTCACTTTTTTTGTCCATTTTTGAGGGCGGCACGGAGCCCAACAGGGAAGACACAACCCCTGGCAAATTCATTCTTAATTCCCTCAGATCCCTGGGATGTGGAACCCCAGGAGAACACCCTGACTGACCATCTTCTCCTCCGTGGCCGGGGGGCTGCGCAGGAGCCAGCAGAGCGGGGCGTAGGCCACGTTCAGCACGCCCACCATCACCATCAGCCAGGGGAAGCCCAGGGCTCGCGCGATGGCCCCGCCCGTGGACGGACCTGCGAATTCCGGTCAAAAAAAGTGACAAAACTCCGGGGAGGTGCACCTCCACTGCGAGTAAAACTCTCCTACCGACAGCAAAGCCCGTGCAGAAGGCCACGTCGGCGATGGCGTAGACGGTGCCGTAGGCTGAGGTGTGGCGCAGGTCCACCAGGTAGCCCATGATGGGCATCATGGAGGAGTCCACCATGCCTGCCCGGGGCATGAGGGGCTCCTCAGTCCCCCTGTCCCCGGGGAGCTGCCCCGGGGCAGCTGCAGGACTCCCAGCTTACCTATGGCAAAGCCCAGGCCGGCGTTGGGGCCGATCAGCCCGTAAATGTTGGTGGCCAGAGGGACCTGGGGAGGAGAGGGAGGAGGGGTGAGGCCAGGAGAGCTGTGGGAGGTGGGAAGGTGGGACACAGGCCATGGAATTGTGGGATGGGAGCTTAAAGATCTTTCTGTCCCAGCCCTGCCATGGGCAGGGACATTTCCCACTCTCCCAGGGTGTTCCAGCCTGGCCTTGGGCACTTCCAGGGATCCAGGACCAACAGCTCCTCTGGGATATTACACACTTCTATTTAACTACACACTTGTAATTTTAGTGTTATTACTTAATTTTGGAAGGGTTTTTTATGGCTTTAGGTTAAATGTACTATTCTCTTGGGAGTTAGTTAGTACAGAGAGTTTAAAATTTTTAGTATTTAGAACTCTAACACCATCCCAGCTCCTCACCACCCTCACAGGGAGGAATTTCTTCCCAATGTCCCACCTAACCCTGCCGTGTGTCACTTTGAAGCCGTTTCCCCTCGTTGTGTCCCTCTATCCCTTGTGAATCCAGGCTCCCTTCAGGTCCTGGACAGCCACAGGTCACCCCGCAGCCTTTCCCAGGCTGAACAATCCCAAATCTCAGCCTGAAGATCTGGAGATCTGCAAGCCCTGAGCACTGGCTGTGGCAGGAGGGTGAAAATCCCTGCAGGGACACCTCGGATGCCCCTGTAGATTCCCCCTGTGGGGATCCCACTTCACATTCCCCTGTGGGGATCCCACCTTGGATTCCCCCTGTGGGGATCCCATGTCAGATTCCTTCGGATTCCCCCCGTACTCACACAGAGGAGGCTGATTCCCACCACAACCATCCCAATCATGGAGCACAGCCACCTGCAACGTGAGCACAGGGCGGGAGCTCTCAGCCTCGAGCAGAACATGCTGAAATTTGGGCTGGGCTGAGCCCAAATCTTTAATATCCCGCTTACCTGCCCATCCTGTTGGCCAGAATCCCAAAGAGGTTGGTGCCAATGAGGTAGGAGATGCTGGCAGGCAGGAACGCCATCCCTGGGAGACAGAAAGGATTTAAAAGTGTCTCGTGCCCAAGAAAACACAGATTTGCCCAATTTTTCACTCCCCAATGGCCTCATTTTGAGAATATAACAAGCTAGGCCAGGCACGTGAACATCTCCTGCCACAATTCCTCCCGCTTCCACCTTTCCACCTTTTCCCTCACTAAATAAAGAGGAATAAAGCTGCTTAAGTAAAAAGCTCAGGGATCATTATGTAGCTCACAATTAAATATTTGCTCTCCCTGCTGCTTTACCAGTTGTTTATTTTTCATATCCTCTCCTGCTGACAATAAATAAAAGTGAGCAGCTCCATTTCCCTGGACAGCTTCCTTATTGGAGCACGCTGATTCGTGTTTAATTTCCTCTCCTCTAACAGTACACAACCTGGTTAATCCTGCAGGTTTACCCCGAGCTCTTCTGGGTTCTTTTTCCCAGAGTTCTGGGTGAAAGAGACCCAGTAAAGAAACCCCTTGAGTTCTGAACAGCTCGTGAGAGGGGTGGTGTTGAACTCTGAATCCAAACTGCTCTCAAATCTCAGGCATCTGAACACCTTAGTGAACATACTGGGATTTTTTTCTGTTAAATCACTTTGAGGTGACTTTGAGAAAATCCCAAATACATTCCCCAAGGTGTTCAGGTACCTGTGATTTCCTCTGGTGACAGGGGAGCCCTGAGTGCGTTTCCCTGGGTTCTGCCCCTTCTCCCAGTGCCAGGATCCCTGGGTGCTGCTTTCCTTCCTCTCTCCAGAGAAGCTTTCAGCGCCTGCTGTCGCTGAGGATAACTCAATCAGGAGCAATTCCAGCCCCCTGCTCGCAGCCTGCAATCCAATTTGGGATCTAAGTGCAGCCCAGGGGGTGATTCCTGCTCCGCTGGGGTTTTATCACCATTTCTGGTTGTTTCTGCAGCGAGCACAGGCGCTGTTATCTCCACATCCCATTTTCCGGGCAGCTGGCAATCAGCAGAGCCCGTCCTGCCCTGCCTGGGGTGCTGGGCACGGCCCCAGCTCGCTCTGCAGAGCCCATCTGGCCCCCCCAGCCCCGGCCCAGCACGAGCCCTGCACAACATGGGCTCCCTGCCCCGTTATTGCTCTGCCGGGCAGCAAATCCCACACAATTTTTGCAATAACAGAGCAGAGCAGCCACCACTGAGGACATTTCCAGCTGGAATTGGAGCCGTGCCCAGCCTGGGATCGCTCGCTGCACGGGCAGCAGGGCAGATGTTTCCTTCTCTTTTGGTGGAGTGATAGAAAAGATGATTCAACCCCTCCTGCGGTGCCCAGGCAGGGCCAGATCTTGGTCCCTGGAAGTGTCAGGGCTGGGATCAGTCACAGGCTGGACCCGGGGGCTCCTGGGGGTTTTTTTTGGGGTTCTGAGCTCTCTGGAGCTCAGGGGAAGAGGCTGCAGAGCAGGGGACCTACCGAGCTGCCACTGCGGGGAGCACATGGTCTGCAGCATCCAGATGGGCAGCGTGGGCTCCAGCATGGCCACCCCCATGTTGGAGAAGCAGAGGGCTCCTGGAAAAGGGAGAAAAGGGAGAAAAGCTCGGGTTTAGCCCCTTTTTGTTGCTGTTTCCAGCAGGCGGGAGGAAATTTTTAACGGGGGGACAAATTTAAGGCTCCACCTTTACCTGCAGCCACCAGGATGTAGGGGTCTCGCAGCAGGGTGGACACAGGGGTGGCTTTGGTGCTCTGCAGAGGGGCTGACGTGGGCTGGGGGCTGTGCGTGCCCTCAGCTGGCCCTGGCACAGCCCCAGCCCCAGGCAGTGCCCACCTCCCCCAGCCAGCGCCGTGCTCACCTCTGGGGAGATCCGCGAGGGCTGCAGGATGCACAGCTGCAGAGCTGGGGAGAGAACACGGCTGGGGGCTTCTTCCTTCCTTCCATCCATCCCTCCATCATCCATCCATCCATCCATCCATCCATCCATCCATCCCCCTGTCCCTCCCCTCAGCCCCCCCCAGCCCAGAGCTCAGCCCCAGCTGCAGGAGCTGTTTGGGGCTGTGCTTGGAGCGGGCAGGGCAGGAGGAGGGAGCCCCAAATCCGCCTGGAGAGGTTTGAAAGGGTTTTATCACCCCCGAATGCTCCCGTCGGGCTGGCGGCTGGGGAGCTGGAGCGGGACAGGAATGGGACGAGGAGAAGAAAAGGGTTAAAGCAGGAACTTTGATGGGCACGAGCCCCGTGCTTCATTCCCCGCGGCTCTCGCACGCTTCATTAGGGATATCTTGCTTTACAGCCAGACGAGGACGGTAACTGGGGCTGTAATTTAATTAGTTCCGTGCTTCCCACTGCAAATGCAGCTCCTGCTGGCTGGGACTTTGCCGTGGCACTCGGGAAGCTCCCGTGGCCTCAGTGCCATCCACGTCTGCTGGCAAAGCCGGGCTCCTTCATGGCACCAGGAGGCTGCAGACAAGGGTGCCTTGCCAAAGAATTCAGAGTTCAGAGAGCTCCACTGAACGGGCTGCTGGAGCCATCACAGCAGTCAGGGGGTTATTAAACAATGAGGGATTTGTTCCTGCTCTGCTGCTGTGTCAATCAGCTGGAGATGGCAAAAACGGGATTTAATACTCATTAAATGATGATGATGATGGAATAAGCAGTGCTGGTGGTGTCACCCACCTGTGCTGAGGTGCCTCTTCCTCCCCACATCCACATTCCAATAATTTCCTTTATTTCTGGGGTTCCACCCTTTGGTTTCTCACCTCCATCCAGGAGGGCGAGGAAGGCCAGG
This sequence comes from Passer montanus, assembly GCF_014805655.1. NCBI lineage: Eukaryota > Metazoa > Chordata > Aves > Passeriformes > Passeridae > Passer > Passer montanus. Next base: position 269,537 of record NW_024356616.1, on the reverse strand, counting down.
ACCAGGAACGGCGACGCTTTCCCCACGAATTCGTACATGATGCTCCCGAAGGGTGCCCCGACTGCAAGGAAGGGCTGGGTCACACCCTGGCAGTGCCACCGTGCCCAGAGCCTGGCAGTGCCACTGTCCCCAGGGCCTGGAGGTGCCACTGTCCCCAGGGCCTGGAGGTGTCACTGTCCCCAGGGCCTGGAGGTGCCACCGTGCCCAGAGCCTGGCAGTGTCACTGTCCCCAGGGCCTGGAGGTGCCACCGTGCCCAGAGCCTGGCAGTGTCATTGTGCCCAGAGCCTGGCAGTGTCACTGTGCCCAGAGCCTGGCAGTGCCACCGTGCCCAGAGCCTGGCAGTGCCACTGTGCTCAGGGCTTGGAGGTGTCACCGTGCCCAGAACCTGGCAGTGTCACTGTCCCCAGAGCCTGGCAGTGCCACTGTGCTCAGGGCTTGGAGGTGCCACTGTCCCCAGGGCCTGGGGCTGCTCTGAGTCCCTGCTGGGTGTTTGGGGAGGTGTCAGTCCCACAGGCAGTGCCAGGGAGGGGACAGGGGGAGGGAGGGGAGCACCCAGCCTCTGGAAGGTGGCATTGCAGGCCCAGGTGACGCCGTGGAAGGTGTAAAGTGGCATTGCAAGACCAGGTGACTCAGTGGAAGGTGGCATTGCAGGCCCAGGTGACGCTGTGGCCATGTCCCATTGGGGGACACAGGGGACACAGGGGCTCCGTACTCAGCACTCCCAAGGCCAGGCCTCCCAGGGCGATGCCCATGGCGCTGCCCCTCTCCGCGTCGTCCGGGTACACGCTGGCCAGCAGCCCCAGGCCTGGGGGCACACACAGAGCCCACCTCAGCCTGGGGGCTCCTCTGCCATTCTGGGGGTTCAGCTGCTCCCTGGCTGGGGGTGGGGGCACTGAGGAGGAGGAGAAGGAGGAGGAGAAGGAGAAGGAGAAGGAGAAGGAGAAGGAGAAGGAGAAGGAGAAGGAGAAGGAGAAGGAGAAGGAGAAGGAGAAGGAGAAGGAGAAGGAGAAGGCAGCCAGGGGAGCTGATGCAGGGACGGAGGTGCAGAACCTTCACCTGCCACCGATGAGAAGGAGGAGCCGACGCCCTGCAGGGCTCTGGCGGTGAGCAGCAGCGTGTAGGTGCCTGAGAAAGCAAACACTGCAGAGGGAGGGCAGAGCTGGGCTCAGACTGGGCGAGGCTGGCCCCAGCCGGCTCCGGAAGGGGTGAGAGGGCAGAGGGATCGTCCTTGTCACCCTTTCCTGGGCCTGGGGGCTCTGCTGTGTCCTTTCTGACACGGAGCAGGTGATGGGGAGGGTACTCACTGATGGTGGAGAGGAACATGATGGTGAAGCCCAGGAACATGGGGATGTGGTACCCAATCCTGGAATGGGAAAAAAGAGGCCCCAGCTCAGGAGGGCTCCTTGTTCCCCCCTGGGGAATGTCTGTGGGCTGGGAAGCAGCTCCTGAGGGGGTGCTGTCCCCACAAGTGCTGCTCAGAGGGACCCCAGTGCCCCCCAATAACTCTGCAAAGCCCCCCAGAGCCAGAGCCCTGCTCCCCACCCCTGTGCACAGCCCAGCTCAGCGTCTGCAGGAGGGAAAGAAAACCTGAAAATAACATTTTATCCATCCACAGCGGGTTGGGAGGCTGCGTTTGTTTATCCCCTGCTTGCTGGTATCAAACAGCACCTGCCAGCACCTGAGGAGAGCATCAGAGAGCTTCATGCTGGGACACAAACCCACCAGGCACGTGCAGGCTGCCAGGAAAGGTGTCTGCTGCCTTTTGGGTGCATACATTTCACCTCTTGCTGTTTCCCTCCCGGCAATCCCTGCAGCTGCAGGCCATTCCTCAGCTCCTGCTGCTTCCAGCAGCCGAGGAATCGCGAGTGACAGGTGAGCAGTGCCACGGCTGAGCCTCACAGTTAAAGGGCAAATGGCATGGGTATGTGTTAGGGGAAGTTTTATAGATTTATAGTTGTGTTTTACCCCCTTTGTGGTGTTATTATGGGGCGGCCTGGGTTTGGGATATTTCGGGGAGTTGGCAGGTTGGATATTTGGGAGTTGTTACCATGGCAACAGCTGACCTCCAATCAAGGTTTCATGAAGTGACCTCCACCCCTGGACAGAACTTTGGGAGGGGCTAAAGGGTTAAAAGGCAAAACTTCCACTGTGTGGAGCAGCACATGGTGGCAAAAACCCTCTGCTCCCTGTAATATCTTCTCCATCCAGTCTTCTGCCGTATTTTTGATAAGGTTTTAATAAACCTTTCACATTTTTGAGAGCCAGTGTCGTTTCCCACCCACGGAACCCCAGCTCTGACCTACCTGTTGGTCAGCACACCCACCCAGGGGTTGACCAGCAGCTGCACCAGAGCCTTGGAGGCGAAGAGCAGCCCCACGCGGGTGTTCTCCTGCTCCAGGAACTGCCCTCCCTGCAGGCAGCTCCTGCCCGGGGCTGGGGGGTGCCCTGGGGGGCTCGGGAGGTGCCCTGGGGGGCTGCTCGGGGGGTGCCCTGGGGGGCTGCTCGGGGGGTGCCCCCGGGGGATGCTCGGGAGGTCCCCGGAGGTGCCCGGGGGGTGCCCTCGGGGGCTGCTCGGGGGGTGCCCTCGGGGGATGCTCTGGGGATGCCCTCGGGGGCTGCTCGGGGGGTTCCCGGAGGTGCTCGGGGGGTGCCCTCGGGGGCTGCTCGGGAGGTTCCCGGGGGTGCTCGGGGGATGCCCTGGGGGGCTGCTCCCCCTCCCGCTGCGCGGCCCCAGGGCGCTGCTGAAGCCCCGAACGGGCACGGTGGTGTTGTCAAAGGAGGAGAGCACGGAGGAGAAGGGAGGAGGAGCCCCCGGGGCTGCGGGGCTGGGCTCGGGCACGGCCGGGCTCGCGGAGCTCCTGGCGCCTTCGTACTCGGTGGTGTAGAGGAAGGTGGGGACGATGGGGACTGGAAAAAAAAAGCCGGGGTAGGGATTAGTGAGGGATTGAGGGGTTTTCCTGCAGTTCCTGGCTCGGGTCCGAGCTGAGCGGTGCTGGCCAGGTGGGGTCCTGGAAGGTCACCTGGGCAGGAGCTGCTAGCATCGCCCAGGGACTGATGGAGCAGGGTAGCCAAGCCCTGAAGAGCTCCACGCTGTGTCCCCAAGACCCTCACACTGCCCTGAGACAGCCTTAAAAACCCTACAGTGTACCCTGAGACAGGGCCCCAAAGAAACCCACTCTGTGTCCCCAGAGAACCCCACAGTGGCAGCCCCAAAGAGCCCCACAATGTGCCCTGAGACAGCCCCAAATAACCCGATGCTGCATCCCAGAGCAGCCCCAAAAAACCCCACAATGTGCTCTGAGACAGCCCCCAAGAGCCCCACAATGTACCCCTGAGACAGCCCCAAAGAATCCGATATTGTTCCCACAAGACAAGCCCAAAGAACCCCACACTATACCCATGGGACAGCCCCAAAGAACCCCACGATGTTCCCCCAAAGAATCCCACACTGTGCCCCCAAAGAACCCCACGCTGTGCCCCCAAAGAACCCCACATTGTACCAATGAGACAGCCCCAAAGGACCCCACACCATGCCCAGGCAGCCCCAAAGGAACCCCACAATGTTCCTCCAAAGAATCCCACAGTGCACCCATGAGACAGCCCCAAAGAATCCCACATTGTACTCCTGAGACAGCCCCAAAGAACCCCACACTGTTCCCCCAGAGAACCCCACAGTGCACCCATAAGACAGCCCCAAAGAACCCCACACTGTCCCATGAGCAGCACCAAAAGCACCTCACACTGTACCCCTGAAACAACCCCAAAGAACCCCACATTGTTCCCACAAGACAACCCCAAAAAACCCCACACTATACCCATGAGACAGCCCCAAACCGTACCCACGACGGTGAGCAGGATGTTGTCCAGCAGCAGTGCCACGAACACCACCCCCAGCACCAGGCGGGGAGAGGCCCTGCCCGCGGCCAGCCCGGGCTGCGACACGGCTGGGGACACGGCTGGGGACACCCCTGGGGACACGGCTGGGGACACGGCTGGGGACACGGCTGGGGACACCCCTGGGGACACCCCGGGGGACACCCCTGGGGACAGCCCGGGGGACACGGCTGGGGACACGGCGGGGGACACCCCTGGGGACACCCCTGGGGACATGGCCAGGGGCACAGCCAGGCTCCTGCGGGCTCCCGCGCTCAGGGCTCGAGGCTCCACAGACCTGCCAAGAGAACATTCCAGGTCAAACCTCCCACGGGACGTGGCTTCTCCCGTGGGAAGGCAGCTCCTGGGGTCACTCAGTGTGTCCCCAGATAAACAAACAAACAAACAAACAAACAAACAAACAAATAAATAAATATATATATATAGATATTGTAGGTAATATATATGATTATAGATTAATTAAAATTAATTATTACGAATCATTATGAATTATAATATATATATAATAGATTATATATGTTGTAGATAAATCAATATATGTTATTATAATTATATATTTTATTATAATATGTTTATTATATTTATTATAATATATAGATAACATAAATATATAGATTATAAATTAATTATAATGAATTATTATTAATTATAATATATAATAGAATATATATTATAGATAAATCAATATATAAAATAGATATAGATTAAAATAAATGAAATATCTAAATTTATAAATAAATTCAGGACAGAGGGAGCAGAGGCAATACAGACCCGTAGTTTAACGTGTCCAGCACAAGCCCCGTCCCTTTCCCTGCCCCGTGGAGCGGAGGAAAGGAGGGAATTGTTCTTACCCCGGGAATTGTCCCACCCCGGTGGCACCGGGAGCCGCTGCCGCCGCTCCCAGCTCCGCTCGCGCGGGTTCGGGGGAGGAGTGGCCCCGGCCCGCGGGTGGCACCGGAGCCTCGCCGCTGTCCGGGAGCTCCCCGCGCGTCAGAGGGGCCGGGCCGGGGCAGGAACGGAGATCGGGGATCCTGCGGCGGGGCTGGGCACCGGGAATGAGCCGGGATGGGCACCGGGAATGAGCCGGGAATAGCCCGGGATGGGCACCGAGAATAACCCAGGATGGGCACTGGGAATGAGCCGGGGTGGGCACTGGGCACCGGGAATGAGCCGGGATGGGCACCGGGAATGACACGGAATGGGCACTGGGCACCGGGAGTGCACCGGGATGGGCACAGGGAATGTCCCGGGATGGGCACCGGGACTGCTCCGGGATGGGCATCGGGAATGGCTCGGGATGGGCACCGGGAATGAGCCGGGATGGGCACCGGGACTGCTCCGGGATGGGCATCGGGAATGGCTCGGGATGGGCACCGGGAATGAGCCGGGATGGGCACCGGGAATCCTGCTGGGATGGGGCACCGGGAATGCTCCGGGATGGGCACCGGGAATGCACCAGGATGGGGCATCGGGAGTGACCCGGGATGGGCACCGGGACTGCTCCGGGATGGGGCACCGGTATCTCTGCCGGGATGGGGCACCGGGAATCCTGATGGGATGGGGCACCGGGAATGACCCGGGATGGGCACCGGGAATTGCCCGGGATGGGGCACCAGGCACCGGGCACCGGGTATGACCCGGGATGGGTACCGGGAATGCTCCGGGTTGGGCACCGGGAATGCCCAGGGATGGGCACCGGCCACCAGGAATGACCAGGGATGGAGCACCGGGAATCCCTTGGGATGAGACACCGGGAATGCACCGGGATGGGGCATCGGGAATCCTGCCGGGATCGGGCACCCGTTCCGGGATTCCCGGGATTCTGGAGCACCGGCGCTCCCGCCTGTCTCGGGGTTCCGGAGCTCTGGGGCGCTGTCCCCAGCCGCTTTCGGTCCCCGCTGTCCCCGGGGCTGTCCCGGGATGCTCGCTCTCTGTCCCGGCAGATCCGGACGGGCAGTGCCCCTCTCTGTCCCTCACCACTCCTGTTTCCCCAAACCTCCGAGCCCTGGCTCCGTGATTTCCCTGCCAAAGCCCGAACCGGCTCCATCCCTCACCCAGGACACGGAGATTTACCGCGGGGAGAGGGAATAAATCCTAAATGCATTCCCACATAAATCTGCCACATCAACGCGGGGCCATTCCTCTGCCAAAGCTGCCCCAACCCCCAGATGAGCACATTCCTGCCGGGAATGTGAGCGTTGGAGCGGGATTTTGGAGCATTTTCGTGGATTTGGGGAGCGGAGGGCACGCGGCGGGGCTGGAGCGGGGCAGCAGCACCCTCTGCTGCGGGAGCGCGGAGCTGCCGCCGCGGGAGCGACCCCGTTCTTCCCTTTTTTCCTTTTTTCCATCTCTTTTTCTTCATTCAACCCTTTCTGTGCAGTTATCTGTTCCTTCCCCTCCGCCTCCTCGCTGCCCCGGGCAGGATCTCCCGGATCTCTCTGCAGATGTTTCCCCCAAATATTTCCAGTTCTGAGCCAGCAGGAGCGGGGGATTGATTTAAAACCCCAATCCCTTCTGTCTCACTCCTCTTTCTCGCTTTATTTCCCTCTTTCCTTTTGCTTTTTATTCTTCTTTTTTGCTATTTTTCTGTCTCTTATTATTTTAATGGGTGTTTTTTTTCTTCTTTCCTTTTCCTTGTTTTCCTCTTTTCTCTTGCCTTTTCTCCTCCTACCTTTCCCTTTTTTTGACTTTTCATTTTTTTATTCTTATCCATTAACCCCTTTCCTTCCTCTTCCTCTTCCTCTTCCTCTTCCTCTTCCTCTTCCTCTTCCTCTTCCTCTTCCTCTTCCTCTTCCTCTTCCCATTTTCCTCTTCCTTTTAATCTTCCTTTTCCTCTTCCCTCTTCCCTTTTCCTTTCCCTCTTCCCATTTTCCCTTTCCCTTTGCCTATTTTCCTTTTCTTATTTTCCTTTTCCTCTTTTCCCTTTTTCCTTTTCCCCTTTTCCTTTTCCTTTTCCTTTTCCTTTTCCGCTTTCCATTTTCCTTTCCCCTTTTCATTTTCCTTTTCCTCTTTTCCCTTTTTCCTTTTCCCCTTTTCCTTTTCCTTTTCCTTTTCCTTTTCCTTTTCCTTTTCCTTTTCCTTTTCCTTTTCCTTTTCCTTTTCCTTTCCATGGCTGGCAGGGAAACCTCCCACTTCCAGCACCGCTCCTTACTGGCCCAACTGGGTTATTCCCTTCAGGACCTGGGACAGCTCCGGCCCCGCCCCTCCCCGCCGGTGGGCGTGTCCCGCGCGCGAGTGGGCGTGTCCCGCGCGTCACTGGGCGTGCCCCTCTCCGCGCTATAACAGCGCATGCGCGGCCGCCCCCTCAGCAGCCGGTCCAACATGGCGGCGGTGCGGGCGCTGCGCGGGGCCGTGAACGGCGCCGGGCCCGGCGGGCCCCGCGAGCAGGCGGCGGCGCTGACCCGCGACTTCCTGTCCCAGCCGCGCCTCAGTGAGTGCGGGCCGTGCGGGGGAGCCCGGGGGGCTGCGGGAGGGGGGATCCGCCCGCCTCGGGGGCGCAGCTCCGGGCAGGCCGCAGCGCCGGCTCGGCCGCCCCCTCAGAGCAGCCCGGGCTCGGGCTGTAATTAACACCGTAATTAACGTGGGGACACGGCCCGTCCCGTGTCGTTCCGAAAAGCCGCGGTTTGTTCCGGGAGCTGGGAGTGGTGGGGGTGGGATGGAGTCTGTGTTTAACAGAAATGGAGAAATCGCGTGAAAAAGGGGAAATGCGGGGCTCTGGTGAAATCCCTTTGTGGCAGCGCGGTGCGGAGGGATCAGAGCGCGTGAAGGTGTTTTTGCTGGCTGCAGTCCCGCAGAATGGCTTTACCTGGGCCCTGAGAGGCAGCGGGACCGGCAGGGCTGCCCCGGGTCACGGAGCCTTTGGGGGCCAAAGCCGTCACTGCAGTTCCGGGCTTTGCCCTGGGGCCGAGGCTCCTGGCACGGCTGGGGCCGAGGTGGCTCCAGCGTTTTCCGTGCAGATTCTGGGTTTTCCCTGAGCTGGGGGTGGGGAATGTTCTGGGCTGCTTTGCTTTGCCGTGGAGCTGCCCGAGAGGCTGATTGAGGAAGGAGAGCTCACGAGGCAGTCACGGGGTGAATGCCTCACCCGGGGTCAGCTTTTCCACTCCCTGTATCCTGGTCCCATTGCTGATTATCCCAATCCCACTCCCTGTTCTCATCCCCTAGATCCCATTCTCACTCCCATTCCCTGTTGCCATTCCCATTGCCACAGTCCCAATTATCCCAGCCCCATTCCCTGTATCCCCTTCCCAATATCCCAATCCCATTCCCTGTTACCAATGCCATTCCCTATATCCCAGTTCCCAGCCCCATTCCCTGTATCTTGATCCCATTCCCTGTGTCCCATTCCTATATCCCAGTCCCATTCCTGGTTCCCAATCCTCTTTCCTAATGCCATTTCCAGTCCCTTTCCCAGTTCCCATTCCCTTTATCCTGGTTCCTTGTCCCATTCCCTGTTCCTGTTCCCAATGCCGTTCCCATTCCCAATCCCATTCACCATTCATAATCCCATTTCCTATGTCCTGTTTCTAATCCTATTCCCCAATCCCATTCCTAGTTCCAAATCCTATTCTCTGTGTCCAGGTTCACATTCCCCATTCCCAATGTGATTCCCCATTCCTAATCCTGCTCCCAATCCCATTCCCTGTGTCCCATTCCTTCTGTCCTGTTCCCAATCCCATTCCCCATTCCAATCCTAATCCCAATCCCATTCTGTCCTGTTCCCATTCCCTGTGTCCCGTTCCTAATCCCATTCCCAATCCCATTCCTCGTTCCCAGTCTGATTCCCCATTCTTAATCCCGTTCCCAATTGCATTCCCTGTGTCCTGTTCCCATTCCCCGTTCCCAATCTGATTCCTCATTCCTAATGCTGTTCCCAATCCCATTCCCCATTCCAATCCTAATCCCAATCCCATTCCCCGTTCCCATTCCCCCCCCCGAGCCGTTTCCTCCTCCCGGCTGCTCCTCGTGACCCTCAGGGGGCTCTGACTCAGATTTCCCTCCCTGGGGCTCAGCTGATGCCTTTTCCCTGAGCTGACAGCAAAGTCCTTCCTGGGAATCACGGACTCATGGAATGGTTTGGGTTGGAAGGGAGCCAAAGCCCACCCAGTGCCACCCCTGCCATGGGGACACCTGCTGCTGTCCCAGGGGGACACAAACCCCTCCAGCCTGAGCAGGGAATTCCTGTCGTGGGGAGAACACTGGGATCGTGTCAGTGTCACCTGCAGGGAGCAGGAAAATGCTCCATGAATTCTTGTCATGGAGGATAAACACTTGAATTCTTGTCCTGGAGAGGGAAATACTGGGATTACAAAAGTGTCACCTGTAGGGAGCAGGAAAAATGCTCCATGAATTCCTGTCATGGAGAATGAACACTGGGATCATGTCAGTGTCACCTGCAGGGAGCAGGAAAATGCTCCATGAATTCTTGTCATGGAGGATAAACACTGGGATCACCTCTAGGAGCAGGAAAAATGCTCCATGAATTCCTGTCATAGAGAATAAACACTGGGATCACTTCTGGGAGCAGGGAAAATGCTCCATGAATTCCTGTCATGAGAGGGAAACACTGGGATCACCTGCAGGGAGCAGGAAGAATGCTCCATGAATTCCTGTCAATGAAAGGGAAACACTGGGATCGTGTCAGTGTCACCTCCAGGGAGCAGGAAAAATGCTGGACACCCAATCCTGTCCCTCATCCTCCTTGTGGAGCTCCTAATAAACAGAAATCAGGTCCCAAATCTGAGCCTGATGGCAGGGATGGAGTGGGAAATGGGATGTGGGAAGGGATGGAGTGGGAAATGGGATGTGGGAAGGGATCGAGTGGGAAATGGGATGTGGGCAGGGGTGAAATGGATTTTTGGGTGTTCCTGAGGAAGTGCCTGACTCCTGCCTTGTGTTTTTTGCAGCTTACAAAACCGTGTCGGGTGTGAACGGGCCCCTGGTTATCCTGGACCAGGTTAAGGTAAATTCTCAGCTCTTCATGGAGATTTTGGGGGGCGAGTTGCCAGGAAAAGCTGGGAAAGGTAAAATCCAGACTGCTGGGGAGTTCCCCAGAGCCATTTTGGTACATTTCTGACTGCTGGGATGAATGGGAGTGTGGGAATTCCTCTAAGGCAGGAGGGAAGGGAGAGCTCCGGGAAGGAAGGGAAGCAGAGTTTGAGTTTTACCCAAGCCCTGGAATGCTGATGCAGTTCCAAGCTGAAGTGAAGCTGTTTGCTTTGTTTCCAACCTTTCTGTTTCCACATCAGTGCCCTGCAAAAGGAAGCTGTGGAAACTCCTGGCTTCTTTTCAGGCTGCTCTTAAGGGCAAAGCTGCTGCAGGTATTAATTCTTGTGCAGAGGCTGCACTGGAGCTTTCTGCCACTATTTGGAGTTTTTAGAATTGATTCTGGCAGCTCCAACCATCCAAATATTATTTATTCCCACAAAAATAACTTTAACCTGGGTGATTCCATATCCTGGGCAGGAGTTTGGTTCTGATGATGAAATTATTCTTAAAACCTGAGTGGTTTGCAGGCTGGGAGTGGTGATTTTTGTTTGCTGGCTGGAGTTTAATGCTTTTTCTGCCCCCTCAGTTCCCCAGGTACGCCGAGATCGTGCACCTGACCCTGCCCGACGGCACCAGGAGGAGTGGGCAGGTGCTGGAAGTCAGTGGCTCCAAAGCTGTGGTTCAGGTAGGAGCAGGAGGCTCTTTTCCCATCATTGATTAATCAGGATGAGCCCCAAACCAAATCAAACCTGTCAGGAGATGTGTTCTTTTTCAATGGAAACAGCAAATCACCTGCTTGTTCCCAGGGCAGGCAGCATCGATAATTTTAGGAGATTTCTGGCAGTGCACAGTGACATTTTTATTTCCATCCCCCCTGGATGTATTTCCATCCCCCCTGGATGTATTTCCATCCCCCCTGGATGTATTTCCATCCTCCCCTCGATATATTTCCATCCCCCTGGATTTATTTCCACCCCACTGGAATCTTTTGCTGCTGGATTAAAGGAATCCCCAGGAATTTGCAGTGTTGGATTCCAGATCAGCCCTGTGCTAAATGGGTGCTGGTGTTTCTCCTAAAAAACTGTTTCTTGTTCACGTTGTTGCATCTGAAGGACTTGGCAGGGGGAAACACTTGAGATCAAAGGAGCTGCACCAGGTTTGGTGTTGTTGCTGATAGAATTATTATTTTTTTTTAAATCAGGGTTTTGTGGTGTTTTCCACCAGCTCTTGAAGCTCTTTCCAGAGCAGCTCCTGCTTTGTGCCCTGGGGCTGCAGGTGAAGCAGCATTCAGGAGTTACTTTGTGGAGCACAAAACTCCTGTCCTGTGATTAATTTTTCTTTTTCCTGCTGCATTTGCAGGTATTTGAAGGCACTTCAGGGATTGATGCCAAGAAAACCTCCTGTGAGTTCACCGGGGACATCCTGCGAACCCCGGTCTCGGAGGACATGCTTGGTGAGGATTTGCCTGTGGATGTGAGCAATGAGCAGATTTATCCAAAATTAACTGCTTTTCACAATAATTCTCCTCTTTATTGCTGTTTCCTATAGGCAGAGTGTTCAATGGGTCAGGAAAACCCATCGACAGAGGCCCCATTGTCTTGGCTGAGGATTTCCTGGACATTATGGGTTTGTTTATAATCCTTTTCTGAGGGGGGGTAAAGTCAAACCTGGTGTGTTTCAGCTTTCTGAAGTTCATATATTTGAACACAAAGGCTAACTCTATGTATTAGAACACAAAATCTGACTTGGGAGGAGCTTCATCTCATTTTTGAGTATGTGTATGGCACCAAATTCTAATTAAATTACCCAAGTGCAGGGAGATAAGGGAGCAGAAAATTTTCTGCACTGTTTGAAAGATGCTCTTTGTTACTTGTAGACTTAATTCTACAACACCTAAAGGTGAAATGCTGATAACCTGGCAGGGTTTTAAATCATTTTTACCACTGACATGAACATTTAACAGCAGTCCTGGGCTCTGGAAGGCTCAGGTGTGACCAGGTGCAGCTGAAGATCTGTGGGTGTCACAGTGGGGTTTGTACCCATTTATCAGGGTGTTTGATAAAGCTCCCAGCATGTCCAGGGAGTAACATTGTGTTCTCTCCAAAAATCCCACAGGCCAACCAATCAACCCCCAGTGTCGGATCTATCCAGAGGAAATGATCCAGACTGGGATTTCTGCCATAGATGGCATGAACAGTATTGCCAGGGGCCAGAAAATCCCCATTTTCTCAGCTGCTGGGCTGCCCCACAACGAGGTGAGGCCTCAGAGCTGCTCTGAACCTGGTGGGAGCCAAAACCAAATTTAATTCTGGGCTGTGGGACAGCATCAGGTGCAAACCCTGGGATATTTCTTGCCTAGATTGCTGCTCAGATCTGTCGCCAGGCTGGCTTGGTGAAGAAATCCAAAGATGTGATGGATTACAGCGAGGAGAACTTTGCCATCGTCTTTGCTGCCATGGGGGTGAGCCCACGGTGCTGGGGGAAGGTGGGGCTGGAGGAATCAGAGAGATTCTGAGAGTGGCTGAAGCCTGAGCAGCTTTTGTGTGTGTGGAATTAAAGAATGGGTGAAAATCCCAAAGGCTGGAATCTGCCTCAGGAACAGGCTGCCCAGAGAAGCTGTGGCTGCCCCATCCCTGGAAGTGTCCAAGGTTGGATGAGGCTTGGAGTGCCCTGGGATATTGGGAGGTGTCCCTGCCCATGGCACTGGAGAGGTTTTTGGGGTCCCTTCCCACCCAAACCATTCCATGATTCCAGCAAAGTGTGGCTGATCAGGATAAAATATCTCAGACTTGCTCTCCAGCCTGGAGTTCCTCACTCTGGGAGCATAGAGGAATCTGATGGATGGAGATCTTTGCTGTGGGTTATTAATGAGCTCACCAGCCCTTAATTGGCTGGGAAATGTGCCAGGTCAAGCCCAGAACTGTGCTTTAGGTGAACATGGAAACCGCTCGCTTCTTCAAGTCGGACTTCGAGGAGAACGGCTCCATGGACAACGTGTGCCTGTTCCTGAACCTGGCCAACGACCCCACGTGAGTGCCACTGCCTCAGGAGAGAGCAAACCTGCTGGGGACATGGAGCCTTGGGGGGGCTTTGTGCAGCTGCCACTTGGGGTGGCGTTTGGTGGCAGCAGTGCTGCAAGTGAGATTGTGGTGGAGCTCTAGGTGCAGTGGTGCTGGTGGAGCTCTGGGTGAAATTCTGGTGGAGCTGCAGGTGCAGTGGTGCTGGTGGAGCTCTGGGTGCAATGCTGCTGCTGCAGATAAAATGCTGGAGCTGCAGGTGCAGTGGTGCTGATGGAGCTCCAGGCACAGTGGTGGTGGAGCTCTGGGTGAAATTCTGGTGGAGCTCCAGGTGCAGTTGTGCTTATGGAGCTGCAGGTACAATGGTGTTGCTGCAGCTGAAATGCAGCTCCAGGTGCAGTGGTGGTGCAGCTGCAGTGCTGGAGCTGCAGATGCTATGTTGCTACTGCAGCTAAAATGCTGCTTCAGGTGCAGTGCTGGTGCAGCTCCAGGTGCTATGTTGCTGCTGCAGCTAAAATGCAGCTCCAGGTGCAGTGCTCCAGGTGCAGTGGTGGTGCAGCTGCAGGTGCAGTGCTGGAGCTGCAGGTGGTGCCTGGCAGCTCCGTGTGGCCCCCAGGTGACCCTGGCAGGTGACAGCAGTTGTGTTGCAGCATCGAGCGCATCATCACGCCCCGCCTGGCGCTGACCACGGCCGAGTTCCTGGCCTACCAGTGTGAGAAGCACGTGCTGGTCATCCTGACAGACATGAGCTCCTACGCCGAGGCTCTCAGAGAGGTGGGTGGGCCTTGAGGTGTTAATTAAATTAGTGTGTGTGTGTTGGCAGAAAGGGGTGCTGTCAAGTGAGGAGCCAAGCTGCTGCTCGAGCTGTTGGAGTTAATACTCGTTGGGATGGTTGGGAGCAGCCAGGGAGGATTTTAGCTGATCCTTGGTTGGCTGGGGTTTATTTCACTGGTGGAAATTCCACCCCTGGAAGTGTCCAAGGCCAGTTTGGACAGAGCTTGGAACAACCTGGGGCAGTGGGAGGTGTTCCTGCCATGGCAGGGGTGGGTCTGGATGATATTTAAGTTTCTTTCCACCCCATAACTCCATGAATCAGCAGTTTGATACCCTGATTCTGGAATTGCCTTGCTCTGTCACACAAGGCTGTGCTGCCAAACACCTGAGGGGGTTTGTGTGGCTGCACATGCCCTAAGCCCGGGCAGACAGCAGCTCCCTGGGCTGGGTGTGGCTCCTTGAGGACGTTTTGTGGCTGCCCCAGGTGTCAGCAGCTCGGGAGGAGGTGCCTGGGCGCCGTGGCTTCCCTGGCTACATGTACACTGACCTGGCCACCATCTACGAGCGCGCGGGGCGCGTGGAGGGCAGGAACGGCTCCATCACCCAGATCCCCATCCTCACCATGCCCAACGACGGTGAGTCACAGCCAGGGCCTGCCAGGGGCTGCCCTGGGGGCACCCAGCAGCACAGGAGTGCTCTGGCCTTTAGGTTTCCTTCTTATTGGCTGCTTTCTGATAAAAATGCTTTGCCCTTTGAGGGCTCAGCCTTCAAGAGCACTTGGGATTTGTGGAGGGAATAATTGCTGAAGTCACCTGGCAACAAAAAGCTGCAGCTCAGTGCTAAAATTGATATAAAAGGGCAGAAAAATTTCAAAACTTTTTTTTTTTCACAGATATTACTCATCCCATCCCTGACTTGACTGGATACATCACTGAGGGACAGATCTACGTGGACAGGCAGCTGCACAACAGGCAGGTGTGTGCCTCAGCTCTCACGAGGTGCTTAGGGTTGTTCTGATTTTTAAGGATTCCTGTTAATTCTGGGTGTTTCCCCCCAGATTTACCCCCCCATCAACGTCCTGCCCTCCCTGTCCCGGCTGATGAAGTCGGCCATCGGCGAGGGGATGACCAGGAAGGACCACGCAGATGTGTCCAACCAGCTGGTGGGTACAAAACCCCTCTGGGAACAGGGGCTGCCCAGCCTGGATCAGCCAGGATCCAGAACATTCCTGAGCCTGTTTTAATGCCTTGAGTGTTCAGTGGGAGGTTTTGAGTTGGACGAGGATTGTGGATGATTAGAGAGGAGGGAGCAGCTGAGCTGTGGGTGTTCACCTGGAGAGACCTCAGGGCCACTTCCAGGGCCTGAAGGGAGTCCAGGAGAGCTGAAAAAGGATTTGGGAAGAGGGGTGGAGGGACAGAACACAGGGAATGGCTTTCCACAGCCAGAGGACAGGGACGGATGGGCTATTGGGAAGGAATTCCCAGAGGAGCTGTGGCCGCCCCTGGATCCCTGCAGTGCCCAAGGCCAGGTTGGGCTAAGCTGGGACAGTGAGAGGTGTCCCTGCCGTGGCAGGGGTGATGTTTGAGGCCCTGTCAGCCCTGCCAGGACCCCTGAGCCCTGTTCCCCTCCCAGTATGCCTGCTATGCCATCGGCAAGGACGTGCAGGCCATGAAGGCCGTGGTGGGGGAGGAAGCCCTGACCTCGGACGATCTCCTGTACCTGGAGTTCCTGCAGAAGTTTGAGAAGAACTTCATTGCTCAGGGTAAGGCTGGCAGCAGCTCCCAGCGGGGCAGGGCTCGTGCCAGGGCGTTCCCTGTGGCACTCCCTGCCCCACGTGCCCCCGGGCTGTCCCTGCAGGGCCCTACGAGAACCGCACGGTGTTCGAGACCCTGGACATCGGCTGGCAGCTGCTCAGGATCTTCCCCAAGGAGATGCTCAAGAGGATCCCCCAGAGCACGCTGGCCGAGTTCTACCCTCGGGATGCCAAGCACTAGCCTGGCTCCCCGTGCCCCTGCTCCGTGGTTTGGTTTCCTTTTCCATGTGTTGGTGTTTCCCTGTCGCCCTCCCAGCTCCACCCAGCAGCAGGTGAAACTTGTGGCAGTGTTCCCACTGAGAGCAGTTTGGAAAATATCCCTTCTCCCACAGCCTGCATCTCCAGGAGGATGCTCTGAAAACGTGCAATAGCCACCACGAGGTTTGGGCTTTGAAATGAGCCTTTTGTGGGGTTCTCAAGGCTGAGCATGGCCAGAAATTGCAAACCTTCACTTTGAAACCATGGGGTAGAAAACATGAGAGAGGAAATGTGACTTGCAGGACAACAGTCCTTGGTGAAAAATGCAGGTTTTTAACCAGGGCTGCACATTTTGAAAGGTTTGTGTGAACTGAGGATGTGGAGGTGACACTGGGGACTTCCCCACCTGCAAAGGTGGAAAAGTCCTTGTCCTTTCAGAGGACAAAGGCCAGTGAGGTGCTGCCTGAAAGCAGCAGGATGAAGTTCAATTATTGAGTTGCAGGTTTTAAATTGAAGTTTGCAGGGTAACTTTCCTCCTTCCCCTTTTTCTGGTTGGATTCTGGAGATGCCAGACAGAACCAGCAGCTCAGTCTGGGCTCAGGAGTGTCACCACAGCTGTTGGTGGTTCAAGGCTTTGTGCTGCTGCTGAGGGGATCCTGAGAGGTGAAAACCAACCTAAAACCTGGCCTAGGTCTGCTGCTGTGAGCTCAGCTTTTAAACCATGGCCTGTACACACAAAGCAACAGGAGTTAATAATAAAAAGGCAGCTTTTAGTGTGAGAGGATATTTCCAACCTGCTCCAGGTGTGCTGGGCCCATGCCCTGGCTGGAGCTGTTGTGGTTTGCACTCCAGGCACAGATTTGCCTCAGCCCTGAGCTCAGCATTCCCAAACTCTGCAATCCTGGCTGGGCAATTCCGTGTTGTTCCTTTTCCAGCGGGTTCAGCTGAGGCTCTGGGCCCACTGCTGCTGCTGCTGGCACAATTCCATGCTTTTTCCAGGCTTTCCTGTAGTCTGAGCTCTGGGCTGGCTCAGCAGGGCATGTTGCACCTCCCTGCACGTCTGGGAAGGTGCTAACATGACTGGAATGTGCTAATTCCAGCTTTCCCTGACGTGTCCATGTGCAGTTCTCTGGTTTGTTCCGTGTTCTCTGTGGCTGCAGCAGCGATTTTCTTCCAGTGCATTCCACCCAAAGCTGTGTCCAGTCTCTTTTTCCCGAGGTCAGGATGGGAGGGCAGAAGCGTTGGCATGAAAACACTTCAATGTAGAAAAATCTCTAAATAAATTAAATATGGAAGGTGTTGAAAAACAGGAGCTTTTCTGGGGGTGGAAATTCACTCGGGCTGTTCAGCAGGGTGTTCCTGTCCCTGGGCATGGAGCAGCTTCAGTGTGGATTAAGGGTCACTGGAGCCTCCCCCACATTGTCCTTGGAGCCTGAGGAGGAGGAGGGTCTGACCTTCAGCCTCAGTCACGGGGAAAGGCTTTGCAGGAATGTGCAGGGAATGTGATCCCTGTGTCCTCACCTCCCTCCCTCTGTTCCTGGGGGAGGCTTGGAAACCTTAAACTGCTGGAAAAGGAGCTTCAGGCCCCCCTCTGGCTGGGATTTTGGGAGTGATCAGCAGTGGGGTGGGGGTCAGTCAGTGACCCCAGCCCCGAGGCTCTGGGCCCACTGCTGCTGCTGGCACAATTCCATGCTTTTTCCAGGCTTTCCTGTAGTCTGAGCTCTGGGCTGGCTCAGCAGGGCATGTTGCACCTCCCTGCACGTCTGGGAAGGTGCTAACATGACTGGAATGTGCTAATTCCAGCTTTCCCTGACGTGTCCATGTGCAGTTCTCTGGTTTGTTCCGTGTTCTCTGTGGCTGCAGCAGCGATTTTCTTCCAGTGCATTCCACCCAAAGCTGTGTCCAGTCTCTTTTTCCCGAGGTCAGGATGGGAGGGCAGAAGCGTTGGCATGAAAACACTTCAATGTAGAAAAATCTCTAAATAAATTAAATATGGAAGGTGTTGAAAAACAGGAGCTTTTCTGGGGGTGGAAATTCACTCGGGCTGTTCAGCAGGGTGTTCCTGTCCCTGGGAATGGAGCAGCTTCAGTGTGGATTAAGGGTCACTGGAGCCTCCCCCACATTGTCCTTGGAGCCTGAGGAGGAGGAGGGTCTGACCTTCAGCCTCAGTCACGGGGAAAGGCTTTGCAGGAATGTGCAGGGAATGTGATCCCTGTGTCCTCACCTCCCTCCCTCTGTTCCTGGGGGAGGCTTGGAAACCTTAAACTGCTGGAAAAGGAGCTTCAGGCCCCACTCTGGCTGGGATTTTGGGTGTGATCAGCAGTGGGGTGGGGGTCAGTCAGTGACCCCAGCCCCTTCATCACCCCTGGGCAGCTTCCAGGCTGAGGTGAGGATGGACCCTGGCCCAGCTGGGGACAGCCTGAGCCTGCACAGGGCCCTGGAGAACCTGCAGTGGGCAAACCAAAGCCAGGAATGCCCAAGTCAAACCTGGAAATGAACAAACCAAACCTAGGCATGGCCTAAGCAAAAGCAGGAATGAGTAAACCAGGAATGACCAAACCAAACTCAGGAATGGCAAATGTGGGAATGGGCAAACCCAGGAATGACCAAATCAAACCCAGGAATGACCAAACTAAACCCAGGAATAGCAAGCCCAGGAATGACTAAGTCAAACCTGGGAATGCCCAAATCAGGAATGAACAAATCAAACCCAGGAATGACCAAACCAAACTCAGGAATGGCAAATGTGGGAATGAGCAAAGCTGGGAATGGGCAAACCGAGGAATGACCAAACTAAGCCCAGGAATGACTAAGTCAAACCTGGGAATGCCCAAATCAGGAATGAACAAATCAAACCCAGGAATGGAAAACGTGGAAATGAACAAACCCAGGAATGGGCAAACCCGGGAATGATCAAACCAAACCTGGGAATGATCAAGCCAAGCCTGGGAATGCCCAAACCAAACCGGGGAATGCCCAAACCAAGCCCGGGAATGATCAAACCAAACCCAGAAATGGAAACCCGGGAACCGGGGACTGCCCAAACCAAGCCCGGGAATGGTCAAGCCAAGCCTGGGCATGATCAAACCAAACCTGGGAATGATCAAACCAATCCCGGGAATGATCAAACCAAACCCAGGAATGCCCAAACCAAGCCCGGGAATGATCAAACCAAGCCTGGGAATGATCAAGCCAAGCCCGGGAATGCCCAAACCAAACCCGGGACTGCCCAAACCAAGCCCGGGAATGATCAAACCAAGCCTGGGAATGATCAAGCCAAGCCCGGGAATGCCCAAACCAAACCCGGGACTGCCCAAACCAAGCCCGGGAATGATCAAACCAAACCCAGAAATGGAAACCCGGGAACCAACACCCCAAACCCCGCTTTGGTTCCTCTCCCCGCAGCCCCTGGGGCTCAGCACGGCGATTCCCCCGCGCTGCTCGGTGCTGCGGGCTGAACAAAGGCTCTGTGGCTGTCCGTCTGTCCCTGGCAGTGCCGTGACAGCTCCTGGCACGGCTGTGTCGCGGCTGGGGCCGGGGGACAGCAGGTACCGGCTCAAAGGGCCGTGCTGCTCTCGCAGCTGCCGCGCCTTTCCAGGCCGGCTGCTTTTTTAAATTCAGATTTTTGATCCCATAATGAGTAACGAGCAGCGCCCGGGGGCTCAGCCCCTCGCCGAGGGATGGCAGCCGGTCCCTGCCACGGGCACACGCCAGCTGTCCCCTGGCTGGGACGGGAGGGGAGGGGACAGCCCGGGCGGGTCCCGCCTGCCCCGGGGGTGGCAGATGCGAGGCAGGGCCAGCACCGGGCTGGTGGCACAGCGGCCGGGGCTCATTTGCACATCAAAAGCGGCTTTTTGCTCCCCAAAGCCGCCCTGCGAGCGCGAGGTGGCTCCGGACAGTTCCCGGTCCCAGGCAGCGCCGCGGAGGAGGATTCGGGTTCGGTTTTGGGTTTGGGTTCGGTTTTAGTTTGGGTTTGGGGCTGCCTCTGTCCCGCACACAGCCAGACACGCGTGCGGTGCCGCGTTTAAAGGAGATGCAAATCGGCTTTTCTCCGCTCCGGGCTGATTTGCATGCGCTCATTACGCTCATTAGCGCAACGATCGCGCTGCTCCCGCGGCAGCTGGAGCGGAGCAGGGACCCCCGGGCCGGGCCGTGCTCCGGCTGGGCTCTTTCTCCCGTTTGCCCCCCAAAACCAGCCTGGCTGCCTCAGCCTGGTCGTGCTGAGCCTGTCCCCGAGGGTGCTTTGGCTCCAAAAAATGATTTTCTCCTGGGATTATCCGGCCTTGCTGCTCCTTCCTGCTCTGTCTCCTGCAGGAGCAGGGTCCCAGCTGTCCTGGGGATCTCCCAGGACAGGAGCAGCTCACACCCTGGTGCTCTCCAAGGAGCATTTCACATCCTGGGGCCGGGGATCTCCCAGAAGGAGCAGCTCAAATCCAAGGAGCATTTCACATCCTGGGGCTCTCCCAGGACAGGAGCAGCTCACACCCTGGTGCTCTCCAAGGAGCATTTCACATCCTGGGGCTCTCCCAGGACAGGAGCAGCTCACATCCTGGTGCTGTCCCCTGCCAGGTTTGTGCCAAGGCTGGCACAGCTCAGCCACAGCTTCAGGAGGGGTTTGCTGGAAAATGGGCAGGATCATCACCCGCTTTTGGGAGAAGCAGCCCAGAGCCCTCAGGGCTGGGATTTTGTGTCGCCAGTGAAGAGGTTTTGGCACTCCTAAGAATTCCCTGGGCTGTTTGTGCCCTCGGGGGTGCTGCTGTCCCTGCTGGCCCTGGCCTGGCTCCTCCTGGCCCTGCTGAGCTGGGCTGTGACCTCTGAGGGACAGAGATGTCCCCTGGCAGTTCTCCCGGGCAGAGCTGGGGGCTCAGGGCTCTCCTTGCTGCTGCCTTGCCTGGATTCCCGGGAAGGAAGGGCTGGGAAGGGCTGGGCTGGCTGTGACAGGAGGGACCCTCAGGCACAGAGCCCTCATGGGGGGCAATTCCTGTCCCCTCCTCCCCAGCAGTTCCAAAACAAACTAAAAATCAATAAACTCTAAAAATCACTTTCCCTCACTCCTGGGGCAGCAGGAGCACAGCCAAATTTCCCTGGAAAGCAGCAGCAGGTGCCAGGTGCCTTTTTGGGGTGCCCAGATCCACCCCCTGCAGGCAGAATGAGCTGAGTTTCCTGAAATTGGAGAGTTTTCCCCATTTTCTGCTGCCCAAACCTCCCCCTTCACCTCCCCCCACGCTGTTTTTTCGCAGAGTTGATTTGGTTTGGAGCAAAACAGCTGAAACAGTCAAAATACGAGCTCGGGTTTGTTCCAGCAGCCACGCTCCAGCTCCCCCTCGGGAATTGTTTTCCCTGGATCTCCTCGGGGTCGGGCCCTGCCTGCTCAGGGATGCTGGGGTGAAATCCAGGCCCACCTGCAGGGTGGATTATCCCACCCTCCCTGATCCACCCGAGCCCAATCCCTGCTTCTCCCTGCTCGGGTTATCCCAGCTGCAGAGCAGAGATAACTCTGGAAAAAGCAGGGCAGGTGCAAGGATGTCCCCAGAGGGGACCCTGGTGGGCTGTGATAAATTCTGGTGGCTCAGGCACGGAAAATCCTCAAATCGCCACCGAGCACCCGCAGAGAGAGGCTGGGGAAGTTTTAAAAAATTTATTTATAAATAAAACCATAAAATTAACCAGTAGTTTACATCAGTCACCAGAAAGAACATCCAAAAAAAAAAAAATAAACGAAACCAAAAAAAATAAAAAGAAAACCTGCAGAAAAATAATTCTCTGTCCAGGCCGGGGCCTGGAGCGACACACCTGGAATGCGACGGGCACACACAGCGCGGTTGTGCAAAGGCAGCACGGCGAGGCCTCTGGAGATCACATCACAGAGCTGGGGGACCGAGGGACACGCCTGGGGACAGGGACGGGGACAGGGCCGGTGCCACCGGGTCAGGAGTGGGGAATTGCCGCGGTGGGGCGAGGTCGGGTCGGGCTCTGCTCCCTCGGCTCCGGGCGCAGAGCGCCGGGCGGGGCTGTGCCGGCATCGGGGGTGCACGAAATCCCTCCTGGCATCGGGGGGTGCACGAAATCTCTCCCGGCTTTGGGGGGTGCAAGAAATCCCTGCCGGCTTTGGGGGGTGCACGAAATCCCTGCCAGTTTTGGGGGGTGCACGAAATCCCTGCCGGCTTTGGGGGGTGCAAGAAATCCCTCCCGGTTTTGGGGGGGGTGCACAAAATCCCTCCCGGGATCGGGGGGTGCACGAAATCTCTCCTGGCCTCGCCATCCCCAATCCTTCAGCTTTCCGAACATCCTTTGGCAGGGGAGGGCTGGGCTGGGCAGGGCTGGGCTGGGCTGGGCAGGGCAGGGACTGGGACTGGGACTGGCACCGGGGGCATCCGCAGGAGCCTCAGGTTGGCTTTTCCAGCGGGCTGGGGGTGAGCATCGCTTGTGCCGGTGCCAGGAATGGTTGGGCAGTGCCAGCAGTGGCTGGGCAGTGCCAGGACTGGCTGGGCAGTGCCAGGACTGGATGGGCAGTGTCAGAACCAGCTGGGCAGTGCCAGACCTGACTAGGCAGTGCCAGGAGTGGCCAGGCAGTGCCAGTCCCAGCTGGGCAGTACCAGGACTGTCCAGGCACTGCCAGGACTGGATGGGCAGTGCCAGGACCAGCTGGGCAGTGCCAGGAGTGGCCAGGCAGTGCCAGGACTGGCTGGGCAGTGCCAGACCCAGCCAGGAGAGCTGGGGCAGTGGTTTGGGGTGCTCAGGGCCGGGCGCAGAAGGCACAGACTGGTTGGTTCCTGTGTGTCACATTTCCAGGCTGGAGTGGCACGAGGGACTCGGAATTTTGCACAGCTCAGAGCCCATGGCCAAATTGGCAGTGTTGGGACTGTGCAAGAAACCCTCCCAAGAGCCCTGGGATGGGGCAGTGGGTAAATAATTGCAGCAAAAATATCATTGCACTGGCACAGAGGGGTCCCCTGGAGCCCCCACCCCACAAACGGGGTCCTGCTGGTTCCCTCCCCAGCCAGGGGGACACGAGGGTCACCAGCAGCGCCACCTCATTATCTGTGGAGCCACTCGCTGGTGGCAGGAGGAACTTTTAAGAGCTGGGGTAGAAATTAAGGTGGAAGTGGTTGGTTTGGGGTGTTTAACAGCTCCCCTTGGCCGGATCCCTGGGATCAGGGCACAGGAGGAGATAAGGCAGCCAGGGACAGCCCTAGCGAGTGCAGGGGTGAACACAAACCCCCTTCCTTGGTCACACCGTGGCTGGGACATTTGGGAATCCTTGGATGCAGCTGCTGGCTGGCAGCCGGGAGCAGGGACAGAGTCCTTGGGGGAGCTGGGAATGCTGGGCACAGGGAGGGCTGTGGGTGCGGTGCAGGGGGGCTGTGCTCGGGCTGAGGGGGATCTCGGGGTGATTTCGGGGTGATTTCGGGGTGATTTCAGGGTGATGGTGCAGGGGGGCTGTGCTCGGGCTGAACGGGGATCTCAGGGTGATTTCGGGGTGATTTCGGGGTGATTTCAGGGTGATTTCAGGGTGATTTCATGGAGTTGGGCTGTACCAGGGGGGTGTGAGCAGCTGGGGACCTTCCTGAGGCCCTCGGGGCTGGCAGGGGTGGATGTGGCAGTGGCAGGAGGTGGCTCTGTGCTCCCACAGCGCCCTGGGATTGGCATTGACAGAGGGTGAGGAGGAGTGGGAGCTTCCTCCAGGAAATTGGGGCTGATTCCTGCCACCATCAGTGGGCAGGAGTGTGCTGTGCCATCCCTGGAGCTGGGCACACACTGGGGCTGATTCCTGTCACCATCAGCGGGCAGGAATGTGCTGTGCCATCTCTGGAGCTGGGCACACACTGGGGCTGATTCCTGCCATCACCAGCGGGCAGGACTGTGTGCCATCCTTGGAGCTGTGCCATCCTTGGAGCTGTGCCACCCCCGGAGCTGGGCACACACTGGGGCTGATTCCTGTCACCATCAGCGGGCAGGACTGTGCTGTGCCATCCTTGGAGCTGTGCCATCCTCGGATCTGTGCCATCCCTGGAGCTGTGCCACCCCCAGAGCGGGGCCAGGCCGGGTTCCCCAAGCCTGGAGCAGAGCATCCCCTGGGCGCTGGGCACGGATGGCAGAGAATTCCCTGGAGTCCTGATCCCTGCCCGGGGGCAGAGGGGGCAGTGCCGGGGCGGTGCCGGGGCGGGGGAGCTGCGGGCACGTCACCATTGGCACGAGTGGCTTGGTCACCTCTGGAACACGACGGAGGGACGGGGGGGACACGGCTCGGCTCGGCTGCGGGGCGGGGACGGCGGCTCAGATCTCGGTGGCGATGATGTCCTCGTAGGGGACGTCGGCGCCGGGGATCTCCAGCTCGATGGGCTCCTTGCCGTCCTCGCCCGCCGCCAGCTGCTGCAGCATCTTCTCCAGGCTCTGGTTCCTCTTGTACATGTGCAGGTAGCTCTGCTGCAGCTGCTTCTGGTAGTGGATCACCTTCTCCTTCTCCTCCTTCCACGTCTGCCGCTCGTGCTGGAAGCTGCAGCTCATCTGCTCGTTGTTGTCGCGTTCCGCCTTCAGCTCGGCCCGCAGCCTCTCCAGCTGCCCCTGCAGGGCCTGGGCATCGTCCCCGCCCGGCCGGGGCCCCTCGCGGGCCTCGCTGAGCTGCTGGCGGAGCGCGGCCAGCTCGGAGCGCAGCTCCAGGATCTCCTGCTCCAGCAGGTTCACCTTCTCCCGCAGCAGCTCCGACTCGTTCTTCTTGCGCTGCAGCTCGTTCTCGCACACCTCCAGCTCCATGGCCTTGGTGCGCAGCGACGCCTCCAGCTCCTGGCTCTTCATCTCCAGCCCCTCCATCTTCAGCCTCACCTCCTTCAGCTGCGCCTTCAGGCTCAGGATCTCCGTGGTCTTGGTGGTGAGCTCGGTCTGCGACTCCTTCAGCTGCTGCTTCAGCAGCGAGATCTCCCCGGATTTCTGGCACACCTGGGGGGGAGAACACCTGAGTGAGGGCTGGACCGTGGGGAAGGGCAGGGTACCCCCGTGAGCCGGGCACAGCTGGGTGCAGCACGTGGAGACCCCGAATTTACCTTCCTTACCATTATTTTTTTAAATTATGGACCCTGAATTTCACTTCCTTACCATTATTTCTTAAAATTATGTACCCTGAATTTAACTTTCTTACCCTTAATTTTTAAAATTATGGACCTGAATTTCACTTCCTTTACCATTATTTTTTTAATTATGGACCCTGAATTTAATTTCCTTACCATTATTTTTTAAAATTATGGACCCCGAATTTAACTTTCTTACCACTAATTTTTAGAATTATGGACCCTGAATTTAACTTTTTAACCACTACTTTTTAGAATTATAATTTAATTACAAGTATTATTTATAATTAATATTACATTAAATAACATTACATATTATATTTTTTTTATTATTACTATTAATTTGTAATTAATATTCCTCTTCCTAAACGTTGGAATTTCCAGCAGATTAACAGTGTTTGCTCAGCAGTACCAAGGAGTGAGTAAATTAACATTAAGCAGAGAGTGGAAGGTTTTACTGCTCCCTAACAAATGGCCGTGGCAAGCCCAAGGAATTCCCATTTCCTTAAGGGAAGGCAGCTTTGCAGCTCCTGTGGGGCAGGAAAACCCGAGCTGGAGGCCAGGAATGCTGAGTTATTTTAACGCCTGAGGGGTTTGTGCTGTGCTTGTTCCCCTGGGTGAGGGGAGGGGTTCAGGGGGGCAGTGAGAGCCTCAATCCCACTCCCCTGGGGCTCTGCTGGGATTTCACATCCATTTCCTACAGCCTGGGATGGGATGGGATGGGATGGGATGGGATGGGATGGGATGGGATGGGAAGGGCTGGGGGGTTTGAGCTCTCCCCCTCCACGCCCCCCTTGCTCCTTGCTCCCCCTTTTGCCTCTCACCTCCCACTGCGTCTCCTCCAGCGCCGGGGCAAAGCTGGTCTTCTCCTTCTCGTAGGACCTCAGCTTGGTCTCCAGCAGGTTCTGCTCCTTCATGAGTTTCTCCAGCTCCTCCCGCAGCTGCTGCTTCTCCTGCTGCAGCTGGAACACCTGCAGGTGCAGCACCTGCTGCGTCCGCTGCGTCTTCTGCGAGGTTTGCTTGAGTTTGCTGTTGCACTTCTGCTTCAGCCCCTCCAGCTCCTCCTTGCAGCGCCGCTGCTTCTCCTCGTAGGCCTGGCAGGAGCTGATTTCCTTCTCCTCGAAGCTCGACTGCAGCTCCTGCAGCTCGCCCTCCCTCTCCAGCAGCTTCTGCTCCAGCTCCTGGATGGTGGATTCATCCGTGGCGATGGGCGAGCGCACGCAGACGCTCTTCTCGGCGGCGGCGCGGTGCTGGGGGGCCTTGCCGGGGTTCAGGATCTTGTTGCCGCCGTCGGAGAAGGACATGGCCTTGAGGCTCATCATGTTGCTGTCCTGGATGATGGCGCACTGCAGGATGTTGTGGGCAGAGCCCCCGAAGCGGCTGATGGGGCCCATGGGGGTGACCAGGGGCTCCAGCTGGTAGCTGCTGCTGGTGCTGTGCGTGGGCAGGCTGGACATGGAGTTGCGGCCGGAGTCGGACAGGCCCCCCGAGCACGGCAGCGGCCGCAGCTCCTGCTCCTTGCCCTTCTCCGGGGGGTGCAGCTGCTGGCCCAGGGGCCCCCCGCTCTCGGGGGATGAGTGCAGGATGGCCCCCGAGCGCGGCAGCACCGGCTTGAAGGCCGTGGGGCGAGGCAGCGGCTTGTCCCCACCCTGCTGGGGAGAGCAGAGCCCGTCAGCACCGAGCGAGCTCTGAGTGTCCTCCCGCCCCTTCTGCCCCCCGGGATGGCACCCCTGCAGTGGGACAGTCCCCTCGGGGCTCGGGGGAAGCTGCAGGCTAAAACTGGGTTTGGAAATTAAAGGATCCAAACCGGCTCCTGTTGCCGATCCAAACTCCCGACAGCAGAGGTGGCAGAGTGCCCCCAGCTGCCCCTGCTCTCCCCGAGCTTCCTCAGGCACCACAACCAACACAACAACCCCGTGGTGGCACCTGCAGACACTTTGGGGACAGCGGCACATCCCCCCCGCTTCCAGGGCCGCTTTTCCACACTCACCACTTCCAGCTGGCCGGGGAAGGGCATCAGCTTCTGCGGCGTGGGCGTCCCGAAGTCCAGCCCGCTGGTCCCGGCGGGCACACCCAGCTCCCGCTGCGAGCCGTGCGCCTTCTGGCTGACCTTGATGTAAAAGAAATCCTCATTCTTGCTGCTCTTGGAGCCGGACTTGTGGCCGGAGTCCTGCGAGAAGCCGAAGCGGAGCAGCCCGTCCGAGTAGCGGTTGAGCTTCTTCAGGTGCGAGGACTTGCGCAGCTTGTACTGCGAGGCGCGGCAGTGCTTGCTGTGGAAGCTGTGGCCGGAGATGAGGCTGCTGACGCTGCCCATGCTGCTCCCGGCGCCGCCAGATCATAGCAGAGCCCTCCGTGCGGCCGGGAGCGGCGAGCCTGGGGACACGGGGACACGGCGTGAGCGGGAGAGGCCACCCGAGGGTGGCAGAGAAGCCGGGCCGGGGGTGTGACCGGGCTCTGTGTGACAGGGACAGTGGCACGGTGATGTCTTTATGAAAAATCCCTTCGCCAGGATTTTAATCCTGAGGAGCCTCAGAAAAGAGATGTTAGCAATGGACATTTTTTTTTTTCATGGGTTTTTTGCATTTTCTTATATTGTAAGCTTTGTTTTAGGGATATGGTAGGGTTTGATGCTCTACAGGTGAAGAATCTCCTTGATCATTCCACATCAGCACTTGACTGAGGTTTTGATTGGCAACAGATAAACCTCTTGAGATGTTTGCTCTCTCTTCTGCAAGGGCCAAGCAGAAGGGTTACAAACACAATTAAAAAAAAATTTTAATTGTATGAAAAGGCTGAACTGTCACTGTGATATTTTTATGAAAAATCCCTTTGCCAGGATTTTTCTCCTGAGAAGATGAGAAGCCTCAGAAAATAAAAGTAAATAACAACTCTCTGCTGCTGTGGAATGGGGTCTGGAGGTTGTTTACCAACAGGTGCACCTTTGATCGCTCTCATGTGAATTGTTTTTGCTTAATGACCAATCACAGCTGTGTCAGACTCGCTGAGTCTGTCACGGGTTTTTATTTTCACTCCTTTCCCAGTCCTCTGATGTATTCCTTTCTCCCTATAGTTCAGCATAGCACTTTTAAAATATAACATAATAAATATAATATAATAAATATAATATAATAAATATAATATAATATAATATAATATAATATAATATAATATAATATAATATAATATAATATAATATCTATTATATATTCTATATTATAGAATATAGGGTATATAATTATATCTATACTATAACAAATAACATTTATAAACAGAAAAATAAATAATAAATAAATGAAATAATATGGCACTTCTGGCCATATGCTGTTAAAGCCTATCCCATTCCAGCCCCCTGCCATGGCAGGGACACCTCCCACTCTCCCAGGTTGCTCCAAGCCCCATCCAGTATGGAGTCAGATTCATCTCTTCCCTCATCCTGGGACCCTCAAACACATGGACAGGACAGCACCCAGAGCGCTGTGCCAGGAAGGCACATCCCATTCCCACATTCCCCATTGCCACATTCCCCATTCCCACATTCCCCATTCCCACATTCCCCATTCCCACATTCCCACACATCCAGCTGGGCATCAGGGAAAGGCTCTTCTTTCCCCAGAGGGTGGTCGGGCACTGGCTGTGCTTGGGACCACCTGGGATAAAGCCAGGAAATGGCTTGAAATGGCTTTAATGTATTATTAATTTACATGGCTTTTATGGAATATTTCATTAATCTCAGTGGATTTTTATCCATCCTGGATAAAGCCAGGAAAGTTCTCTAAAAACGCCCGGAGGAGGAAAAGGGATCTGTGGCGATTTTTAGGTGTGATCCCAACAGGAGCCCGCATCTCCCGCTTTTTCCTGGACAGATCCCGGCTCCACAGCCTCTCCCGCATCCCTCCCCACTTCCCAGCGCTCCTCTTAACTGCCTGAGAAGGGGCTCCGCGAGGCTTAATTAGCGCTAATGGGGGACGAGAGGCCCTGCGAGCGCTGAGTGCTGCCATCAGAGGTACGCGGGGCTCCCCCGCTTTGTTGTGAGGGGAAAATATAAATAAAATAAAGCCCCAGCTCCTGGTGGCCTCCGCCACGCTCGGCTCTAATGGGGACCAGATCCATCTCGGTAATTAGCGATGAGGAGGAGGAAGGCACGGAAATAAAATGAGCTGGGTCCTGTTTGCGCTGGAGGAGGAGGAGGAGGGAGGGAAGGTTTCTGCTCCGTGCTGTGCTTGGAGCAGCTCAGAGCTCCCACTGGGTGCTCCAGAGCTCCCCAGGCCCAGTTCCGGTGGTCCAAGCGGGAATTTGGGGGTTAAACTGGGGATGGGAGAGGGCTGGATGGTGGAGGGGTGCAGGAACGCTGTGCAGCACTCCCTCACTGCCCTGTCCTCAGTCACAGAGGCAGGCCTCTCTTTTCCCACCCCTCTCTTCCCACTCCTCTCTTTCCCATTCCTCTCTTTGCCCACTCCTCTCTTTTCCCACTCGTCTTTTCCTATCCTCATTTTCCAATCCTCTTTGCCCCCTTCTCTCTTTTCCCCATTTCTCTTTTCCCATTCCTCTCTTTTCCCACTCGTTTTTCCCACTCCTCTTTTCTCACTCCTCTTTCCCCACTCCCCTCTTTCCCCATTTTCTTTTCCCATTCCTCTCTTTTCCCACTCCTCTTTTCTCACTCCTCTTTCCCCACTCCTCTTTTCTCACTCCTCTCTTTCCCGCCTCCTTTCTTTCCCATTCCTCTCTTTTCCCACTCCCCTTCCCCATTCCTGGCTGCTCCCAGCCCCACCTGCTCTCATCCCTCCCTTTATTTGTTTTCCTCTCCCCGTGCCCGAGGAGCGCGATGGATGAAGGGCGGGGGGAGGACAGATCGCCAGCCTAATCCCCAAATCCCCAAATCCATTTTTGGGAGATTAAGAGAAGCGAGAAAGGCCAGAGACGGCACAAGGAGGAGAGGGATGGCTGCGGGCGATACGACAATTGTCCCCGGAATTGTCCCGAAAATGGCGGCTGCCGGGAAGCTGCTGATACCGCACAAGGAGGAGAGGGATGGCTGCGGGCGATACGACAATTGTCCCCGGAATTGTCCCGAAAATGGTCCCGAGAATTGTCCCCGCAATGGTCCTGTCCGGAGAATTGTCCCCACCATTGTCCCCACAACTGTCCCCACAATCGTTCCCAGAATTGTCCCCACAATTTTCCCCACAATTATCCCCACCATTGTCCCCACAATTATCCCCACAATTATCCCCACCATTGTCCCCACAGTTGTACGACAATTGTCCCCGGAATTGTCCCGAAAATGGTCCCGAGAATTGTCCCCGCAATGGTCCTGTCCGGAGAATTGTCCCCACCATTATCCCCACCATTGTCCCCACAATTGTTCCCAGAATTGACCCCACAATTATCCCCACAATTATCCCCATCACTGTTCCCACAATTATCCCCAACATTGTCCCCACAACTGTCCTCACAATCATTCCCAGAATTGTCCCCACAATTTTCCCCACAATTATCCCCACCATTGTCCCCACAATTATCCCCACAATTATCCCCACCATTGTCCCCACATTGTCCCCACCATTATCCCCACCGTTGTCCCCAGTATTGTCCCCACAACTGTCCCCACAATTTCCCCCACAATTATCCCCACCATTGTCCCCACATTGTTCTCACCACTGTCCCCACCGTTGTCCCCAGTATTGTCCCCACAACTGTCCCCACAATTTCCCCCACAATTATCCCCACCATTGTCCCCACAGTTGTCTCACCACTGTCCCCACAATTGTCTCCATGATTGTCCCACGACTGTCCCCACCATTATCCCCACCGTTGTCCCCACCATTATCGCCACAACTGTCCCCACCATTGTCCTCACAATTGTCCCCAGAACTGTCCCCGCACAGCCCGTGCCGGCGCCTGCGGGGGTGGAAGGCGCTGTGACAACGACACAGGTGACAATGACACAGGTGACAATGACACAGGTGCCACCTGTGGTCACAGCATCCCCGGCAGCGCTCTACGCTCAGCCCATCCCATCCCCGGGCTGTGACACTTCCTGATACATTTATTTTCCCCCAGTGGGGTTTACACGCACCCACAGCCATCCCTGTACATTTATTTTCCCCCAGTGGGGTTTACACGCACCCAGGGGGGTTTGAGCCCCTGAAGAGGTCGGAGCTACTCGCTGCCCCTCGGGCAGACGTGCCCGTGGATTTTTGGGTGCCCGTGGGAGATGGAGGAGCGGGGAGGCAGCGCTGGGACTTTCCAGCCTCTTGGCAGGAGGCGTTTCCATCAACCCCAGCCCTCCCACGCACGCCCGAGAGGGTTGGGCACGTTTTTCTTCTCCTTCCCTCTTAAAATGAACACTTGGAAAGCAGTGGGGGAGTTGGAATTCACGGGCAACGGCGGCAAAAAGAGGAGCCAGCCGAGCTGGGAGGGCACAGGACCCCGAGAGGGGTCGGAGCTGTCCCCTTTGCTGTTCAACACCTTCCCTGGGTGCCACGCGGGGATGCTGAGGCGTTTGCTGGGCCACCAAACCCTGTCACTGTGGACATCCACACACGAGAGCCGCGTGGATATATCGGGGCTGGGTGTTTCAGGGGAGTTTGGCTGGGTCAGAGCAGGCGTCTTGTGAAGGCAAAAAATAAATGTGAATGATACTGAGAGCGCAGGGAGGGAAAGTGGGGGTGTCCCGTGGGCAGCTGTGGGTGCACAGCTGGAGAGCACTGCTCAGAGGTCACAAAAGTACAGGAAAAAAAAAAAAGACCTTTGAGATCGAGTCCAACCTGTGAGCTGACAGTGAGAGGGGTGACTGGACCTGCGGGTGGGGTCACGGTGTCCTCGGTGTGGCCTGGCTGTCCCCAGAGCCCCTGGAGGTGATTACCCCGATCAATTAGCGAGCACAGAGAGCCACAGAAGACAGAGGTGTCCCTGTCGCTCTGTGCCTGCAGCAAACCAGCCTTCCAAGGGTCTTTTGTGGGCATGAGCCCTGTGTCCCCTCCCCGAGTGGATCTGTGACCCTTCCAGGGGCTTCCAGCTCCCCCTGGATCAGGGAATCCCGGAATGGCCACAGTGGCATCACCCAGAGCAGCGCCTGGCAGCGCGGGGGGTCCTGGGGGGCAGATCCCGACAAACAGCACGGGCTGAACCCCGGGATGGGGGAGAACACGTGGATTCACCCACTCGGGCTTGTGCAGGGAGAGGGGGGAAAAAAATGAATGGCATCTCGTCAGCGCAGTCATGCCTACCCCGCACGTGGGAGCGCCGCTCTCCCCTGCCTCCTTCCCCCCGGAATTCACTCTTATCTCCCTCAGTCTTATCTCCCCCAGCCTTTGAAGCGTTCCCCCTCGCCCGCTGCAGCAGCAGCAGCGTTCCCTGCGCCTCCCCGAGCAGGTTGCCCTGGCAGGAGCCGCGGTTTCCTCGCGGTGCCGCTCCGCTCCCTGCCGATCCTGTTCTTCCCCCCCTTCTCTGGAATGCCAGCGCTTCCTTCTTCCCCGCGAGCTCTCGCCCCCGCCTTTTCCCTCCTGGATTATTATTCATCCTCGCCGTGCAGATGCTCCCACACATTTGGGTGTTTGTTGGGAGATGCTGGGAGCAGCTGCCAGGAGCCCGGCTCGGGGCTCAGCCTCAGCCTTCCCCTTCCCCTGGAGCGCTGTGTCCCTGTCCCACCCGGCCATCGGGCCTTGGGGACACCGGGGATGTGGCCCTGGGGGGGAAAAGTGGGGATTTCCATGGTGGAAAGTGCGACCTGGAGCATGTGAGCTGGGCTTAGTGAAGGGAACGGCTCAGTGCAGAGCTTGGGAGCTGCACTAAACCCAGACTGAGCGTCCAGGACCCCCAAACGCCGCTGAACCCCCCGGGCTGAGGTGACAAAGCCACCCTGGGGTGTGTGAGAGCATCTGCCCGGCTCTGCTCCAGCTCCTGCTTCTCTCCCTGTCCCCAGCTGGGCCCGGGCTCCCCGAACCCTGATCTTTTAGCTTTCCAAACCCTGTTCTTTTTACTCTCCAGACCCTCCTCTTTTTGCTCCCCAAGCCCTGCTGGTTTTACTCTCCAAACCGTGCTCTTTTCACTCTCCAAACCTCCAAACCCTGCTGGTTTTACACTCCAAACCTCCAAACCCTGCTCTTTTTGCCCTCCAAACTCTGCTCTTTTTTCTCTCTAAACCCTGCTCTTTTTACCCTCTAAACGCTGCTTGTTTTCACTCTCCAAACCCTGTCCTTTTTACTCTCCAAACCCTGCTGGTTTTACTCCCCAAACCCTTCTCTTTTTACTTTCCAAACCCTGATTTTCACTCACCAAACCCTGCTCTTTTTGCCCTCCAAACCCTGCTCTTTTTTCTCTCCAAACCCCACTATTTTCACTCCCCAAACGCTGCTCCTTTTTCTCTCCAAACCCTGCCCTTTTTTCTCCCCAAACCCTGTTCTTTTTACTTTCCAAACCCTGATTTTCACTCACCAAACCCTGCTCTTTTTGCCCTCCAAACCCTGCTCTTTTTTCTCCCCAAACCCTGCTCTTTTCACTCTCCAAACGCTGCTCTTTTTGCTCCCCAAACCCTGCTCTTTTTTCTCTCCAAACCATGCTCCTTTTTCTCTCCAAACCCCGCTATTTTCACTCCCCAAACCCCTCTCTTTTCGCTCCCCAAACCAGCAGCATCCCGCAGCGCCTGGCGAGCCCCGTGCCCAGCCGAGCTCGCCCCCAGCCCGTGCCCGAGCCCCTCCCGGCGCTGCCCGGGCAGGCTTTGTGCCTCGGGGCCCCACAGCACGCCTTTCATTCACTGCCACCATTGTCCCCGCTCATTCAGCGACATCCACCGGGCCGGGTTTGATCGCGGCCCGGCACAAAGCGCTCTCCATGTGTTCCGCCCCGATTTGCCATTAGCGAAGGGGGGGACACTCGTGGAGAAGAATAAGCCGCCTCGGTGACACGTTCCAGGCACTCGAGTGGCCCCGGAGTCCATCACACTTCGTGTTCGGTCAATGAGCAGCGGGAGAATTCGCAGCTCGTTAAGGGGAGACTCTGCCAGGGGCTGGGTGGGCTCCGTGCCAGAGTGGCTGTGCCACCGTGCCCTGGCAGCTGGGCACCACGCTGCAGGCCGGCGGGTGAAGGGGCGATTGCTCAATAGCAAAAAAACACAAAACCTAAAAACCCCCCCCAAAAAACTAAAAAAAACCTAAAAAAAAACCCTAAAAAAAAAAAAAAAGGAAAAAAAGAAAAAAGAAAAAAAAGACGGCCCTGCCCGGGACGATTGCTCAACCCGCAGGAAATCGGTGTCAGCAGCGAGCCGTGATCCCCGCGGAGAGTTTGCTCCCTGCAGCCTCAGCCCAGAGAATCCCCGGCCTAGGGAGGGGATCTGTCCCTCTCCTCTCTGCCCCGCAGCCCCCGGGGACGTGGGGGTGACACAAACCCTGAGAGGCCCCAGCCAGAACCAGAATCCCCTGGGATGGAAGCCCTGGGATGGATCCCCTGGGATGGAATCCCCTGGGATGGATCCCCTGGGATGGATCCCTGGGATGGATCTCCTGGGATGGATCCCTGGGATGGATCCCCTGGGATGGAATCTCCTGGGATGGAAACCCCTGGGATGGATCTCCTGGGATGGATCTCCTGGGATGGATCTCCTGGGATGGACCCCTGGGATGGAAACCCCTGGGATGGACCCCTGGGATGGATCCCTGGGATGGATCCCTGGGATGGACCCCTGGGATGGATCCCCTGGGATGGATCCCTGGGATGGAAACCCCTAGGATGGAGCCCCTGGGATGGAGCCCCTGGGATGGATCCCCTGGGATGGAGCCCCTGGGATCCTGCAGGGTCACAGCCCCTGGGAAAGCCAGGCTGAGGTGAGGGCAGGGCTGGAAAAGGGTGGTGGGCACTGCCCAGGGAATGGGCACGGCCCCGGAGCTCCTGGGATGGGATTGCTGGGGGTCTGTGCAGGGCCAGGGCTGGAACTCTGATCCCTGCGTGCCCCTCCCAGCTCAGCACATCCTGTGATCCCAGAATCAACTGGGATGCCACCAGATGGTGATGATGAGGGACTGATCATCTTCGCCTCCTCCCTGCCAGCCCTGTCGTCCCCAAAAGTCACTTTGGGAATCTGCTGCTCCCAGGCCAGCCCTGGGGCTGCCCTGTGTGCAATTCCCTGAGCGAGGAGGGATTCCTGGAGGCCAAACCCCTCAGCTCTCCCCACACAGCTGCAGTTTGAGAGCTGCAGAGCCCAGAAAATCGGGCTGGACACATCCCCGGCCCCTCCTGCCGCCCCTGTCCCCGCCTGAGCCCGGCCAGGGGCTGCTCCCAGCCGGCCCCACGGATGGGTGCTCCCTCCCAGACCCAGGGCAGCCTGGGAACATCCCAGGAGCTTGGGGATCCCTGCTCCACCCTCCTCGGCTCGGCCCCCAGCTCTCCCTGAGTCCAGCTGGGGCCAGGCTCCCCAAACCCTGCCCTTTTTGCTCCCCAAACCCTGCCCTTTTTGCCCTCCAAACCCTGCAATTTTTTCTCCCCAAACCCTGCCCTTTTAGCTCCCCAAACCCTGCAATGTTTTCTCCCCAAACCCCGCTCTTTTTGCCCTCCAAACCCTGCTCCTTTTGCCCTCCAAATTCTGCTTTTGGGTCTCCAAACCCTGCTGGTTTTTCCCTCCAAACCCTGTTCTTTTCTTTTCTTTTGCCCTCCAAACCCTGTCCTTTCCATCCTCCCAACACCAACATCTGCGTGAACAACCCCCAGCCCTTCCCGCGAGAGCAGAACCCGAATTTTTCCTCCCTCTTTTTTTGGGTTAAATCCACTCCAGCTCCCCCCAGCTGGCACCACGTGCCAGAGCCTCCCAGTGCCACCCGGAGCCCCCCGGCTCTGTCCCCGCTGCTGTCGCCGGGCCTGGGGAGCTCGGTGATTCACGGAGCACCCACACGAGCCACATCAGTCATGCTCGGCTACAGAGGGAACGCGTGTGAGACACCGTTAAATATTCCTGGGGCGGAGAGAAAGATCCTTTCAGCTCCTCTTAATTCCTCCCAGCATCTGGCTTTTCGCGCTAATGAGCGACTGAGACGGCAATTAGAGCCCTGCTAATTGGCAAGGCAGGAACGCCGCTCGCTGCTTTGGTTTGGGGACACCTGAAGGGTGGCAGTGGCACCAGCCTGGGGGGTTCACCCCCCTCCATCAGTGGGGAGCAGCCACAGAGCCAAATCTGGGGACAATTTGGCCTCCTGGGGATGCTGTGGGGGACACCTCGCTGGAGGTGAGGAGCGGCCCCTCCTGCCCGGCCCCGCCGCACTTTTATTTGGGATATTTTGGAATATTTTGGGATATTTTGGGAGCCGTCTGGGGCTGGCAGGTGGTGCCGGGGTGGTGGCAGCTGAGCCCGGCTTTCACTCGGGAGCCGCCAGGCCCCTGCTCACACTTCCCTTCCCGACCCTGCCCCGCACAATCTGCCGCGCTGCCGGCTCCAATTCCCGGCTCCGGGGGCTGCTTTGCCCCGGGCACCTCCGGGAGGGTTCGGGGATGGATCCCCAAATTCCTGCCTGGGCAAAAACGACCCCGGCGGGGCTGGGGGTCCCGCAGCCTCCCACGCGCTGGCCCCGGGCTCTGCCTGGTGGGAAAGCTTTGTCTGTCCTGCTAAAAATAGCAGGAACTCGCTGTAACTCGGCATGAGCCCGAAATACTTCTCCTCCCAGCTTGCGCTGCTCACGTGGCTTCGGCCCTGAATTATGGATGAAACCGGGATGGGGACAGCAAACCCCTTCGCTGGTGGCACCCAGGGCTCCTTCCACGAGGCAGCCAGCTGCCCAAAAGCCGCAGGAAATACCTGGGCCAGGATCTCGGTGCTGCACAACTCCCCCGGGCACAGGAGGGGAGCAGCATCCTCTCCACGTACAGGCAAAATTTAGCAGCGGTGCTCAGGCTGCCATGGAGACCGGGCTGTGTTTGCAATCCCCGCGCCTTTTATTGTCTCTCCCCACTCTCCCGAGCGGCTGAAAAGCAGCCGGGAGCAGCGGGGCTGGCATTGCCCGGCTGGCATTGCCCCCCTGGCACTGCCCCCTCTGCTCCTGGTGGCCACAGCAGCCAGCCCACCCCCCCTGGGTGCCCTCTCTGCTCCTTCACCCCCTCTCAGGGCCACTTTGGGCACCATAAAGCAAATTTGGGCTTGCTGGGCTCGGGTGGGCACTGTGAGGGGCGCGGGGCCACCCTCTGCTGTCCCCTGCTAGCTGCGCCCTGGGGACGGCCAGGAAGGGGACAAGGGCTGGAATTGGGCTGGGTTGGGGCTTTTTCCTCCAGCCAAGAGCTGGACACTGCCTGAGGAACAGGAGGGGCAGTCAGTGGCCCTGGCAGCAGCTGGAAGCCCCAAATCTCTGTCCCAGCCTGAGGAAACTGAGAGAGCCAGAGAGAAACCTCGGCCAGGCAGGGCCTAAAGATCCTCCTCAAACCAAACCCAGTGCCAGCTCCAGGCTGGGCTTTGCTGTGATTCCTCCCTTCCCTGTCTGTGGTACCAGTTACACCCAGCTTGCCTAAATTTGGGGATTTTTGTCCCTGCCTGGCAGCTCCTGCTCGTGGTGAGGAGCCAAGCTGGGTCCTCGCTGTGAGGAGCATCTGCTGCCGCTGTCTCCTCATCCCCAGCTCCTCTCCTGCTTCCCAGAGTGTCACATCCCATCCCAACCTTCCAATGCAGCGGCAGAAGGGGGAAAAAAAAAGGCAAATTCAGTTCTCGCTTCCTATTTTCCTCTTCCTCGCTTTCCCAGACTTGGCCCGTGGTGAAATCCACCCCTTTAATGCCTGGCTGCCAAATGGAGCAGCTCTCCCAACAGGGAAATGTGCATCAAAGTTGCAGGGAATATTTAATTAACCTTTAACGGAGCTCTTCCCTAAGTGGCTCACGGAGATGTCACTGGATTGCTCCGAAAATTGGGAGGAGCAGGAGGAGATGGAAAAAGAGGGATTTAAAGATCCAAATGTTCCCAGATCCTGAGCTGGAACCTCTGATCTTGGCTTGGGCAAGGGCCCAAACTCACAGCCCTGCCCCCAGGAGAGCTGGGAGAGCTCAGAGGGGACATCCTGGGATGGCAGCAGGGATTTTTGGGAGCTTTTCCTTTCCCAGGATCTCCCAGCTGCATCCTCTCCCTCTCCCAGGCCTCAGAGGATCCTCCCAGAGCCAGAGCTCGGGGACCAGGCTCTCCCAGAAATGATAAGAACTCCCTTCAGGCAGGAGCTGCCTTCGCTGCTGCTGCCACGAGGGGAAAATGGGAATATTTCAGCCCAGGGGGAGAAGTCCTGGCTGTGAGGAAGAGGAAGAGGAGGAAGGTCTGGCTGGGAATGCTGCGGGGGCGCTGCCGCAGGAACCCCAGCGCTGCCGGGGCAGGATCTGGCTCCCCAAATCCAGGGAATGGCCACGCCTGGGAGCACTCAGGGCTTCCCACAAAAAAACCCAGGAATTCCTTGGCCCTTGCTGCTCACAGGGGCTTCTCCCAGCCAGGGGAGCAGCACAAAACGCCGGCAGCAGGGAAGGCCTTGGTGAGCCACGTGCGGAATCTTTGTGCATTCCCGGCTATTTTTAACTAATCCCGAATGGAAACCCTGCCCGGGGCTCCTGCTCCCGGCCCCGCTCCTTCCCTGCAGCTCCTGGAAAAATCCCCCCAAGGGCAGCTGGTGAGCGAGGAACACGGAATAAATCAGGCAGGGGGTGGATTTGGGGCCTCCCAGGAGAGAGGAGATTTATAAACACGCCAGGCAGCTCTGAGGGCACAGCAAAAACCCCTCCAAATTTCCTGTGGGGGCTGAGCTTTCCCTGCTGGAAAGGATGGGGGTCCCACGGCTCTGCCACGGAGCCACAGCCGTGTCTGTGCCAGGCTGGGCTGCTCCAGGAGCAGCTTTAGGAGCAGTTTTAGCAGCAGGTTCTGCAGCAGGTTTAGCAGCAGCTCCCGGAATAGCTGCAGTGCTACTACGGATTCACACTTGGCCACGCAGCGCGGGCACCGAGCTCTGCCGGTGGCCCCGGCTGACTCGGTGTCCCGGGAAGGGCCCCTGGTGTCCCGGGAAGGGCCCCTGGAGCTCGGCTCCGGCTCTCAGGGGTTCCCGGGATGGTCCCAAGGATCAGATTCCTGCCCCTGCTGCTCTGTGCTGCCCATCTCTGCGTGCCGTGGATGCCTCAGCTGAGCCTCACCTGAGCATGACCGGACCTGCCCGCTGCACACAGAGCCTTCCCCAGAGAGGGAAAAGAGGCATTTGGGGCCGAGAACGGAGCGAGGGGCGCAGGAGGAGCGGCAGCTCCCTGGCACAGATCCCTGTCCCCTCCACAGCCGAGCATCGCCCGCTGCCCCTCCTGCCCTGCACACCCGGGCACGGCAGCGCTGCCCTGGCAGCCCCCGCGGCCGGGGGGCTCTGCCGGGGCTCTGCCGGGGCTCTGCAGCCCTTTTGGGCTGCTCTGGAGCTCTCATGCTGCTGCCTGAGCCTTCGCCTCCCCCCTCGGCAGCGCTGCCTGCCAGGAGCGGTGACGAACGGGTGGGAGGGACGGAGCGGCTCCGGCCCCATCCAGCGGCCCCGCCGTGCCAGGCAGGGCTCGCCCGGGCACACAGGGCTCGCCCTTTGGGGGCTCCTGTGGCCGGGCACGGCTGGGGGCTCCGGGGAGTCCGGGGAGCATCCCCGGAGCCGCGATTGTGCGGCTGAGTGCGCTTTTGCAGCTGCCATTAATAGCCCCCAACGCCGATTGCGAGCATTTCGCACTTTCAGCTCTTTTGTGCCGCTCATTAATGGCACTGGTAATTAATGACCCGGGCGGAGCGGCTTGGCAGCCCCGGGAAAACCTGGCTGGGGGCTCGGGGGTGAGATGGACACACGGGAGGGACAGAGTGTGACACTGGAGGAGCCTGGCTGGGGACAAAGGTGAGCCGGACGCACGCAGGGGACAGAGTGTGACACTGGCATGGGAGGCTGGGCTGCCCAGGAACCCCTGGCAGAGCTTCCCAGGGAAGGTAAATCAGTGTCTGGTTGATGGTGGGGGAGTTTTTTTCCCTGCTCCTTTTCCGCTCGCCGCAGCCTCGGGTGCGGAAGAGGAGCTCTGGGGGGGTTTGGGGGCTCCTGTGGAAACACACCGGCCTGCTCCCAAAAAATGGGGCCGGCGCTACTCCTTCCTGGCTGCCCGAGGCCCACGGGGGAGGAGAAGGTCGCAGGATCCACTGTGAGCACGGGACACGGAGAGGAACCCCCCGGGCCCAGGGGGTGCCCAGGGCTGGGCACTGCCGGACAGTGCAGCCACGGAGCGGGGGTGGCAGAAGGGGACAGCAGGACACCAAGCCCAGCTCCCCGGGATGCAGCTGTGCCACCCCTGCAGCCGGGACCGAAGGAAGGGGACACATCCCTGGTGGGGGCGTGGATCAGCACTTGGGGGTCCCACACGACCCCCGGGCCCTCTGGTGGGTGTGGGACCCTCCTGCCACACCCGGGGGTCCTGTCCTGCGGGAGGGACCCCTGGAGCAGGAGGGAGAGCCCAGGGCTCTCCGGAGATGTCACAGAGCACACACGGCTCAGCAGCGCCGGGAATGTCGCCTGCCAGGACCTGCCAGGACCTGTCCCCGCGCGGGTCTGTCCCCGAGCTCCGCGTGTCCCCGGCTGAGCGGTGACAGCCCCGCGCCGCTGTTCCAGGCCAGATTCATCCCCGGCTTTCCAGGAGCTGCGCGGCCTCGGGGCGGCTCTGACCGCCCTCCCACGCCCTCCCCGGGCTGCAGAGCCCGGCCCGGAGCGGGGGCAGCCCCGGGCAGGGCCGAGCCCCGGGCAGAGGCGGCGGGACGGCGCTGCCGCATCCCCCCAGGTGCGGTTGGCATTTCCCGCAGGGGTCCCCCGCGCTCCTTCCTCCCCTCCCACGCAGCCGGCCCTGCCCGCGCAGCTCCAGCGGCGCAGAATTCCTGCAGGAGCAGGCAGCCCCTCGCCGGGATGGCTCCGAGCTGATGACAACAAACCAAAGGCATCCGCTCCTTGCCTTCCTTCCCCTCCTTCCCGGCAGGCCGGGGCTCTGTAACCTGAGGCAGCCCGCACCGAGGTGCTGAACAGGCAGAATTTTCTCGCTGCCGTGTGAAAAGAAGTTTTCCAGACTTCAGAGGGAAGCGAAAAGCCAGAGCTGAGCCCCGGGGGAGCCGCGGGCGGCTCCGAGCGGCCAAAGGGATGGGAGCCGGCAGCGGGGGCGAGCCCAGCCGCCCTCCCGGGGCGATCCCGACTCTTTGTCACCGAGCCCCAGCCCTGTCCCCGAGCCCCGAGCGCTGTCCCCACGGAGCCGGGCCGGTGCCGGCACCCCCGGGGCCGCCGTGCCCAGCGTGGGGGGGGTCACCCCAAAGCCATCACACTGTGGGGAGCCCCGACCGCGCAGCTCAGCCCGTCCGGGTCCCCTCGCTGTCCCGTCAGTGTCCCCGCACCTCCCCTGGCAGCGTCCCCCGGTGCCACCGATGTGTCCCCTCCGTGGCCCTGCCCGGACCCCCCCGGTCGCGGCCCCCCGGTGTCCCCCCGTGCCCACCTCGGGTGGCCGCTGGCTCCTCGGCGCGGCGCGGGGCTCCGCGGGGCTCCCGGAGCCGGCCCGGCCAAAGCATCCCCGGCGCGGCGGCGGAGGAGGAGCCTGGACCCCGCGGCCGCGCACCGGGCCCGCCCCGGCGCAGCCCCCGGCTTTGTGCGCCGGCCCCCGGCCCCTCCTCTGCGCCCCCGGCCCCTCCTCTGGCCCGGCGGGGGCAGGAGCAGCAGCGGGGTGCTCTCTCGGATGCTGAGAGCGGCCCGCGGGTGGATCCGGGCTCTGCGGGAACCGAGCCGGGGCAGCAGGGCCGGGAAAGGTCCGGGCTGAAGTTCCTGTTCTGCTGGATTCCGAGCGAGGGCTTTGAGGCTCCAAAATCGCGGCCTGGGCTGTGCCTGGCTCATTCCGCAGGGATCCCCGCGCCTCTGACCCCCGGCAACCCTCTCGGGGGGCTGGAACGCTGGGCCGGGGGGGACCCGACCCTTCCTGGGCTCGCCGGAGTGCTGGGGACGCTCCAAAGGAAAGCCCCGAAGGTCTCTGCTGAATCCATTCAGGTGGGCCCCGATTTCTGTAGCCCAGGCAGGCTGTGCGTGGCCGCAGGTGAGGTCTGTCCTGCTCCCGATTTTCCAGCTCCCTGTGGTTCCCGTTGCTCGCTGGCAGCCTGGAACGGGGCTGGAGGGGCAGCGACATTGCCACGTCCCTTCCGTCCCTGCCCACCGGCCCCTGGGGAGGGGGTTCGCCTCCTGCCCCTCACCTGGGAGCCGCTCCCTGCCCGGAGTTTTCCTGCCTGGAATTTCCCTGCCAGGAGTTTCCCTGCCCGGAGTTTTCCGCCTGCCCCGCGCGGGGTCGGGGCGCTGACGCAGCGCTCAGAAATCCGCCGGGCAGCTGGAGGCACATCTGGGCTTGTCCCGGCCACATCTGGGTTTGTCCCGGCCACATCTGGGCTTGTCCCGGGCACGGAGCAGCGGAGCTGCGGCCCGGTCCGGTATGCGGGGAGGGAGGATCGACCGAGCCAGAACAGGATCCGCGTTCCAGCCCAGGATCCCTAATTTCAGCCCAGGGTCCCCCATTCCAGCCCAGGATCCCCATTCCAGCCCAGGATCCCCGTTCAGTCTCACACCGGGCTGCTGGGTGCCCATGGGATTCGGATGGCATTCTGTG
Organism: Passer montanus; assembly: GCF_014805655.1. Lineage (NCBI taxonomy): Eukaryota > Metazoa > Chordata > Aves > Passeriformes > Passeridae > Passer > Passer montanus. The sequence goes on along the minus strand of NW_024356616.1, from coordinate 227,173 downwards.
GGATTGGGATCGTGTTCCATGGAATCGGGATCACTGTGTTTTATGGGATTGGGATGGTGTCCCACGGGGTTGGGATAGTTTCCCATGGGATTGGGGATCATCGTGTCCCACGGGGTTGGATGGTGTCCCGTGGGGTTGGGATGGTGTCCTGTGGGACTAGGATAGTTTCCCATGGAATTGGGATCATTGTGTCCCAGGGGGGTGAGATGGTTTCCTGTGGGATTGGGATCATTGTGTTCCGCGGGGTTGGGATGGTGTCCTATGCGATTGGGATAGTTTCCCATGGGATTGGGATCATCATGTCCCACAGGGTTGGATGATGATCCACAGGTTGGGATGGTGTCCCGCGGGGTTGGGATGGTGTCCCCTGGGATTGGGATGGTTTCCCATGGGATTGGGATCATTTTGTCCCGCGGGGTTGGGATGGTGTCCCACGCATGGATCTCCATCCCCTGGCACATCCCGAGGATCTCAGCACTGGGATTGGCTCCGTTCCCCGCTGGGAGCCTCCAGCAGCCCGGTCCCGGTGGGAGGCGTGACCCCAAGCCCGGCCCTCCCCTCCCGGGCCCTGAGCGGAGGGAACGGGCCTGCGGGGGTGGGGCTGGCACGGGGAGCGGCGCTGGGATTTACGGGATTTATGGGGTTTATGGGATTTTTGTGATTTATGGCGCTGCCGCTCGGCAGACGAGATCCACCCCCTGGCTTTTTTTTTTTTCCTGGCAGCTCCCTCGGTGTCTCTGCTGGGCTGAGCGGCTCCCACAGCAGAGCAGGCGGCTGGAGTCGGATATTGTGGAGCTCCGAAGGGAAGGGAGGAAGAGGAAGGAGAAGGAGAAGAGGGAGAGGGAAGGAGGAGGAGGAGGAGGAAGAGAAGGAGGAGGAGGAAAAGAAAGAAGGAGGAGGAGGAAAAGGGAGGGGGGAGGAAGAGAAGGAGGAGGAGGAGAAGGGAGGGAGAAGGGAGGGGGGAGGAAGAGAAGGAGGAGGAGAAGAAAAAAGAAGGGGGAGAAGAAGGAAGGCAGAAGAGAGGGGGGAAGGAGGCGGAGATGGAGGAGAAGGAAGAGAAGGAGAAGGAGAAGAAGGAAGAAGAGATGGAGAGGGAGGAAAAGAAGGAGGAGGACAAGGAGAAGGAGAGGAAGGCGAAAGCGAATTCACGTGAGCACAGAGAGGGTTTAGCAGGATTCCACAGGGAAAAAGGGCCAGGAAAACGGTGATGATTCATTTTCAGCGAGCTTGGTGTTTCTACAGCAAACCACAGACAGGAGGGGTCTGTTCCAGCTGGGCCAGTGGCTGGAGCTCCCAGGAATCCTCTGGGCTGGGAGCTCTGCAGCTCCACCACTGCTGGGGGGGAAAGAGCCCCACAGTGTCCCCTGGCTGTGCCTGGGCTGTCCCCAAGGACGTGCTCGGCTCCTCCTGAGCTGGAGCTCACCCTGCCTGGCTCCTCCCAGGCTGGAACTCATCTTCCCTGGTTGCTCCTGGGCTGGAACTTGCCTTCCCCGGCTCCTCCTGGGATGGATTTTGCCCTGTCCGGCTGCTCCATCCATCCATCCATCCATCCATCCATCCATCCATCCATCCATCCATCCGTCCCCATCCCAGTCGTGTCAGGACTTGCCCCGGGTGCTGCCTCCTCCCCCTCTGCCTCTGAGCCGCGGTGTTGCTTCACCTGCTGAGTCACCTGGACGCCTTCCCAGGGCAAGGGAGCCCCGGGGAGGAGCTGGAAAGGATCCCGGTGGAGGTTTGGGTTCTTGAGGAGCGTGGGGTGAAGGCCAGGTCCTGAAATGCCTCCCTGAATCCACCTGGATTTCCCCACGGTGGGACCTGACCTGTTGTGAAAATCGCTCCGCAAACATTCCACATTTTAAGGTTAAAAATTCCTCCAGCAAAACCCAACCACAAAAATAAAAAAAAAAAAGGAAAATCACAAAAATCCACTTTTTTTCCTTTGGCTGCCAGTGGGGGGTGAGCCACAGGTGATTTGTTTCCCTGCAGGGAATTTGGGCAGGGAAATGTTCCCGGGCCTCGCTCAGTCTGGCAGCTCTGGGAGTGGCTCAGGTGCGGAGCGAGTCCCTCCCTCTTCCCTCCCAGCCCTCTTTCCTCCCTGGAATCACCCTGGACACAGCCCTAAGTGGATTTGCATGCTACATGGAATAAAATCCCTTATATTTTAATATAAAGGAAAAGCAGAAATGACAAAGACATGATTTCCAACCCCCCCCTTTAACCAAAAAAAAAAAAAAAAAAAAAAAAAAAAAAAAAAAAAAAGGAAAATCACAAAAATCCACTTTTGGCTGCCAGTGGGGGGTGAGCCACGGGTGATTTGTTTCCCTGCAGGGAATTTGGGCAGGGAAATGTTCCCGGGCCTCGCTCAGTCTGGCAGCTCTGGGAGTGGCTCAGGTGCGGAGCGAGTCCCTCCCTCTTCCCTCCCAGCCCTCTTTCCTCCCTGGAATCACCCTGGACACAGCCCTAAGTGGATTTGCATGCTACATGGAATAAAATCCCTTATATTTTAATATAAAGGAAAAGCAGAAATGACAAAGACATGATTTCCAACCCCCCCCTTTTTTTTTTTTCTTTTTCTTTTTTTTACTACTCCCAGATTATTTACAAATCCGTTGAAATTGGATAGAACTCGGTTCACAGTCGTTTGCTGCTCGGGGAGGGAATTACAAGATAATCAGATCAGTGATAAAAGCAAGAAGTAGGTGTGTATTTAATGACTTTTTCCCCCACAGAGCCATGAGGGAAGATTGGAGGAGTGAGGCAAAGGCTGGAAAAGGAAACAAAACCTCCAAAGGCTCCGCGGGGCTGGAGGGAAAGAAATTGTACCTTGATTTTTCCACCTGGATTTTCAACAGATCCAGGAACGGGATGTGGGGTGGGAAGGGTTGAGGGATGGAAGGGACATCCCCTGGGGCTGGGCAGGGGCGTCACACGGGGCTGGCACAGCTCTCCTGCCTTGGAGGATGGGTGTGCTTCCCAAAACCACGGGGATGGGAATTTCCCTTCCAAGGGGGGAGGAAGTGGCTGTGGGGCTGCCCAAAGGATGAGCCAAAGGGCGATCCAAAGGGTGATCCCAAAACCTGATCCAAAGGGTGATCCCAAAAGCTGATCCAAAGGGTGATCCCAAAACCTGATCCAAAGGGTGATCCCAAAAGCTGAGCCAAATGGTGATCCAAAGGGTGATCCCAAAGGCTGAGACTAAAGGGTGATCTCAAAACCTGATCCCAAAGGCTAATCCCAAAGGCTGAGCCCAAAGGGTGATCCCAAAGTTTGATCTCACATCCTGATCCCAAAGCCTGAGCTCAACGCCTGATCCCAAAGCCTGAGCCTTCCCAGAGGTGCCAGAGCAGGGATTTGGGACTCCAGGACTGGGATGTGTCTTTGGGATTGCTGAGGGCTCAGCTTCGGGCTCAGCTTTGGGGCTGGGAATGTTCAGGAGCGCATCCCCAGCTGATGTCCCTGGATTTTGTCCCCACTGTGCTGCACAACGGGATTTCCAGCCAGGCCAGCCAGGATAATTCTTGATCTGGTTGGGGTGGAGGGGGGAAACCATTCCAATCCATCCCAACCATCCTAATCCATCTCAATATTCAGGAGCTCATCCCCAGCTGATGTCCCTGGATTTTTGTCCCCACAGTGCTGCACAACGGGATTTCCAGCCAGGCCAGCCAGGATAATTCTTGATCTGGTTGGGGTGGAGGGGGGAAACCATCCCAATCCATCCCAACCATCCCAATCCATCCCAATCCATTCCAATCCATCCCAACCATCCCAATCCACCCCAATCCATCCCAACCCATCCCAATCCATCCCACTCCAATCCATCCCAACCATCCTAATCCATCTCAATCCATTCCAATCCATCCCAACCCATCCCAATCCACCCCAATCCATCCCAACCCATCCCAATCCATCCCACCCTGTCCCAACCACTCCAATCCATCCCAACCATCCCAACCCATCCCAACCATCCCAACCCATCCCAATCCATCCCACCCTGTCCCAACCACTCCAATCCATCCCAACCATCCCAATCCATCCCAACCACCCCAATCCATCCCAATCCATCCCAGTCCATCCCCTCGGAGCAGAGTGTGTCCTTCCCAGCAGGAAAGGGGACTCCCACCAGCTCCTCTGTAATTTGGGGTAAAACCTGACCCAGAACAATCCCAGAATGTCTTGGGCTGGAAGGGACCTTAAATTCCAATTCCATGGGCAGGGACACCTCCCATGATCCCAACCCGTCCAGCCTGGCCTTGGGCACTGCCAGGGGTCCGGGGCAGCCACAGCTTCCCTGGGAAATCCATGCAGCATTCCCAGGGAGTTCCAGCCTACTTAGGCCAGGCTTTGCTCCCGTTCCCATTCCTGGAGGCCTGAGAAGCAGCTCTGCTTCCAATCCCAGCAAAAATAAAAACAAACCAACCCTCAAGAGGTCGTGAGAAAAAACCCAGAGGAAATCCAGTCCCATCCCCTGCTCAGAGGCAGATTGATGTTTCCTCTTCCACTTCTGGGATTCATCCGTGCCTTTGCCATTAGAATTAAACTGAGGGCTGGGCTCAGCTCCGGGGCAGCTCCTCAGCCTCCTCGTGTGCTCGATGCTGACAGAGCCCAGCCCCAAACACGTCCCCAGAGCTCTGGGCTTTGGTAAAGCAGGAAAGGGAGCAGGGAGGAGCTGGGTGCTCCCTGGGAGCCTTGTCTGTCTCATCCAGCTCAGATCCAACAGGAATTCCTGCAGAGCACCATCCCGGGCTCCTCTGGCAGCAATTGCAGGTTCTGGGCCTCAGGGACAGAGGGAGGAGATGGAAAATTCGGCTTCTCCAGGCAATTGGAACAAAAGGCAAACCCAGAGCCTGGGTGTTTTATCTGTGAGAGAAAGGCTCCAAAAAATCGTACCGCAAATCCTGCTCCAAAACCCTGCTCCAAAACCCTGCTTCAAAATCCTGCTCCAAAAAGCCCTGCTCCAAAACCCTGCTTCAAAATCCTGCTCCAAAAAGCCCTGCTCCAAAATCCTACTGCAAATCCTACTCCAGATCCTGCTCCAAAATCCTACTCCAAAATCCTGCTCCAGATCCTGCTCCAAATCCTGTTCCTGGTCTGGGGAGGGAGCTGAGGGGTGGAATCTCAGGGGAGGAAGGTGGGAAGGTGAGGGGGGATCCCAAAATTCAGGAGGGAGCTGGAGTCAGATGTCACATCTGGGGTGAGAAATGGGAATGTCAGTGGGTGAGAAATCCCAAACTCTCATCCCAATCCAGGTGTCACATCTGGGTCAGAAATGGGAATATCGGGGTTGAGATATCCCAAACTTTTCATCCCAGTCCAGGAGTCACATATGGGAATATCAGTGCGTGAGAAATCCCAAACTCTTCATCCTGACCCAGGAGTCACATCTGGGTCAGAAATGGGAATATCGGGGTTGAGATATCCCAAACTTTTCATCCCAGTCCAGGAGTCACATATGGGAATATCAGTGCGTGAGAAATCCCAAACTCTTCATCCTGACCCAGGAGTCACATCTGGGTCAGAAATGGGAATATCAGTGGGTGAGATATCCCAAACTTTTCATCCCAATCCAGGTGTCACATCTGGGTCAGAAATGGGAATATCAAGAGGTGAGATATCCCAAACTTTTCATCCCAATCCAGGTGTCACATCTGGGTCAGAAATGGGAATATCAGTGAGTGAGATATCCAGATCCCTGTGTCATCCCAATCCAGGGGCTCTGGAGCAGAAGTTTTCTCTCCTTTTCAGAAGAAAAGCTTTCTCTCCTTTTCCTTCTCAGCCTTTTCCTCCTCCTGCTCCTCCCCTCCTCTCATTACTCACCACTTACGCAATTCTTATCTCCCTGAGCCTGCCTGGCTCTGCCTGCCCGGATTCACCCCAGGACAGCCCAGGCCTCTCTCCTGCTGCTTTCCAGGGAACAAAACAGTGGGAAAAGGGCCTGGATTCCCCCACGGGTGTTCAGTGCTTCTGCTCCATCGGCCTCCAGATCCAAATCCTCCTCAATAATTCAGCAGAGCTGCTGCACTGCGGGATTGAATAATTCACGCTGGAGCTGGAGGGGGGAGATGTGCTCACATCACCCTGGGACAGCGGGATGTGGCCCTGGGCTGCGGCTGGATGAGTTTTGAGGTCCTTCCCACTCCCTGCCAGGATTCCCAGCTCTCTCCATGCTGGATGAAATCCTTTCTCCACTGGTGGAGAGCTCGGGAAATGAGGATTTACCCCAGTTCCAACACGGGAGGCTGGAATTAGGTTAAAATCATCCACGGGGATGATTTGGGGGCTGGAGCGGGAACATCCCCACTTTGGGGGGGCTGGGACACTTGGGGTTTGTTCATTTCCTTCGCTCAGCTGTGGAAATCCCTTTTGGCTGCTCTGCTGCAAATTCGAAGCCCTTAAAGTGACTTAAATCACTGCTAAAGAGGAGCAGTAATTCCGGGATTTATTGAGCCCGGGGCTGCGTAAACACAGCTTTGAGCCGGTCTCACTAAATCACAGCCGAACCCCGAGCAGATTTTCCTCTCTGCTGATTCTCCAGAGCCCTTTAAGCCGGTTTCAGGTTGATTTAAGCCCAGCCTGGGCCGGGGGAGGCAGGAGGACTGAAATTCCCTTCCCTGGGGAAGCAGGGATGCTCCAGAATTTCCCATCCCAGCACACACCTGAGCCTTTTAGTAAATAAAACCGGACTCGGCTGCAGGGCCCGCCTCGCCCGCCAGAGGCTGCTGGTGCCGTTTGGAACTGAGTTCCAGCCCCATTCTCTCCCGAATTCCAACCCCATTCTCTCCCGAATTCCAGTCCAATCCTCTCCCGAATTCCAGCCTCATCCTCTCCCGAATTCCAACCCCATCCTCTCCCAAATTCCAGCCCCATCCTCTCCCAAATTCCAGGATCTCCCTGATTCCTTTCCAGGACCCTCCCCATCCTTTTCAAGATCCCCTGATCCCTTTCCAGGATCCTGTTGATCCCAGGATCCCCCAATCCCTTTCCAGGATCCTGTCAATCCCAGGATCCTCCAATCCCTTTCCAGGATCCCCCAATCCCTTTCCAGGGCAATTTTGGATCAGTGACCTCCGCAATGTCCCCGCTGTCCCTTCCCAGCCCAGGGTCCCCAGCCCATATCCTGCCCCTGCCCGGGACCCCTCTGCTCCTTCCGTGGGCACTTTGTCCCTCTGTGACCCCCTCACCCATTTTTGGGAGCGAGCCTGGAGGGGCTTGGTGGCCATGGCACAAATTTGGGGTTTTGTGGCTTCCGCCTTCCCAGGAAGATCCCAAACCAGCCCCCAAAGCCCACCTGGGCAGGGCGGGGGGAGCTCTGAGCCCCCCAGGTAAAACCCCCCCGATTCCCCACTCAGGGCTCACCACGGCAACCCATGGGTGGGCACCCTGCAAACGGGAGCCCAGGGAATTCCCAGCCAGATTCCCGGCTGGATCAGGCGGGGCTGGTTGATGCTTTTTCTGCCAGGTAGGGCCCGGGCAGGCCGGGCTGTGTGTTCTGGGCTGTAATTAGCAGGCTGTAATTAGCGGGCTGTGATTGAGGCATTGCCATAGTTACTGTCTGCTCTGCTCCTGGGGAATCGATGGATTCATCCTGGAGGGATTCATCCTGAAAGGATTTATCCTGGAGAGATTCATCCTGCCAGAGAATCATCCAGGGATTTATCCTGGAGAGATTCACCCTTCAGGGATTCATCCTGGGGAGATTCACCCTGGAGGGATTTATCCTGGATGGATTCATTCTGAATGGATTTATCCTGGAGGGATTTATCCTGGAGAGATTCACCCTGCAGGGATTCATCCTGGAGGGATTCATCCTGCCAGAGAATCATCCAGAGATTCCTCCTGGAGGAATTTTTCCTGCCAGGGATTCATCCTGAAGGGATTCATCCTGAAGGGATTTATCCTGAAGGGATTTATCCTGGAGAGATTCATCCTGGAGGGATTTATCCTGGAGGGATTTATCGTGGATGGATTTATCCTGATAGGAATTTATCCTGCTAGGGATTCATCCTGCTAGGGATTCATCCAGGGATCTACCCTGGAGGGATTAATTCACCCAGGAGGGATTCACACTGGAAGGATTTATCCTGCCAGTCCTGCAGGGATTCATCCAGGAGGGATTAATCCAGGGATCCAACCTGGAGGGACTAATCCAGGGATTCATCCAGGAGGGATTCACCCTGAAGAGATTCATCCTGCCAGTCCTGGAGGGATTAATCCAGGGATTCACCCTGGAGGGATTCATCCTGCCAGTCCTTCCAGGGATTCATCCAGTGTCTGGGGTCTCTGAGGATATTTTGGGTTTGAGACTCCCTGAACCTTTGCTCTGTCCCCCTGCATTGGTTAAACCCCCATGTTTTGGGGGGTCCCTGTGAAGGTTTGGGAGTTTCATCTTCCCAAAAATCGTGGAAAAAGTAGGATCAGTGCTGGATGGATTCATTCTGAATGGATTTATCCTGATAGGAATTTATCCTGCTAGGGATTCATCCTGCTAGGGATTAATCCAGGGGTCCACCCTGGAGGGATTAATCCAGGAGGAATTCACCCAGGAGGGATTCACACTGGAAGGATTTATCCTGCCAGTCCTGCAGGGATTCATCCAGGAGGGATTAATCCAGGGATCCAACCTGGAGGGACTAATCCAGGGATTCATCCAGGAGGGATTCACCCTGAAGAGATTCATCCTGCCAGTCCTGGAGGGATTAATCCAGGGATTCACCCTGGAGGGATTCATCCTGCCAGTCCTTCCAGGGATTCATCCAGTGTCTGGGGTCTCTGAGGATATTTTGGGTTTGAGACTCCCTGAACCTTTGTTCTGTCCCCCTGCATTGGTTAAACCCCCATGTTTAGGGGGTCTCTGTGAAGGTTTGGGAGTTTCATCTTCCCAAAAATCATGGAAAAAGTAGGATCAGTGTCCAGCAGAGCTCATGGAAAGGGATTCAACCAAGAGCAACTGTTTTTGAGGGAAAAGGGATGTCTGGAGCAGACAGAGGGACTTCCAGTCCTCTGGAAAAGGAGGAATTGTCCAGGATTCAGGAAAACCCAGCTGCCTCTCCTTCCTTCCTCCCTCTGGAGCAGAAGAAGAGGGAGATGTGGGGCTTGGAGATGGTTTCGAAACAGAATTGTTGGAGCACATCCAGGAGACAAAACGAGGAGGAATTCCTGCAAGAGAAGGGCAGGCAGGCACTGGAAGGGATTCTGGAAGCATCTGAGGAACCTGGAGGTGTCCAAGGAACCCCTGGATGTGACGCTCCCTGCCCCAGGCTGGGGACAAGGCCGGGCTCAAAGGTTCGATTTGATGATTGGGGAATTCTTTCCCATCCTCACGGATTCCATGATCCAGCAGAGCCTCCCTCCTCTCCTGCCCAAGGAGATCATGGAGGAAACTCCCAGATCCCAAAATCTTCCTGAAAATCCCGCGTGGGTTCCCTCAAAACCCAACTCTCCGAATTTCCTCGTGTTTCTCCGGCTGTGCTTTGGGTCTCCCCGGCTCTCCCTCCTCCTCCTCCTCTCTCCCTCAGGATCGGGTTTCCAGCTCCGAGTTTTATCGGCACCGGCAGAGCTTCCACTCCCAATAAACCTTTCACGACCCGGGATTAAACCTCAGTGATGGAAATGTTCCCTGGCCTGCCGAGGGAGGGAGGGGAGGAGAGGGAAAAGCGTCTCCTGGAGGGCTGGAAAAAGGCACTGGGAGGAGGAGTTCAGAGCAGCCCTGAAATCATGGAATGGTTTGGGTGGGAATTCAATCCCATCCCAACCCAATCCCTGCCATGGGACAGCTTCCGCTAGGCTGGGTTTGCCGCTAATTAAAATAATTATCATTAAAACGCTCATTCCTGGCAAGGAATTCCATTTGGTGAAAGACGTTGAAGAGTGAAGGATCCTGAGCAGAATCCTCTCTTTTCCTGCTGGAATTGGGGGGATGTGGAATTTGAATTCCAGGAAAGGAAAAGGAAAAAGGAAAAAGGAAAAAGGAAAGGGGGAAGGAAAAAGGAAAGGAGCCTGGAGGGGATTCCCAAGCCAAGCTGGGCTCAGGAGGAGCCGGGAATGTTCCTGCTGGGAGGTTTACTGGATGTTTAACAGCTCTGCCCATCCCCGGGGGTGTGTATTGGCTTTTCCTTGGATAACTCAAGCTGTTCCAGAGGCTTTCCGTGCCATTAGTGCCCTCGGAGGATTAATTAGGGCTCGAGCCAGGGATTTGTAAACCAGGCGTGAGTTTGTCCTGGGAAAACTTCTCTGAGGGCTCCTCGCCAAAGGAGAGGGGAAAAACGGCATCAAAACGCTGCAGGGGGATGAGGGAGGAATTCCAGGCTGTGGCACCAGCAGGAGTCAGGATGGGTGGAAAAACCATCCCATTGATTTCTCCTTGTGCTGAAATCCGTGGAAAAGTGGAATTGAACACCTGGGCTCGGGTGGGAGCAGCGGATCCTGAAGCGCTGGGTGGGGAGCGCTGGGAATTCGCCTCTTGTCACACTCACATTCTCTGAAAAATCCCTTTGCACAGGATTTTTCTCCTGGAAAGCTGAGAAGCCTCAGAGAAAAAGGAAAACAACTTTATCTCATTTGCTTCTCCTGTGTTTCGCTGCTGTGGAATGTGGCTGGGGATTGTTTATCCACAGGTGATTGTTTCACTGGATTCATGTGAATTGTTTTCACTCTTTGGCCAATAAAGATTAATCTGTGTCAGACTCTGGAGAGAGTCACGAGTTTTCATTATTATCTTTTTAGCCTTCTGTAAGTATCCTTTCTGTATTCTTTAGTTTAGTTTAGTATTCTTTAATATAATATAGATTATAAAATAATAAATCAGCCTTCTGAGAACATGGAGTCAGATTCATCATTCCTTCCTTCATTGGGGCACTCCACAAATCCAACAGGCTCTGGCTGCTCCATAAATCCCAAATAACTCCTCAGGATTGGGGTGGGATCAGCGGCTGCAGGGACAGGGATTTCACGAGGGATTTATGGCTCAGCTCCCACGGGAAGCGATTCCTTAGGGGAACAAAACTCCCTCGCAGGTTTGGTCTCACTGTGATATTTTCACCCCAAATTCCCAACATTGGGATGGTTTATAACAGCAAAGTGACCCCGGGGCCAGACAAGGCGTCAGAGGGGAATGAAACATGGCTGTGGTGGCACTTGGGACACCTGAGGACACACCTGGGCACACCTGGGGCCGTTTGTCACCGCCCCCACTCCTGGCACAGCACAGAGCTGTATCCCCTGCTGGAAACGCGGGAATTTCCCGGCTGGAATTCTGCCCTGCCCTGCAGGAGGATCGGTTCTGCTGGCAGGGAGGAGGGGTCGGTGCTCACCAGTTTTCCCCCGAATTTTCCGCCCTCCCCTCACGTTTTGATCCCACTTTTCCTTGGTGCCTGTTATCTCCAGAAGTTCTCGGGCAGAATCCACAAGCAGTGGGATTATGGATTCCTCCTGCCTGGAAGAAGTTTTTTATGTATTTTTTTTTTAAATTCTTTACGTGGCTTTTATTCCTTTGATAATAAATTAAACTCCTATTTTCACTCCTCGCCCTTGAATTCCCCCCTTTTCACCTGAGTGGAATTTTCGCTGGAGGTGTTTAATGCCCCTCTAATCCCTGCATTCCCAGGGGGGCCCCAAAGCTGCTTTACAAACCCATAAATCCAGCAGGATAAAGTGCATTTTTATTATTCCTGTTGCCATGAAAGTCCGAAAAAAACCGTGGCCTTAATGCGATGCAGTCAATAACAAATTTACCTAATGGTCCCACTTATCCTGGAAAAGCACCTGGAAAGGGATGGGTTGGGATGGGGGGGGGAGAATCCTGAGGGTGGGGGCGTCAGTGGGGGTCAGCCAGCTGGGTTTGGGGTCACCCAGCTGGGTTTGAGGTCACCCAGGTGGGTTTGGGGTCACCCAGGTGGGTTTGGGATCACCCAGGTGGATTTGGGATCACCCAGTGGGGTCTGGGGTCACCCAGATGGATTTGGGGGTCACCCAGTGGAGTATGAAGGGCACCCAATTGGGTTTGGGGTCACCCAGCCAGGTCTGGGGTCACCCACGTGGGTTTGGGGTTCACCCAGATGGGTTTGGGGTCACCCAGCCATGTTTGGGGTCAGCCTACTGGATTTGGGATCCCCCAGTTGGGTTTAGGGTCACCCAGTGGAGTATGAAGGGCACCCAATTGGGTTTGGGGTCACCCAGCCAGGTCTGGGGTCACCCACGTGGGTTTGGGGTTCACCCAGCCATGTTTGGGGTCAACCTATTGGATTTGGGATCCCCCAGTTGGGTTTAGGGGTCACCCCATTGGATTTGGGATCCCCCATTGGATTTGGGATTCCCCCAGCTGGGTTTAGGGGTCATCCTACTGGATTTGGTATCCCCCATTGGAATTGGGATCCCCCGTTGGAATTGGGATCCCCCAGCCGGGTTTGGGGTGACCCAGCCGGGTTTGGGGTGACCCAGCGGGTTTGGGATCCCCCAACAGGGTTTGGGGTCCCCCAGCGGGGTTTGGGGTCCCGTTCCCCCCCAGCCGCTCTCCCCGCGCCCTGCCCGGGCTCCTCCCGAGCCCCTCCCAGCGGAGCCCGCCCGGGACTGCGGGAGCGGCCGGGCTGGGGGCAGCGGGATTGCGGGAATTGCGGGAATAGCGGGATTGCGGGATTGCGGGATTGCGGGAATTGCGGGAATTGCAGGAATTGCAGGAATTGCGGGATTGCGAGAATTGAGGAATTTGTGGGAATTGCGGGATTTGTGGGATTTGCGGGAACTGCTAGAAATTTTGGGATTGCGGGATTGCGGGAATTGCGAGAATTGCTGGAATTGTGGGATTGCAGGAATTGCGGGGTTGCGGGATTTTTAGGATTTACGGGAAATGCTGGAATTGCAGTAATTGCGGGAATTGCGGGAATTGCGGGAATTGCGGGAATTGCAGGAATTGCAGGAATTGCAGGAATTGCAGGAATTGAGGAATTTGTGGGAATTGCGGGATTTGCGGAATTGCGGGGTTTGTGGGATTTGCGGGAACTGCTAGAATTGCAGGATTTGGGGCCGGCAGCAGCGCTAGGTGGCAGGAGTCAGTCGCGCACAGGGAGGGATGCGGGGAGAAATCCGGGGAAGGGATTCAGGAGCTCCTCCGGCCCTGGAATCGCTCCGGGCTGGAATTCTGCCCGCCCGCCCCGGGGATGCGCTCAGGAGGCCACAACCGCTCCTGCAGCCCGACCCCAGACCCGCAAACCGCATTTCCCCCTTCCAGGGAACAGGGAAGGGGATTTGGGACTGTCCTGCTCCAGGATGGGGATTTGGGAACCTCGTGCTCCAGGATGGGGATTTGGGAGGTTTTGCAAGCTGGGTTTGGATCTGTGCTTGGATGTGCTCAGGCTGCAGCTCCGGATGGGGGTTGTAGGGTTCGGGATCTGTGGGGTTCAGGATCTGTGGGGTTTGGGATCTGTGGGTTCAGGATCTGTGGGGTTTGGGATCTGTGGGTTCAGGATCTGTGGGGTTTGGGATCTGTGGGTTCAGGATCTGTGGGGTTTGGGATCTGTGGGTTCAGGATCTGTGGGGTTTGGGATCTGTGGGGTTTGGGATCTGTGGGGTTCGGGATCTGTGAGTTCGGGATCTGTGGGGTTTGGGGTCTGTGGGGTTCGGGATCTGTGAGTTCGGGATCTGTGGGGTTTCACCGGGGAGTGTTTTAGTCGAGATCGTGCTCAGGCTGCAGCTCGGGGTGGGGGTTGTAGGGTTTGGGGTCTGTGGGGTTCAGGATCTGTGGGTTCAGGATCTGTGGGGTTCGGGATCTGTGAGTTCGGGATCTGTGGGGTTTGGGGTCTGTGGGGGTTCGGGATCTGTGAGTTCGGGATCTGTGGGGTTTCACCGGGGAGTGTTTTAGTCGAGATCTGTGGCTGGGAATCCCTGCAGAGCCTCACCCAGGCATTCCTGAGGTCTGGAATAACAGGAATTTTCACACACAACCTCAAAACCTTCTCCGGGGGATGTTTTTGTCCAGAGATGTGGCTGGAGAGCCTCACCTGGGCATTCCTGAGGGCTGGAATTACACAGATTTTCACACACAACCCTAACTTCCATCGAGCCATCACTTTATAACCACCCCATAAATTTGGGGAATCAAGCCTCCCCTCCCAAAGAGGGAGAAAATCCCGGAGCCAGAGGGGCCGAGTGCATCTCCAGCCCTTCCCTTTCCTTCCCAGCCTCAGCCAAGCATCCTTTTTTGAGGCACAGGGAGATTTTTCCATCTCTCCGAGTCTCGCTCGAACTTTTACTGTCTGGGGCTCGGCTTTTAGGGCCGCTGGCAGCAGCTGTCACCCCTCCCGACCCTAAAGGGGCTCCCCCGGAGCCGGAGCCGCCGCTCCGGAGCTCTCCGGGGTGTCTGTGCGATTTTATCGGGCCCCAGAGCCGGGGGAGAGGCAGCCGATGCAAAATCAATCCCCGCAACACCTGAAGGACGCAGAAGATCGGTGCCAAACGTTGTAGCGACAAGAGACGGAACGATTCTCGCTCCGGTTCCTCGCCTTGGGAATCTCTGCTGGGATGGAGACGAGGAGGGGCAATGGGAGGGAAGGAGGGAGAGGGGTGGGAGCGGGATGTGGGGCAGAGCAAACCCCACGGAGCTGCTCCGGGAGCCGAGAGCCCACGGGGATGGAGCAGGGGAGGCGGCAGGCGGTGATTGCTCCTTTCAGCCGCTGATTGCTCCTTTCATCGCGGCACAATGGCCTGGGATGGGATCCGGCCTCTCCTGCCAGCCGGGATTGAGGGGAGACATCCCAGTGCCCCCAGTCGGGATCTGATCCAGGCTCTGCTCCCAGCCCTGGGAATCAGGGAAATATCCCAGTGCCCCCAGTCGGGACCTGATCCAGGCTCTGCTCCCAGCCCTGGGAATCAGGGAAATATCCCAGTGCTCCCAATAACCCAGGATCTGATCCACACTCTGCTCCCAGCCCGGGAATGGGGGGAGACATCCCAGTGCTCCCAGTTGGGATCTGATCCATCCTTTCCTCCCAGCCCCGGGATTGAAGGGAAATATCCCAGTGCTCCCAATAGCCAGGATCTGATCCATCCTCTCTTGCCAGCCCGGGAATGGGGGGAGATATCCCAGTGCTCCCAATAGCCAGGATCTGATCCATCCTCTCTTGCCAGCCCGGGAATGGGGGGAGATATCCCAGTGCCCCCAGTCGGGATCTGATCCAGGCTCTGCTCCCAGCCTGGGAATCAGGGAGATATCCCAGTGCTCCCAGTCGGGATCTGATCCATCTCCTCCTCCCAGCCGGAAATGAGGGGACCTATCCCAGTGCTCCAAGCTCACGGGATCAGGAAATATTCTGGGAGCTGAATTTTTATCCATTCCCAGGCTGGGTTAAAGGCGAAAAATAGATTTTTTTGGGATGCAAAACAGCCGGGCTGGGCAGGGTCCCGGCAGCCCGGTTTGGAAGGGCTGGAGAGGGCTCCACAAGGCGTGGAAGCGTCTCCGTCTGGCACATCCCGGAGCAGGGAAAAGCCGGGTTGATCAGCGGGGCCGGGCGCTGTGGGAACCTCGTTGGGGCTCTCCGGGAGCAGCGCGGTTCCTCAGCTCGCGGAGCAGAGCAGCCCCGGAGCGGCTGCGGGAGCAGAGCTCCCTTGTGAAGGGAAACCAGAGCCAGAGGGCTCCGCCGAGGGCTCGAGGTGTTTTTCGGGCTTTATTTTAAAATAAAGATGGTGTTTGCTGCTCCCGTCCTTCCCCCACACCCGGGAGCGGGATGGGGATTGGGATCCTGGGGTGAGGGGGGATTGGGGCGGGGCAGGGGCGGCTGCGCCCCCAAAAATGGGAGGGGAGCAGGGATGGGGGACGGGGAGTGAGGGAGGGGGTCTGTGGGGTTGGCAGGAGGGAAAGGGAATCATGGAACGGTTTGGGTTGGGAGAGGCCTCAAGGATAATCCCATCCCAAACCAGGCCACCATCCCGGGCTGATCCCAGCTGGCAGCTCACCCAATCTGGCGGCCCCAGATTGGGTGAGGCTGAGGTTCCTCAGTCGGGTGATGAGCTGGGATGGCAGGGATGAACTCCTGGAGAAGGTGGGAATGTGGGAATATCAGGGATGTGGGATGAACTGGGTAATGTGGGACTATCAGGGATGTGGGAATATTGGGGATGTGGGAATATTTGGGATGTGGGAATATGGGGGATGAACTGGATAATTTGGGCATATCGGGGATGTGGGAATATTGGGGATATTTGGGATGAACTGGATAATGTGGGAATATCAGGGACGTGGGATGAACGCCTGAAGAAGATGAGAATGTTGGGGATGTGGGAATACCAGGGATGAACTGGATAATTTGGGAATATCGGGGATGTGGGATGAAGCCCTGGATAATGTGGGAATATTGGAGCTATCAGGGATGAACCCCTGGATAATTTGGGAATATCAGGGATGTGGGCAGCCCCTCCCACCTGGATCTGCTGCTCTGCCTCACCTGAGGAGCTGCGAGGCCCTGAGGGAGTAAAAGGGGAATTTGGGAGCTGAGGAAGGGAGGAAAAGCCACGAGGGGTGGGGATAAAAGGGAGGCTGCATCCTCCAAAAATGTGAGAGACCCCAGGGGAATGCCCCATGGCCTCTCCCTTTACTGGAATGAAGTTACAGGACTCCTCTGTCTCCTTTTGGACATAAACCTCTGATGTTCGTGGATGAATTTTCCTGACACCCCTTGGCCCGGGGAGCAGCCCGCGGTGCTGGCTGGGGACAGGGGGAGGTGACCAAACCCAGCAGTGTCCCCACGCCAGCTCCTCGGGGTCACCCTCACTCCTCAGCAGACCCCTCCCCGAATTTCCCTGCAGTCTCACCCCGCTCCCAGGCCCCCCGGGGTCCCCTGCTGCTGGGGTCCAGCCTGGCTGTCCCCGCTGTCCCCGTGCCACCCCCCAGCCGTGCCGGGGGGGTGTTTGCTTTGAGCCCGTGTTTGCTTTGAGCCCGTGTTTGCTTTGAGCCCGTGTTTGCTCTGAGCCCAGCTCAGCGCAGCCCGGCACAAGCCGCCGTGATTGACTCGCGGATCAATTAAAGCAGCGCGCGGACAGATGGAGGGCTCGGATCCGGAGTTTCCCCCCCGATCTCCTCCTCTCTCGCTCTCCAGGGGCCTCTCAGGTTAATTGCCCTGATCTCTCTCTGCCTTTTTGCGCCGCAGCCTGGCTGTCCCCGCTGTCCCCGTGCCACCCCCCAGCCGTGCCGGGGGGGTGTTTGCTTTGAGCCCGTGTTTGCTTTGAGCCCGTGTTTGCTTTGAGCCCAGCTCAGCGCAGCCCGGCAGAAGCCGCCGTGATTGACTCGCGGATCAATTAAAGCAGCGCGCGGACAGATGGAGGGCTCGGATCCGGAGTTTCCCCCCCGATCTCCTCCTCTCTCGCTCTCCAGGGGCCTCTCAGGTTAATTGCCCTGATCTCTCTCTGCCTTTTTGCGCCGGCCCTCAAGGACTGCCTGGCAAATCCTGCCCTCCCGAATCCGGGCCGCGAGCAGGAGCAGGAGGAGGAGGAGGAGGAGGAGGGAGAATTGATTTGCTCCATCAGGCAGCAGCAGCAGTTGCTGCCACTGTTTAATTCTCAGTTCAAGCCCCGTGGAGAATGCAAACGGCTCCGCTGCTCGGCCAATTTACAGCTCTGACAAGCTGCTAAACAACGTCTTTGTCAGCGCCCGGCGGCCCCGGGCTCGCCGCGGGTGGCGGGGGAGGCGCAGGTGAGGAGGAGGAGGGGGAGGAAGAACAGGAGAAGGAGAAGGAGAAGGAGAAGGAGAAGGAGAAGGAGAAGGAGAAGGAGAAGGAGAAGGAGAAGGAGAAGGAGAAGGAGAAGGAGAAGGAGAAGGAGAAGGAGAAGGAGAAGGAGAAGGAGAAGGAGAAGGAGAAGGAGAAGGAGAAGGAGAAGGAGAAGGAGAAGGAAGAGGAGGAGGGGAAGGAGGAGAAGGGGAACAAGAAGGAAAAGGAGGAAGAGGAGGAGGAGGAGGGGAAGAAGGAAAAGAGAGGGACGGAGAAGGAGGAAGAGGAGGAGGAGAAAGAGAGGGATAGGGAGAGGGAGAAGGAGGAGGGAGAGGAGGAGAAGGAGGGGGAGAAGGGGATGGAGAAGGAGAAGAAAGAGGGAGAGGAGGAGGAGGAGGATGAGGAGGAGGAGGAGGAGGAGGAAGAGGAGGAGGTTGTTTCTTCTGAGCATCCCTCTCTGCCCGCACTGCCTCTCCCAAGCAGCCCCTCCTGCCCCTTCCAGGGATTTGGGAGAGGCTGAGGGATGGAAATGGGCCTGGGCTGGAGCTGGGGGCTGTGGTAAATGGGAGGGGGCTGCAGGCACCGCACAGTTCTGTGACTGAGCTGAAAAACTACGAGAATCCAGCAAAACTCCCCAAAACCCAATTCGGGGTTGCTCCTTCTGGTTTGGGTGCTCAGGTCAAGGAGGAATCCTCCCAGGATTCACCCAGGGAGGAGCTGGGGAACCATCCCACACTCTGGGAAGACTTTAAAGATAATTTTTACGATAATTTTTTACACAAAACTCTTTTGCTCCAAGTCTCCAGCTCCTGGCCTGGGAACACCCCGGCCTGGCAGAGCCCCTGCTGGTCTGACCAGGCTGCACTAATCCCAGGCTGGAACCCGGGCCTGATACCAACTTTAGGTAAATTATCTCCCTAATAATGACAAATCAATTATCGGTGCTGCCCGCGAGGAGGGTGCACCTGTTCCAAAAATCACCTGGGGCAATGCACCCAAAAACCTCGGGAATAATCCCAGCCAGAGACGGAGAACTAATGAATCCTCATCCTGCTGCTGGTGCAGCACAAAAGGGAAACAAACCCAGAATCCTTCTTGGGGTTTATTAAGAGATTTGATGAAGAGATTTTGCTTTTCTTCAGATCTTTTTCTGCCCCCTTTTTTTTTTTTTATTTTTGCCATGAGCCTGGCTGGGAAGTCAGATTTGGGCTGGGATCTGTTCCCAGCACACAGAGCTCAGCCCAGAGCTGGGGTTTGGTTTTGGGGAGCTGGGGAGGGGCTGGGAGGCTGCTGTGACATTTGTGACATTCGTGTGACATTTGTCACCCTGGTGGGACACCCTGTCCTGTGGCTGTGCTGAAACAGATCCCGAGGGACCTGGGAGGCTCTGGAATTGCTGCCAAGGGCAGGGATGGCACCACTGCCACCAGCCCAGCCCTTTTCCAGCCCTGGGGGTCACCTCGTGCCCCCCTCCCTCCCCCTTGCCCCTTTGTGGGCTCTAATTCCCGCTGTGCCTTTTGGGTGCCAGGTGGGCATCCCTTCTTTGGGGACATTATTCGTGCTGACAGCACTGATGGGACTTTTCATCAAGCAATTAAATTGAAAAAAAAAAACCCGAAAAAAAACCCAACAAGAAAGGGCCCAGCTTGTTCTGAAACACAAAGGCAGCAGCAGCCGGCATAAATTACCGAGTGGAGTTGTGTTTACTCCAGCGCATTCCCGGGGGGGATAATTAGGGAAGAGGCTGGTGCTGTGTTCCACGAGGCACCAGGGGATGCTGCCACGTCCCTGGGCTTGGCCGGACCCCGGATCTGAGAGGGGATCAGCGAGGGGAGAGCAGGGAGTGATTTCTGCTCTGCTCTGAGTTCGGGATCTGTGATTTCCTGGGGGGGTTGATCCTCGTTAGCTCAGATCCCAATTAGCTGCCTGTGATCGGGGCTGGAGCATCTGGCTCTGAGCAGGAATTGGGATCAGGGGTGGCAGGAATTGGGATCAAAATCGGGGTTTTTTAAAGAATCGTTTGTTCTGAGCGGGAATTGGGATCAGAGGTGGCAGAAATTGGGATCAAGGCCGGAATCATTTGATCTGAGCAGGAATTGGGATCAGGGCTGGAGCAGTTTGTCCAGAGCAGGAATTGGGATCAGGGGTGGCAGGAATTGGGATCAAGGCTGGAATCATTTGATCCAAGCAGGACTGGGATCAGGGCGGGAGCACTCTGCTCTGAGCAGGAACTGGGATCAGGCAGGGAGCAGTTTGTCCAGAGCAGGAATTGGGATCAGGGGTGGCAGGAATTGGGATCAGGGCTGGAGCAGTTTGTTCACAGCAGGAATTGGGATCAGGGGTGCCAGGAATTGGGATCAGGGGTGCCAGGAATTAGGATCAGGGCTGGAGCAGTTTGCTCTGAGCAGGAATTGGGGCTGGGAATAGATGCCAATGTTCCCACAAATCAGAGGGGCTTTAATGAGTGCTTTGGGGTCCTCTCGCTGTGAGCTGGGCCTGCCTCTGCACCCTCATCCCTCCTGCAGCACCACCAGACCCCCAAAATCTGCGTGCTTTGATCTCCTGGTGGAATTCCTGCAGGGAATTGCCCCAAACAGGAGTTCTCTGCATCCTTATCTTGGTCCCAGAGGAGGAGGAGAGGCAATGCTGGGAGGGATCACACCCCCATGGCCGTGGGGTGACCTGGAGAGTGGGAATTCTGCTGGAAATGGGCTCAGTCCATGCCCCGTTCCCTTGATCCTGGAATGGTTTGGGTTGGGAGGGACCTCAAAGTCACCCCCAAGGACACCTCCCACCACCCCAGGCTGCTCCAACCTGGGACATTCCAGGGACAGAGCCACCCCAGCTCCCATGGAAAACCATTCCCAGAGAGATCCCTCACAGGGTTAAACCTTGAGGCAGGAGGGATCCGAATGCAAAAAGCCAAGTGGTTCTCAGGATTTGGGGTTTTTTTGATTTTTTTTTTTTTTAATTACCGTCCTCTGGCGAATTTTAATTTGAGGCATCAAAGGCAGGAGACAAAGCCGTGCGAATCTGGTGCCGTACCTGCGGTGGCCGGGCGTGTGGCTGTCATCTGCAGCCTTTGCTGGGGACAAACAAACCCTCTCCTCTTTGTTCTCTCTGCTGTTTTGTTCCATGCATTAATTTCTCCTCTAAAGTTAAAAAAAAAATTAATAAAAAAAAAATCCGCGAGATTTGGCGCTTTGCAGGAAAAATAAAGGTGGCGTTTAGGGGATTAAAAAGAAAATACCTCCTTTCTTTCAACTAAATTACAAAGTGCTTGTGCTGCTTTGTACCTGAGAGCCAGAGGAGAGGAGCAGGTGGGGTTTGGTGGCAGATGGGAGGCGGGGATTGAGGCTGAGCCGCGCTCCGGAGCCAAGGAGGGGACGCTGGAAATGTCCCTGCCGGGGTGGCCGTGGCTGAACTGGGGCTGGTTCTGCTCCTGGTCCTGCACGGCTCCGGGAGAGCAGGATTGTGGAATTACGGAAGGGAATCATGGAACCCCTGAGGTTGTGGAATTACGGAAGGGAATCATGGAACCCTTGGAAAACTCTCCAAGGTCACCGAGTCCGACCTTGTCCCCAGCCCAGAGCTCTGGGTTCCTGGGACCCTCCAGGGATGGGGACTCCAAACTCCCCCAGTGCTTAGCATTTCTCCTTTTCCATGGAGAAATCCCTCTGGATGTCCCACCTGGCTGTGGAATCATGGAAGGGAATCATGGAACCCCTGAGGCTGTGGAATCACGGAAGGGAATCATGGAACCCCTGAGGTTGGAAAACTCTCCAAGGTCACCGAGTCTGACCTTGTCCCCAGCCCAGAACTCTGGGTTCCTGGGACACCTCCAGGGATGCCACTCCCGGGCAGTGCTTAGCATTTCTCCTTTTCCATGGAGAAATCCCTCTGGATGTCCCACCTGGCACAGCTGAGGCCGTTCCCTCTCATCCTGGGAGAAATCAGCAGATCCAGCCCCAAACGGAGGTGCTGAGCTGCACCTCCCCCCTGCACCTCCTGCCAGTCCCTGTGACCTCCCCCTGAGCTTTCCTGAGCTTTTCCAGAGGCTGGGATCTGTAGTTTTCTGTCGTTTTCCCCTGGAACGAGCTCAGGGCGGTGTTTGTTCCCCACCCTGAGCAGCTCCTGGCTCGAGTTTGTCAGTGCAGAGGCGCTGCTGCTTCCCAGAACATCCATCCCATGGAATGGCTCCAAGGGGAGCAAAATCCAGAACTTCCATCGTATGGAATGGCTCTAACGGGGGCAGAATCCAGAACTTCCATCCCATGATTCCATGCTCCAATGGGAGCAGAATCCATGCTGCTTCCCAGAACTTCCATCCCATGGAAGGGTCTAATGGAATCAGAATCCTTACTGCTCTCCAGAACTTCCATCCCATAAAATGGCTCCAAGGAGAGCAAAATCCAGAACTTCCATCGTATGGAATGGCTCTAACGGGAGCAGAATCCAGAATTTCCATCCCATGGAAGGGTCTAATGGAAGCAGAATCCACACTGCTCTCCAGAACTTCCATCCCATGTCTAATGGAAGCAGAATCCACACTGCTCTCCAGAACTTCCATCCCATAAAATGGCTCTAACAGAAGCAGGATCCGGAACTTCCATCTCATGGAATGGCTCCAACGGGAGCAGAATCCAGAATTTCCATCCCATGGAAGGGTCTAATGGAAGCAGAATCTACACTGTTCTCCAGAACTTCCATCCCACAAAATGGCTCCAATGGGAGCAGAATCCAGAACTTCCATCCCATGGAAGGGCTCAAATGGAAGCAGAATCCATGCTGCTTCCCAGAACTTCCATCCCATGGAATGGCTCTAACGGGAGCAGAATCCAGAACTTCCATCCCATGGAATGGCTCTAACGGGAGCAGAATCCAGAACTTCCATCCCATTGAAGGGTCTAATGGAAGCAGAATCCAGAACTTCCATCCCATGGAACGGCTTTACCAGGAGCAGAATCCAGAACCTCCATCCCATGGAACGGCTTTACCAGGAGCAGAATCCAGGCTCACAATTCCCACCGTGCTCCCCAGATCCCTCCGAGCCTTTCCCACGGCGCAGCACGAGCCGCCGGAATTCTGCCAGCACGGGGATGGATCACCCCCTTGATTGCTGTCAGGGTGCTCCTAAGTGCCTCCATCCATCATTCCCAGCGTTTTCCGAGCGGGAATGAGCGCCCAGGTGCCAATCTCGGCTCCCGGAGCCTCTCCACGTGTCCCTTCCTTGGCTTCCCTTCTGTTTTAGTGCCACTCTAACGAGCTCTCGCTGCACAGGGCACAATGAAGCCACGGCCAATTAAGCACAATTAAGGAAATTAAGGAAAGGCCCCTGTCAGGTGTCCTCATCAGAGCCTCCATGGCAATTCCAGCAATAAACGGGATTCCAGCTCCGTAAAACTCCCCCACAGCCAAGAGGCGTTTGGGATCTCGGAGGTGCAAGCAAGGAAGGATTTGAACTTAAAATTTCAGGTTTTATGGGTTTGAGCTGAAATACGGGAGATTTTGCTGGGATATTGGGGTGGAATTCCTGTCTGGGATGGAATTCCCAGGGGAGCTGTGGCTGCCCCATCCTGGAAGCGTCCCTGGGATGGTGGAAGGTGTGGCTGCCCTCGGCAGGGGTGGAACGAGGGGATTTTAAGGTCCCTTCCCACCCAAACCAGTGTGGAATTCTGTAATGAAATATTCCTGCTGTTCCTTCTTTCCCTTAAGCTGCTTTTCTGTCCCAGCAGAGCTCCTGGTGGGAAAAAACTTCCGTGGGTGTCCTCGGTGTGTTCAAGGAAACCATCCAAGCAGCAAAGGAGGGAATGGACATTTTTTAGTTGGTAAAAATGTTTAAAAGTCTCTTCCTGTGATTTAAACCACTGGAGAAGAGTTTGACTGCTGGGAAAATAAAATTTACATGGAATATTGGGCTTTTCCCGTCATGGAATTCCCGCCCAAAAGAGGCCAATCCCTGCTGAGTCTCACCCCGGCTTCGCCCGGGATCTGGCAAATCCCAAATTCCAGCCCCTCCCAACCCTTTTTCTAAATCTGGAAATGAAAATAGAGGTAATTTTAGCAAAAAGGAAATACAAAACGTGCATCTTCGTTTGAAGGTCTTCAGGGGCAGTTACGGAAAGGTAAATTCCACGCACACAAGGTCGATACCGTTATTTATTTAGTAAATTAGCATAATTGATAAAAAAAAATTAGAAGGACAAGAGTGCTTAAATCATTCCCCAGGTCAAGTCCTTTTTTTGGAAGTCTGGAATTTGTTGCGAGGAAAATTTGTGTGTGGAAAATTTGCGTGTGGAAAATTGGGGTGTGGAAAATCCCAGGAAAATGAGTTATTGATAGAACGGGTTACAGAATTGCAAATATCTGAGAAAAGAGAAAAGAAAAAGGGCAAAAATCAGAATGGCATCACGGGGGTCCCGTTGAGGGTCACCGCAGTTCTGGGAGGGATTTTGGGTTTGCTTTGGGACCCATTTTGGGTTTGTGTTGGGACCCATTTTGGGTTTGCTTTGGGATGGATTTTGGGATTGCTTTGGGATGGATTTTGGGATTGCTTTGGGATGGATTTTGGGTTTGCTTAGGGACCCATTTTGGGATTGCTTTGGGCGGGGTTTTGGGTTTGCTTTGGGACCCATTTTGGGATTGCTTTGGGAGTGCTTTGGGATGGATTTTGCGATTGCTTTGGGATGGATTTTGGGATTGCTTTGGGATGGATTTAGGGTTTGCTTTGGAATGGATTTTGCAATTGCTTTGGGATGGATTTAATGGATTCCAGGATTACTTTGGGAGGGATTTTGGGTTTGCTTTGGGAGGGGTTTTGGGATTGCTTTGGGATGGATTTAGGGTTTGCTTTGGAATGGATTTTGCAATTGCTTTGGGATGGATTTTGGGATTGTTTTGGGATGGATTTTGGGATTGCTTTGGGATGGATTTTGGGTTTGCATTGGGATGGATTTTGGGATTGCTTTGGGAGGGGTTTTGGGATTGCTTTGGGATGGATTTTGGGATTGCTTTGGGACCCATTTTGGAATTGCTTTGGGATGGATTTTGGGATTGCTTTGGGACCCATTTTGGGATTGTTTTGGGATGGATTTTGGGTTTGCTTTGGGATGGATTTTGGGATTGCTTTGGGATGGATTTTGCGATTGCTTTGGGATAGATTTTTGGTTTGCTTAGGGACCCATTTTGGGTTTACTTTGGGATGGATTTCAGGATTGCTTTGGGATGGATTTTGGGTTTGCTTTGGGATGGATTTCAGGATTGCTTTGGGATGGATTTCAGGATTGCTTTGGGAGGGATTTTGGTTTGGCTTTGGGACCCATTTTGGAATTGCTTTGGGAGGGGTTTTGGGATTGCTTTGGGATGGATTTTGGGATTGCTTTGGGACCCATTTTGGGATTGTTTTGGGATGGATTTTGGGTTTGCTTTGGGAGGGATTCTGGGCACTCTGCGATGGGAAAAGCGGTGGCGCTGGGGTTGATTACCGATGCTAAACGCGGAGCATCCCCTGACAGCCGAGCCCTCAGATCTCCGAGCCATCAAATCCCCGCCTGAGCTTCCCCGCTCGGCGAGAAACGATGGAGAGGACGGGAAAAAAAGGGATGAAAGTGAGGAAATCGCTCCTGGAGCTGCTCACCTCTGCCTCAACCCCGCCGCTTTCATGTCGCGCGGATTTGTTTTGATCGCTCTGAGCCGGGCTTGGTTTGAGTCCCGTTCCTGGGATTCATGGAAATGAGGAGCCGCTAATGAGCGCGGCTGCGGGAACGGGAGCGGCGGATCCGGGGTGCGGGATTTGGGGTGCGGGATTTGGAATTTGGGGTGCAGGTTGAGCGATTTGGGATGTGAGATGTAGGATTTGGGATTTGGGGTGAAGGATTTGGGATTTGGGGTGCAGGATGAGTGATTTGGGATGAGTGATTTGGGATTTGAGATGTGGGATTTGGGGTGAAGGATTTGGGATTTAGGGTGCAGGATGAGTGATTTGGGATGTGAGATGGGGAATGTGGGATTTGGGGTGAAGGATTTGGGATTTGGGGTGCCGGTGAGTGATTTGAGATGTAAGATGTGGGATTTGGGATTTGGGGTGCAGGATTTGGGGTGATGGATTTGGGATTTGGGGTGCGGGATTGAGGATGCAGGATTTGGAGTGAGGGATTTGGGGCGTGGGATGAGGATGTGGGATTTGGGGTGAGGGATTTGGGATTTGGGGTGCGGGATTGAGGATGCAGGATTTGGAGTGAGGGATTTGGGACGTGGGATGAGGATGTGGGATTTGGGATCAGGGACTTGGGGTGAGGGATTTGGGATTTGGGGTGCAGGATGAGTAATTTGGGATGTAAGATGTGGGATTTGGGATTTGGGGTGCAAGATTTAGGATTAGGGGTGTGAGATTTGGGATTTGGGGTGGGGATGAGGGTATTGGGATGCAGGATTTGGGGTGAGGGATGCAGAGTGTGGGATGTGGGATTTGGGGTGTGTGATTTGGGATTTGGGATGTAGGATTTGGGATGTGGGATTTGGGGTGTGGGATGCAGGATATTGGATGTGGGATTTAGGATGTGAGATATGGGATGTAGGGTTTGGGATGAGGGATGCAGGATTTGGGATACATGATTTTGGGTGTGGGATTTGGGATCTGGGATGCTGTGCTCAACCCCAAAATGCCACAACCCCAAAGCTGTGCCAACAGGACCCTCAGAAACCATGGCAGACACCAGAACTGCAGGAAATCCCATGGGAACCCCATCAAAACGGCATTTTTATCAAGGTATTTCACATTTTGATGTAAATTTGAGACTTTTTTCTTTAATATCCTGATTCTAATCATAAAATGGTGAAAATCCCATTCCTATGACTCAAGTTTTATGGAAAAAAAAAGAGAAAAACTCAAGTTTTATAGAAAAAAGAGGAAAACTCAAGTTTTATGGGGAAAAAAATGCACCTAATTTGGAGTTTGTTGGAATTATTTTCCCCAAGGACGCTGTCCCACATTAAATAGGAATTAAATTCAGTTTTTGCTTGGTGTGTTATTTCTAACAGAAATGCATTTTTACCATTTTTAGGTGTTTTTTTTCCCTTTTCCTATTCTAAATAATTCCCCGGCTCCTTGACTGTCAATGCACCCAAATGGAAAGAAAAGCTGATTTCCATCCACTTAAATCCACCTAAAATGAGCCCATTAGGAGCCACCTTCATCCGGTGTTTATTTTGAGGAGAAAAAACCCAATTTGGGGCATCTCCCACTGCTGAAAATTCACATTTTGGGCTTGCCCAGCTCTGCTGTCCTTTTGTCCCAAAGCTGGTTTTTTTTTCACTGCAGATGTTTTCATTTTCTCCCCAATTTGTTGGAATTGTCATTCCTGCCAAAAAAGAGGTCGGGAAAACTCCATTTTCCCCGGGAAAATTAATAAAATCTGTTCTCATGCAACCTGTTCATTAAGCTGCAAAATGAGAGGTAATTAAAAATCAAATTAAAATCTGGGGGCTTCTCCCAGATTTCACCTTTCCAAATTGTGGATGCAGGAATTTTTTTTGCGGCCAAAAAGCAAAAAGTCCAATCTGGCAGCTGGGAGCATTTCCAGCTTCCAAGAAATACCTGGAAGAGGAGCTGGTGCTTTGTCTGGCACGGACAGGAGAAATCCGGCTGTAAAAATTGAATTTTTTTCCTGGAATATCATCAGTTTTGGTTCCTTTCTCACAGGATTTGTCTAGCACGGACAGGAGAAATCAGGCAGTGAAAAATAATTTTTTTCCCTGGAATGGCGTCATTTTGTCGTCAATTTTGTCGTCATTTTGTTGTCATTTTTGTCGTCATTTTGTCGTCATTTTTGTCGTCATTTTTGCCGCCATATTTGGCTCCTCTTTCCTGGGATTTTAGGACGAAGCTGCGATGGGAATTCGGGGTTTTTATTTGGGTTTTGGGTGAGGAATTGGGGCTGGGGAGGAGGGGACATCCCGGGGACTTTGCAGCTCGAGGGCGTCACCTGAGGAATGACCTGAGGACTTTGGGAATTTGTTTTCCCGTGAGGAAGTGGCAAATGGAAAAGGCGGATTTGGGCAATAACCTCGGTGTCTGGTTTGGTTTTTATTTCCTTTTGGTTAAAGCTGTTGAGAGGCATCCAAAGCAGGGAAAAGAAAAAAAAAAGTTAATTTATTTAATTAATAGAATGTATTTAATATAATAATTACATATAATATTAATATTAATATTAATATTAATTAATTTCAATAGAAAATTAATTTAAAACAAAATTATTTCAATCTAAAATTTTTTAAAAATTAAAAATTAAAGGAATTTTTAAATTAAAAAATTAAAAATTAGATGAAATCAATTAATATCAATAAATAATGAAATATAGTGTATTTAGATATAAACACTTTATTTAATTATTATATTAATTTATTCTTTTAATATTTATATTAATTTATGTTCTTATAATACAATATTATTATTTGTTATACAGTTATTATATAAATGCATATAATGTATGATATATTAAAAATGAATTATTACTTATAAATAACTTATTAATTTATTGATTTTATATTGACATTGCTATTATTTTATATTAATTATTTCTAAATAAAACAGCCAGAAATTTGGGCTTTGGGTGCCACGGAACATTCCCATCTCCACATTCCCTCTGGGACGGGGATGCTGCACAGGCCAGGGGTGGGGCTGAGCCCCAGCTGCTCCTTCCCATCGAGGCCTTGAAACACTCAATTAATTCCAATTTTAGCAGCAGCTCTTTGTTTGTTCAATTAAAACCAGCTGCTTATTGAAAGAAACATATTTATTGGGAATTAGCAGCCGTGTGCCGGGTGGATATTTCCCATCTCCTTGTCAGGCCTCAGACACAAAGCTGTGTTTAATAATAATTTTTTATTTTCCCGTTTCCAATTATCGCAAAGGGGGTGAAAAAAAATCATCCCATTAATTCCAAATTAAATGAACATTTGGAAACGAACATTTGGAAATGAACCTTTTGGAAAATCTCAATTCCCGGCGCTGGTGGTGTGGTGTTCCAGCTGGCTCTGGGGAAGATCCGCCGGGATTTTCCGCTGGAATTTTCTCCTGGATGATCCAGGCAGGGCTGAGACCTCCAGAGCTTCAGCTCTGCCCTCTCCAAACCCTCACTGGGGACGCTGCGAACACCTCCCCTCTTTCCCAACAAAAAAACTCCTGGAAATTCAATGTTTAGCAGAAAATGGGGATAATTGGGTCTTCCTGGAGCAGGCAGGGAGGGCCATGAATGATTTAGAGGGAGCTGGATCACAGATTTCTCCTGTGCTGCTGAAACATTTATTGCGCCTTCCTCCAGCGCCTGGCGCCGGGCCGGGCTTTGTTTGCGTGGATCTCTGAGGAAAAAGTGTTTATCCCCCCAAAACATGGGCTGGGGCAAGGAAAAACTTCCCAGGGGCACCCGGATCTGGGATTTGGGGTGGTTGTGTCTCAGACTTGCAGCTCGTGGGGGGGTTTTGATGATTTTGGGTTACAGGGGAAGACGTGGCCTTGTCACTTGTGCCCTTGGATGGGTTATTACCATTTTTTGTTCCCTTGGATGGGTTATTATATTTTTTTTTGAGCCCTTGGATGGGTTATTCCCATTTTGTTGTGCCCTTGGACCAGTTATTCCGTATTTTTTTGTGCCCCTGGATGACGTATTCCCCAATTTTTTGTGCCCCTGGGTGGGTTATTCCCTTTCATTTGAGCCCTTGGGTATGTTATTCCCCATTTTTTGAGCCCTTAGACAGGATATTCCCATTTTTAAACCCTTGGATACATTATTCCCCTTTTTTTTATGCCCTTGGACAGGTTATTCCCCTTTTTTCATGCCTTTGGATGGGTTATTCCCATTTTGTTGTCCCCTTGGACAGGTTATCCCTTTTTTCTGTGCTCCTGAAGGGGTTATTCCCTTTTTTTGAGCCCTTGGATGGGTTATTCCCATTTTTTGTGCCCTTGGACAGGTTATTCCCATTTTTTGTGCCCTTGGGTGCGTTATTCCCTTTTTTCCGAGCCTCATCTCCAGGATCCCGCCCCGCTGCAGGAGCCCTTTGCTCCCCGAGCCCAGGGAGCCTTTGACAGGCGGCCCCGGTGCCCCGGGGAGGGCAGTTTGTGTCTCTCCATGCCCAGTTTCACTCAGTGGTGCCTTTTTTCCCCGAAATCCGAAGGTGTCTGCGCGCTCTGCCCGGCCCCAGCGCCCGGGGCCCAGCCTGACCTTTGCTGCTCCCTCTCCGCTCGGGGAAAAAAGGAGACTTTTGAGAGAAAAACAACTTGTGAGGAGCGATGGAAAGAACAAAAAAACCCTCTGAGGGCGGGGAGGGAGCAGCGGCATTCCCGGATCTGTCCCTGCTCCAGCGGGAGCCGTGCCAGGGTGGTGGCACCGTGGTGGCACTGTGGTGGCACTGTGGTGGCAGGGACAGGGAGGCCGGGCAGAGGGCACCCCACTAGGTGGCAATGCCCATCCACGTCTCAGCCCCGGATTTTGGGGATGTGCAGAAGCCTGGGATTCCTGGAATTCCGTGCCCTGGCCCTGGCAGGAGGTGGCACCACGGCAGGGTGGTGGTGGGTGAAGGGACACCGGGGCGGGCTCGGAGCTCTCCCTGTGCACGGCTCCTGCCCCTGCTGGGGGAACAAGGCCCTCCCTGCATCCAGACATTCCCAGGATCCAGGAAAGGCATCTCCAGGCCCAGGATGGCACCTGGGTGTGCCCAGGCTCCGGAGAACCTGTGCCCAGTGCAAGCTCTGCCCTCCCACGGCTCCCCCGTGACAGGCACTGCCCTGTGACACTGACAGCTCCGGGGACAGCCACAGGCCTGGCAGGATCATTCCTGAGCTGATCCCAATCCATGTTCTCCTGCAAGATCCTCCCGGGCTGATCCCACTCCATGTTCTCCTGCAGGATCCTTCCCGAGCTGATCCCACTCCATGTTCTCCTGCAGGATCCTTCCCGACCTGATCCCAATCCATATCCTCCCAAGGATCTTCCTATGCTGATCCCAATCCATGTTCTGCAGGATCCTTCCCAACCTGATCCCAATCCATGTTCTCCTGCAGGATCATTCCCAAGCTGATCTCACTCCATGTTTTGCTGCAGGATCATTCCCGACCTGATCCCAATCCATGTTCTCCTGCAGGATCATTCCCAAGCTGATCCCAATCCATGTTCTCCTGCAGGATCCTCCTGGGCTGATCCCAATCCATGTTCTCCTGCAGGATCATTCCCAAGCTGATCCCAATCCATGTTCTCCTGCAGGATCATTCCCAAGCTGATCCCACTCCATGTTCTCCTGCAGGATCATTCCCAAGCTGATCCCAATCCATGTTCTCCTGCAGGATCGTTCCCGAGCTGATCCCACTCCCTGTTCTCCCTCCAGGCCTTTCCTGCCCCTCCCGCCTGCCCCAGCCCCTCCTGGGGACACGGATGAGAGGTGGCCTTGGCCGGGTTCCTGGTTGGACTCGATGATCTCAAAGATCTTTTTCCACCTAAAAATCTCCGTGATTTCCTCAGGGAATGGCGTTCCTGTGGCATTGACACCCATGGTGTGGTTTCCTTCCACCAAACTCCTTAATCCAAGATCCTCGGGCACCTAAATCCCAAATCAGGGCAAGAAATCAGATTTGGAAGCAACAAACAGAGATCCATAACCCACGTGGACGCACAAACGACCTGAGGTGTTTGCTGGAGCCATTTCTGCTCCTCAGCCCCACCACTCCCAGCAGCCACGGGGCAGAGCAGGAAAGCAGCCCCTGGCTCGGGATCAAGGCCCAGGCTGCTGCTTTTCCCAAATTCCCAAATCCCAGCCCTGCCATTCCCCCCTTCACCCTCCCTGTGTTATTTCAGCCCGATTTCCAAAGGGGAACATTTCCAAAGGGCAGATTTTAGGAGAATGGAGAGGAGAGAGGGAGGGAAGGAGAGGAGAGGAGAGAGGGAAGGCAGGAGGGAGGGAGGGAAGGAATGAGGGAGGGAAAGAGGGAGAGAAGGTGGGGGGAGTCAGGGAGGGATGGAGGGAGAGAAAGAGGGAGGGAAGGCAGGAGGGAGAAGGCAGAAGGGAGGGAGGGAGTCAGGGAGGGAAGGCAGGAGTCAGGGAGGGAGGGAGGGAGTCAGGGAGGGAGGGAAGGCAGGAGGGAGGGAAGGCAGGAGGGAGGGAGGGAATCAGAGAGGGAGGGAGTGAGGGAGGGAGGGAAGGCAGGAGGGAGGGAGGGAGGTGCCTCCCAGCCCGCTCCCTGCCCTTATCTCAGTTTTTTACGGCACAATCTGCAGCGCTGCCTTTAGATAAGGGGGGCGATAGCGAGGGCGTGCAAAGTTTAGAGCCTCATTTTTCTCCTTTCAGGCAAAGGCAAAGGATATAAAACCAAGAGCGAGGCACCAATAAAAGGAGAAAGTTGTATTTCTTTAAATAAAAACCCCAACCGCGGCTGCTTCCCGCGGCCTCAGCGCCGGGATGAGAAGCTGTAAACCCCATTTTGGCAGCTCCGAAATCCTGGGATGCTGCTGCCATTCCCGGGCTCTCCCCAGCTCGGGAATCACTCCAGGTGCGGCAGGTTCCTGCCGTAAATCCGGGATAAGGGCTCTGCCGTGCCGTGGTGGGATCCCAGGAAATCAGGGATGCTCCAGGGGCTGTCCCAGTGCCACCATTCCCCGCCCGGCTGGGGACACTCCTGGCTGAAGGAACAAAACAATCCGTCCCTGCTCGGCTGTTGAAGCCACGGGCAGGTCTGGGGTGAGGCAGCTCCAGGAGCAGCCCCGTGGATCTTCTCTGCCCCTTTCTCCCTGTTTACCAATAAAACAGACACAGAAATGTTGAAAAAACCAGATTTTTTTTGGTAATTCCAGCCCTCGCCGTGGCTCAGACTGATTTAACAGTCGCGGGGACATTCCTTTGTTTACAAATCAATATTTCGCTGAGGAACAGCAGGACCTGCCATAAATATCCTCATAAATATCCTCATAAACATCCTCATAAATATCTCCATAAACACCTTCCCAGCCACCTGAACCCCATCCACAGGTTCCCCTGGCATGGATCCCATAAGGAGCCCCCCACTGGCTGGGCCTGGGGGGATTTTTGGGATCTGCTGGGATCCAGGTGGATTTTAATGTTAAAATTAAAAAAAAAGGCCCAGGGAAAGCAGAGCCTTGCAGATAATTCCTGATTCCGAGCTTGGGAATTGCCCCTGCTCATTATTGAATCGAGTGGGTTTGGGAAATTCAGGGAATTTATTTGCTCTCGCAATGGATAATCCAATACAGATAAATTTACAATAAATAGGAACGCTCTGGGGCTCTCGAGCAGGAAAGGGAAAAAGTGGAGGGAAAAGTGGAGAAACAAGGGAGTAGGGGCTGCCAGCCTGGGAGCTCTGTGGGTCTTCCAGGAATCCCCTTGGATTTGGGAATGTGCTGACTCAGCACTTCCAGGAATCCCATTGGATTTGGGAAGGTGCTGGGAGCTCCCTGCTCCTGCTGGGAATTCCTTTGGATTTTGGATGGTTTTAACCCCTGGAAGTGTCCGAGGCCAGAGGGTTTGAGGCACTCTGGGATCGTGGGGGATGCCCATGGATGGGATTTGTGGTCCCTTCCCACGTTTTCCATCATGGGATAATTCTGGTTTTGGGGTTAAACGGCTCCAGACTGATCCCAAATCTCTATCCCAGCCCTGCCTGGGCTGTGGGAGCTTTCCTGAGGATGGGGAGGTCCCAAATGTCCCCCCTGAGGTGGCAGCAGCCCCTCCTGGTGCTGCCAGGCCCCTCCTGGCACGGGGGAACCCCAAAACCACCGGTGCTGAGCAAACAAAAGAGGAAAGGAGCAGCAAAACACCCCCAGCATGCAATTATCGCTAAACACGGGATTTTATGATCCTCCAGAAATAAAAAAATACCAAAAAAAAAACTCCAAAAAACCCAACAAACCCCCTAGCCGGCAGAGGAAGCGAGGAGGAGGCAAAGTGAGCAATCGGGGAATCATTCTCGTCGCAAATTGCCCTCGGGGAAGGAACGTGTCAGAGCAGATTGAGGGATGGTGTCATCCCAGCGGAGACGAAACAAATCCCGACAGGGAAGCTCTGGAGCTGGGGGAGACCCGCGGGATCCTCCTCTGCTCCCCCCTCCCCTCCGCAGAGCCCCGGCCGCCCTTTAGGAGCAATAAAAGCCCAAAGAGCACGAGGAGGGTGGAGAAATGACAAAGAGGAGGTTAATGAGGGGAGGATTAATTGCCGGAGAACCCCACGGCGCCATAAAGTGCTGCTGGGCTGTCCCCAGGGCTGGGCTTTGATTTGTCACCGCTCGCTGAGGTGTGACAGCCCCTGTGCCCCGGCCCTGTGCCCCCAGCCTGACCCCAGTGCCCTCCAGGTGCCCAGGAAGGGCAGATATTCCCTATAAATCATCGAGGCATGAGCCAGCCCTGAAAGCAGCACCTGCCCTTCCCAAGAGCTGCTTTTCCCCTTTCCCAGTGCCTGTGGAGGGGAGGATTTGGGATGTGGAGGGGATGATTTGGGATGTGTCAGACACATCCCACGTGGAGGGGATGATTTGGGATGTGTCAGACACATCGCACGTGGAGGGGATGATTTGGGATGTGTTGGACATGCCCCAGGTGGAAGGGAGGATTTGGGATGTGTCGGACATATTCCACATGGAGGAGAGGATTTGGGATGTGTCAGACACACCCCATGTGGAAAGGAGCATTTGGGATGTGGAGGGGTGGATTTGGGATGTGTCAGACATATTACACATGGAGGGGAGGATTTGGGATGTGGAGGGGATGATTTGGGATGTGTCAGACACATCCCATGTGGAAAGGAGGATTTGGGATGTGGAGGGGATGATTTGGGATGTGTCGAACACATCCCACGTGGAAGGGATTATTTGGGAAGTGTTGGACATGTCCCAGGTGGAAGGGAAGATTTGGGATATGGAGGGGATGATTTAGGAGGTGGAGGGGATTATTTGGGATGAGCTGGACATGTCCCACGTGGAGGGGAGGATTTGGGGTGTGGAGGGGAGGATTTAGGATGCGAGAGCTCCAGGAGAGCCAAAGCTGCTGGATTTCATGGGTTTTGGGTCAGGATCTGAGGTGGGATCCATCATGTCCCTGATTTGCACCAGCACAGCTTTGGGACCTTTATCCAGGTCAGGTTTCCAAGAGGAGCAGGACAATTCCATGGGGGGGTTTCGCCAGAGGTGGGATGAGGAGTGGGGTGAGCTCTGCTGGACCTGTGGGGTGGGCTCTGCTGGACCTGTGGGGTGAGCTCTGCTGGATCTGTGGGGTGAGCTCTGCTGGATCTGTGGGGTGGGCTCTGCTGGACCTGTGGGGTGGGCTCTGCTGGATCTGTGGGGTGGGCTCTGCTGGACCTGTGGGGTGGGCTCTGCTGGACCTGTGGGGTGAGAAGTGGGATGAGCTGGATTTGAGGGATGAGCTGTGGGATGAGCTCTGCCCAAGCTGCAGGGGTTGGTGGCCTCCGTTCCTTGGAAAAGCAGAATGGAGCTGGAACCCCTGGAGCGGGGAATGAGGGTCAGAGCCCCTCAAGATCCACACCTGAGTTGCAGGAGCCCCATTTTCCTGGAAAAGTGGGATGGAGCTGGAACCCCTGGAGCAGGGAATGAGGGTCAGAACTCTCCAGGCTCCATCCCAGCTCTGCCCCATCTCTCCAAGAGGAGCTGGAGCAGAGCCCGGGCTCTGACAACGGATATTTAATGATTTCCCCCAGGGCAGTGCTCAGGCAAACAGGTTTGTCATTTATTTCCACAGATTTCCTGGAGTATTATTAATTTCCCAGGATAAACTCCATTAGGAGAAGGCATTAATTTCTGGGATATAACTTATTCACAGCTCTGCAGACAGGGATTCCACCGGTTAAGAATTACTCAAATATTGATCTGGACATTTCTAATTAACTTTGCCCATGTGTTAATATGCATACGCCCCCAAATTGATTTTGGACGGCCCAATAATGAGATTTAATACCTGAGGTAACGTATATTTATGTGTTTAATTATTAGATTCATTAGCAATTTTAATAAATGCTCTCGGCTCGGGAGTGAAGCACCGCTCTTGACACTTGTTGACTTTCCCTGTCGCTGTCTCAGCAGAGGAAGGAGAGACAAAAGCCCTGCCTGGGAAGCAATTAACACCTTGTGTAATTATTAATACATTCCCTGTGCCTGCAGCGTGGTTGGGTTTGAAACCGAGGCCATCTGTGAGAAGCACAAAAATATCTGACGGGTTCCTGGCGCCGGGGGGGAGCAGGGAGTGTGAAATCCGTGTGGGAAGCAGCAGCAGGATGGCACCGAGAGAGACCGGGAGTGACAGAGCTCCAGGGGGAAATTCCAATCCCAAATTCCCGCTGCATTTCCAAGGCAGAGAAAGGATGGGATGACCCCGACGTGGGGATGGTGGTCCAGGAGCTGCTGCTGGGGTGGGGATGTTCTGCTTCAAATATTTCCTTCCCAAATATCCAGGTATTCCTGCAGCATCCCCCATGGATTGCCCCTATCCATATCCAGATCCAATCCCAAATATCCAGGTTTTCCTGCAGCATCCACCTCGGAGTGCCCCTATCCACACCCAGATCCAATCCCAAATATCCAGGTTTTCCTGCAGCATCCACCTCGGAGTGCCCCTTTCCACACCCAGATCCAATCCTGGAGTGGTTTGGTTTGAGAGACCTGAAATCCCACCTCAGGATGGGATCCATTCCATTCCAGCCATCCTATCTCAGGGTGGGATTTCCCATGGCCAGGGACACCTTCCACCATCCCAGGCTGCTCCCAGCCCCTTCCAGCCTGGATTTGAACACTCCCAGAGATGTGTTATCCCCCAAAATTGGGCATTTTGGAGCCATGAAAAGCCCCCCTGGATCCCCCTCTTGGAGTATCCCAGGGCCCATCCCTTCCAAGCTGGAATTGCTTCCCAAGCGCCTGAACTACGGCGACCTCTCAGTCTGAACCATTGCCCTGATTTATTTTGGGATCCATTTCTATTTTGCCACCCCAGAGCCACAAATATCCTGCAAAACCAACTCCTTTCCCAGAGATTTACGGCATTGTATCCCAAATCCATCACAGGAATGGCCTCATCCTCCCCCCACAATGACTCCAGGCCCGAGATGTGACCGGTAATAACCTAAAAACCCATTTTTGAAGGGTTTGTGTCCAGCTGCTGCCACCTCATCCCAACATTCCCCCCTCCCTCGCGTGCCCACGGACGCCTGGGCAGCCTCGCAGCGTTTCCGAGCACTCAGTTATAATTTGGTGCTGGGACCATTGGGAAATTGCCGACAATTTGGATGAAAATGGTTGGAAAATTGCAGTGTTTAGGCCCATTTTGCCGGGCTGTGTGTGCAGAAATTGCAGAGGAAACACTGGAAGAGGCCAGCTTGGAAACAGGCACGGGAATCCTGCGGGTGCTGGGGTGCCCCCAGGGCGTTCTGGATTTGTAAATAAATGTGTAAATGCAGGCAAAGAAATTGTCCCTGAGGGAAGCAGAGGACAGGGAAAAAATGGGAAGAGGGGATGGGAGGGGAAGCCCTGGGAGGCTGTGGCTGATCCCACAACATTCCCAGATAAAGCTCAGCTTGGGAAGGGCTGTGGTTGTCCCCAGTGCTTGGAGTTGATCCGGCATCTTTTTGGGAATAAAACACCCCAGGGGTTGTTTACGTGTTTGCCCACTGACAGTTTGTACATTTCTCCCAGGAATTTATCCCAAATTTTGCCTGCTGGGATTGTTGATGCACCTCAGGGAGAACAAGAAAATCTTGAGGTCTTTTCCCCACCCATTTTTCATGATTCCACAATGAAAGGTCTATTCCAACCCAAACAATTCCATGATTCTATGAAACATCTTTTCCTACCCAAATATTTCCATGATTCTCTGAGAAGACTTTTCCAACCCAAACATTTCCATGACTTTATGGAAGGTCTTTTATCCCAACAATTCCATGATTCTATGAAAGGTTTTTTATCCCAAAGATTCCATGGTTCTCTGAAGGGTTCTTTTACCCCCAAACAACTCCATAATTCAGTGACATCATCACTGCATGAACAAACTGGAAGGGAAATCCAGATTTATGCAAAGCTGCCGCTCACCTCTTCCCAAATCCCACTTTTCCCACATTTCCCAGATCCCTCTTTCCCTGTTCCCAAGCCCAGGAGCCCCACAATGTCCATGGCAGTTTTGGTTCCACCCCAAAACCTTGGCAGAGCCCCAAGAAGTGGGACAGGACTGCAGGGAAGAGATCCAGCCGCTGATGGAACCGGAGGAATTCTCCCAGCCTGGCTTCCCTGGCCGGAATTTGCTGCTAATTAACGAGCAGACAAACAGCAGCCCGGCTCTCATTTGCATAAATCTGCATTGTCAGCCTGGGAGGTAAACAATGGCAGCAGGAGGTGGATTCGCTCCTCATTCAGTGGGAATTGCAGCCTCGGAAATTGGAGTTTGGATTTTTTCCCGAATTTCTCTTTCTGACCCCGAGCCTGTCCATGATTGGCTGCGAGGCCTCGGCACAAGCCATGGCACAAAGGAGCCTTTTCCTGCTGTTTTCCTCACCAAGCAGCACGTGGAGATGGAAATAATCAAAATTTGGGATTGTAAAGGCTGGTGTAAACACGGGGATTCATTATAATCCTTAATTACAGCTAATTGGGAATGAGTGTTGTGAATGCTGGGAGATGGAGCTGGTGATGTCCATTGGATGTTCCAAGGGTAATTAAACACTCCACGGTTAATTAATCACTCGGACCTTCCTTCCCTGCTGATAATGGGAATGACCCCAGTGGGAAGGAACCAGGACCCTCCTGGGGAGGGGGAATTTGGGTGCTGGGACTGCCCAGGGACGTTTGGAATTCCCATCCCTGGGGGCATCCAAGGAATTCCTGGAGGTGCCACTCAGAGCTCTGGGCTGGGGACAAGGTGGGTGTTGCAGCAGGGTAGAAAAATCAAAAAGAAAGACTTTGAAAAATCATAAAGAAAGGCTTCATAAAACCAGAATCAGTGGCTGGCCTTGCCAAGCTAGGCCTTCACAAGTTCCCACATCCTGGTGTGAGCAGCTCGTTAACATAACAATCTATTCCTGGGTGAAAAACAACCAGCACCTGTATAAACTGTTTTTAGACAGAAAAACAAAAATTATCTCTCACAAACAACTTTTCCTGCACGTACACACCGGGGGTTTGAGTGATCAATCAATACAAAATAACTTGTTATTTACCAATGAAGTAATTGGCAAGAAACTGCTGACCAATTGGAGGTCTGTAAAGCTGTATAAAAATGAGTTACGGCAACAAAAAATGAACTTTTTCCACCATGAAGAAAATGGAGTCTCGTGTGGTTTATTCCCACAGGTGGGGGTGGAGATTTGGTGACCTTGGAGGGTTTTTCCATCCTCAGGAATTCTGGGATCTCTCCCACCCCTGGTTGCATTTTGTCTCAGCCGTGCCCTGCAGAGGAACATCCCAGTGTGGAGCTTTCCATGGGGGAATGGTGTCCATCGTCCACTTGTGGTCAGCAGGATCCAGGAGGGCAGTGGGACAATGATGGATCAGTGCCAGCATTCCCACAAATGTTTTATGGGATTGATTCCCAAGCCCGAGCAGAGCTGAGCTCAGGGTTTGCATTTTCAGGAGCCACAGGGAGCCATAAATCAGCCCCAAATCCTCACATCCAGCCACCCGCTGACCTTTCCCTGTCCCCAGTGAAGGTTTGGAGCACAAAGTGTAAAATTGAAAAATCAGAAGGTTTTCTGCTGGATTGGAAGGAGAAGCCTGGAGGGTTTCCAGATGTGTGGAATGCTGCACTCCCATCCTCAGAAAACTCTTTGATCCTGGGTTGGTCTCAGCCACCGAGGAGCTTCCAGGAGATGAGGAGTCAGAGGAATCACTCGGCTCCAGACAACTGCTCCGAGGTCTCTGCCGAGTCAGGATTTTCCAGGAGCTCTTTTCCAGCTCCGTGGTCATTATTCAGATTTTTCCGGTGCTGTTTTCTCTGTGCAGACTCCAGGCTTTTTAAACTTTTTTCCCCACCAAGAACCTCATCATTACTGTGGATATTTTTCCCTTGATACCTCAAGGATTAAACAGAAATAATTCTCCTTTTGTGCTTCCTCCCTGCCTGGACGCTGACCTGCCCAGGCACGGAGCTGAGCTCAGCTGGCCTCGGACAGAAAAAGGGAATCAATCCCATCCCTCCATCAGCACCCCTTCATCCCTGCCCCAGGATGGAGCTGGAGGTGGGAAATCAGGAATTATTTGCCCCAGGATCCACATCAAACATTCCCTGGCAGAGGTGGGACCTGCCTGGATCCAAGGATTCACCTCAGGACTTGCCGGTGCTGTCGAGATTGGATTTCTTTGCGTTCTCAGGGATTTTGTGGCAATTCTGGCATAAATGGACCCAAACAAATCCAAGCTATGGGAAAGTTCTGGAAAGACCAGAGGGAATTTAGTGCTGTGGGATGCGCTGGTGGCCTCATCCCCTGGGAAATCCGTTGCCACGGGAATGGAGGGAATCTCCGGCGCGTTCGCATCCCAAAGAGTTAACGAGCCGAGCGATTAAAAACCGTGAATCACATCTTCCTCGAAATCCTTGAAGGACTTCCAAAGGGAAGGAGGGAAGCGCTGGAAGGGCTCTGATCCCCCTCCTTCCCCCGGCGAGGATTTGTGATGTGCGGGAGGCAGATGAGAGAATTCCTGCTCGGCAGAGAGCAGGGATGAGAGATTAAATCAACCTGCTCGGCCCCGCTCCCAGCGCTCGGAGATGCTGAAATATTTATTTGAAGGAGAAGGAAGGGGGGGGATGGCAGGAGGGGCATACACGGAATTAAAATGTTCATTAGCTTACAATGCATGTTTAATGGGGGCCTTGTTCCGGCTGAATAAAGGATTCCCTGCTTTTCCCCATTCTGGGAAAGGCTGGGAACACCTGGGGAGGGCATGGAGAGCTGGGTGTGAGGAGCATCTATCCCCAAATCCATCAAATTCCTGCTTTTCCAGGACTATTTCACCTCCTGCTGCTGGGGTGGAATTGTTGAGCTGCTGTTGCTGCAGGGTTTGGGATGCTCCGGGGGTTTTTGGGGCAGAGGGAATGTTGGGGTGGTCAGAGATCCCTCAGTTGCCTGTTGGATCCATATTCCCAATTTCCCACGGCGATTCCTCACTTTGCCCTGGAACAAAAGCACTCCCTGAGCACAGTCCATCGGTGGAACTCATATTCCCATTTTCCCCTCGGGATTCCTGAGCTTTGCCCTGGAACAAAAGCAAATTCCCACATTCCTGGGGTCAGACTTGCAGTTTGTCTCCCCTGCAATTTTTTCCTGGGGCAACCAGGCTGGAAAAATGTCTTACAGTGATATCTTCATGGAATGGGCAAATGGAAGATGTTGAGTGGGTGGATTCGGGGGAAATAAAGGGGTTTATTCTCAGTGCCAGTTAATGAAATTAGAAAACAGGGACGAGCTGGGCTGGTATCGTACAGAAAGATAAATACGTTTAGAAAAAGAAAAAAAAAAAGAAAACAACAGAAAAACCAAAGCCTACAGTGCTGCAGCTTCTTGGAAATGTCAAAATATTGCATTTCCCAGGATGATAAAGATGGAAGAAATAGCTGGGTTTCAGTTTCAAGTGCCACGTCATCGCTCTTCCCCTCTATAATTTGTATTAAAATGGGAAAGTGCCAGGAAGTCATTCCGGAGGGAATCCAAGGTTTATCCTGGGAAAGGGCATGGGAACGAAGGCTGGGAGTGCCACCCCTAGCGGGTGATGTCACTGCTGCCACCCTGGGGCTTCCGTGGGGTTTTGGGGGCATATCCAGTGGGTTTTTCCAATGTACATCCATTTTCCAGTGTGTATCTATTTATTTTTCCAGTGTACATCCATTTTCCAGTGTGTATCCACAATTTTCCCAGAGTGTATCCATTTATATTTCCATGGTATATTCATTTTCCAGAGCATATCCATTTATTTTTCCACTGTACATCCATTTTCCACTGTGTATCCATATA
The DNA here is from genome assembly GCF_014805655.1 of Passer montanus. Classification (NCBI taxonomy): domain Eukaryota; kingdom Metazoa; phylum Chordata; class Aves; order Passeriformes; family Passeridae; genus Passer; species Passer montanus. The sequence continues at coordinate 185,492 of NW_024356616.1, read as the reverse complement.
TTTTTCCCATGTGTATCTATTTATTTTTTCCACTGTATATCCACTTTTGTAGTGTGCATCCTTGGTTTTTCCAGTGTATGCATATTTTTCCATTGTGTATCCATGTATTTTTCCAGTCTATATCCATTTTCCCATCATTTATGCAGCGTGTTTTCCCAGTCTATATCCATTTTGCCAGTGTACCTCTATTTCTCCAGCAAATATCCAGTGTATTTTCCCAGTTTGTATCCCTTTTCCAGTGTATATCCATTTTTTGAGCATACATCCATGTGTTTTTCCAGTGTAAATCCATTTTCCGGTGTATATCTTTCTTTTTCCAGTATACATCTATTTTCTCAGCATGTATCCAGTGTATTTTCCCAGTGTATATCCATTTTTTGAGCATATATTTATTTTTTGAGCATATATCTATTTTTCCAGCATGTATCCAGTGTATCTTCCCAGTGTATATCCATTTTTTGAGCATATATCTATTTTTCCAGTGTATATCTATTTTTCCAGTGTATATCTCTTTTCCCAGCATGTATCCCAGGATTTTTTTTCCCCACTTTTCCAGTCTATATCCACTTTTCCATGTATCCCATGCTCCCCCCTGCATCCATGTGTTTTTCCAGTGTAAATCCATTTTCCGGTGTATATCTTTCTTTTTCCAGTATACATCTATTTTCTCAGCATGTATCCAGTGTATTTTCCCAGTGTATATCCATTTTTTGAGCATATATTTATTTTTCCGGTGTATATCTATTTTTCCAGTGTATATCTCTTTTCCCAGCATGTATCCCAGGATTTTTTTTCCCCACTTTTCCAGTCTATATCCACTTTTCCATGTATCCCATGCTCCCCCCTGCATCCCCAGCCCTCCTTTTTCTGCCTTTAACCCAAATTCCCTCCTCCCCCGTGGGATCCCACCCCGTTCCCCACAGAATCCTGGAATGGTTTGGGTTGGAAGGGATTTAAAGCTCATTTTGTTCCCACCCTGCCATGGGGACACCTCCCACCACCCCAGCTTATCCCAACCTGGCCTTGGACACTTCCAGGATGGAGCAACCACAGATTCTCTGGGAATTCCATCCCAGCCCCCCAGCCAGGGATTCCTTCCCAAAATCCCATCTAAATCTCCCCTTTCCAGTGGGAAGCCATTCCCTGTGTCCTGTCCCTCCATCCCTTATCCCAAATCCCTCTGCAGCTCTCCTGGAGCCCCTTTGGGCCCTGGAATGTGCTGGAAGCTCTCCCTGGATCCTTCCCTTCTCCAGGTGAACATTCCCAGCTCTCCCTGGATCCTTCCCTTCTCCAGGTGAACATTCCCAGCTCTCCCTGGATCCTTCCCTTCTCCAGGTGAACATTCCCAGCTCCCCCATCTCCAGAGGGATGGAATGGGATGGAAAACCCTCTCCAAGCCAACAGAGGGAGGATGGAATAAGATGGACGCCCCATTCCCAGCCCAGTCTCCCCTTTTAACCACGGAAAAATCCCCAGATGGAAGAACCTGGGGGATGGAAGAACCCGAGGTGCTGTTGGTGACAAAAAGGGACAGCTCTGAGCTCCCAAAGGACTGTGCCAACCTCAGCTTTTAAATCCAGCAGCCCTTCGGAATCGGGCAGATGTTTCCAGGAGATTTCCCAGCACATTTGGAAGCCTGGAGGGATTTTTTTATCTCCTTTTTTTTAATTCCAAGCGCTGTCATAAAAGCTTTGGGAAGCAGAGGGTGAAACGGCGACATTTTAACTCCTCTCTTTAGTTCCTAAATGAAAGTCTTTAAATGGGATGGGTTTGGAATAAACTTCCCAATGTGCATTAAAGGAACAGCTGGAGAAGGAACAGCAGGAATATAAAGTTATTCATTCCTGATTATCTCAGGAATTTTGGGATTTACTGGCTGTGAAGGGAAGAATTTTCTCCCTGCCGCCTCCACAGACCCACCCTGACCTTCCACCTGGGATGAGCTCCAGAGTTCCTTGGACCCAGCTGACCCTGGGCACATCCTCACTCCCATCCCAAAACCCCTCGGGAGGAAAGGATTCCATGATTTCTCCAAGGACTGATTTTCCAGGGCCTCCTAAAGCAGGGAAAGCCAAAAGAAACCTCCCCCAGCTAAGAAATTCAGGTATTTTCATCCCTGCTTCCCTCTAATGATGCACCTCTCGTGATCCCGGCGTGGCAGAGCAGCACCAAGCCCTGGATCCTGGGAATATCAAACATTCAGGAGCAGCTAACGAGGGGACAAGGGCATGGAAGCTTTTCCCAGCGGAGACGAGTGGACTTGGACAGAAAATAAAAATCCCAGAAGGGCTCAGGAAGGAGAAATAGACTGGAAAAAGGTGGGAAGGGGCCTCTGTTACTCATTCCAGTCATCCCTGGCTCCATGAAAATCCCAGGGAATGCTGGAAGGGTTTTTGAGGGGAACTGAGGGCCCAGAGGAGCCCTTTGCCTTCCCTGAGCCCGGCTCGGCATCTCTGCCTTCTCCAGCAGAAATGTGCACTCCTCAGCCTTTGGATTAAAGGAAATATCCCAGAGGTGAGGTCAGTTATCCCTCGGTGCTGTTAATTTGGTGTTTGGGAAGGCAGGAAGTGGCTCCAGGGCTCTGGAATTACACCGAGCTCCAGTGAACAAAAAGCAATTAAAGTTCCTGATCCCGCTGGTCCATACGCAGCCTCCCTGCCTCTCACCCTCTTTGTGTGGAGTTCCAAGTCATTAAAGGCCCTAATTCTGCTCTTTTGAGGGTTGTAGAGGAGCTGAGGTGGGATGAACCCTCCCTGACCCCTTTGATATCAGCACAGCTCAAAATGTGGAGTTTTGTGGAGTTTATGGGGTTTTATGGAGTTTTATGGGGTTTCCCCATCTCGTCCACTGGTAGGAACAGGAGCCAGCCCTGATCAGGCCTGGAATTAAAAACAAACCAGCAGGAATTAAAAATAACACTGAGGAATCAAACCTGCAAAATCAACCAGGTGAGGAGGGGCAGGGCCGGGCCAGGAGCATCCCAGGGAAGCAGAGCCTGAGGAGGCACAGGGAGCTCTCCCGAAGGTGAATTTTTCATCAAACGTAGCAGGAATGCTGTCCCGGGGTTTTATCTTTACCTTTTATCTCTGCTGGAACGCCAGGAGCCAGAAGGATCCCCTGGAAGGATCCTGGCCTGGATGATTTATCTGGAGATTTACATCTGGAGAAAGGCAGAGCACGGGTGGGAAGAGCCAGGGAGGATCCTGCTGGTTGGGAACATCCTGGATCTCCTCCGTGTTGTCCACTCCTCCCTCTCCCCCTTGGAATAATTTCCACTCTTTTTCTCTTGTTTGGAATCCACAAAAGCTCAGGCAGCCCCCGGGAGTGAAAGGTGGGAAATCAGGGATTTATAACCCACAAAACCATCTCCACCTTTATTTCAGGCTGGGAACATTTTTAATTTGAGACATTCCAAAGTTTGCAGCAGAATTTCCCCTCGTATTTCCATGGGTGTTTCCTGCAGGGACTGATCCCACTTCCCAGAGAAAATCCGTGGATACCCAAAGGAGTCCTGAGGCTCTTGGTGGCCTCCTGAGCATCCCTGGCTCAGGCCTTGGATTCCCAATGGGAATCCTTGGAAAACCCAAGGCTGGAGTGCAGAGGGACACTCAGCTCCAAAACCCTCCTAAATACCCCCAACCATTCCCATTTCTACCTCAAAAAGCCCCTTTTCCCCCCAAAATCCCAGCCCATGACTATCTCTTGCTCACACCTTGGCTTTCCCAATGGGAGTCCTTGGAAAATGTGAGGCTGGAGAAGAGGGACACTCCACTCCCAATCCTTTCTGAACACCCCAGCCCTTCCCACTTATTCCCCCCAAATATCCCTTTTCCCCCCAAAAACCCCAACCCCTCAGCATCCCTTGCTCAGGCCCTGATTCCCAGTGGGAATCCTTGGAAAACCCAAGGCTGGAGTGCAGAGGGACACTCCACTCCCAAACCCTCCTAACTACCCCCAACCATTCCCACTGACTCCAAAACCCAAGGCTGGAGTGCAGAGGGACACTCAGCTCCAAAACCCTCCTAAATACCCCCAACCATTCCCATTTCTACCTCAAAAAGCCCCTTTTCCCCCCAAAATCCCAGCCTATGAGTATCTCTTGCTCACACCTTGGATTCCTAATGGGAATCCTCGGAAAATGTGAGGCTGGAGAAGGGGGACACTCCATTCCCAATCCTTCCTGAACACCCCAACCCATCCCATTTATTCCCCCAAAATATCCCTTTCCCCAAAAAAAACCCCAACCCTCAGCATCCCTTGCTCAGGGTCTGATTCCCAGTGGGAATCCTTGGAAAACCCAAGGCTGGAGTGCAGAGGGACACTCCACTCCCAAACCCTCCTAACTACCCCCAACCCTTTCCACTGACTCCCCAAAAAACCCTTTTCCCCCCAAAATCCCATCCCTGATCTGCTGGAGCCCCCTTTTCCCCCCAAAATCCCAGCCCATGACTATCTCTTGCTCACACCTTGGCTTTCCCAATGGGAGTCCTTGGAAAATGTGAGGCTGGAGAAGAGGGACACTCCACTCCCAATCCTTTCTGAACACCCCAGCCCTTCCCACTTATTCCCCCCAAATATCCCTTTTCCCCCCAAAAACCCCAACCCCTCAGCATCCCTTGCTCAGGCCCTGATTCCCAGTGGGAATCCTTGGAAAACCCAAGGCTGGAGTGCAGAGGGACACTCAGCTCCAAAACCCTCCTAAATACCCCCAACCATTCCCATTTCTACCTCAAAAAGCCCCTTTTCCCCCCAAAATCCCAGCCTATGAGTATCTCTTGCTCACACCTTGGATTCCTAATGGGAATCCTCGGAAAATGTGAGGCTGGAGAAGGGGGACACTCCATTCCCAATCCTTCCTGAACACCCCAACCCATCCCATTTATTCCCCCCAAATATCCCTTTCCCCAAAAAAAACCCCAACCCTCAGCATCCCTTGCTCAGGCCCTGATTCCCAGTGGGAATCCTTGGAAAACCCAAGGCTGGAGTGCAGAGGGACACTCCACTCCCAAACCCTCCTAACTACCCCCAACCCTTCCCACTGACTCCCCAAAAAACCCCTTTCCCCCCAAAATCCCATCCCTGATCTGCTGGAGCTCCCTCCTCGCAGCCCCTCGAGCCAAGTGGGACCAGGAGGGGCTTTCCCAGCTCCGTTTTTCCCTTTAAAAGCAGGGATATCATTCCCGAGGAGGCGGACGCGGCGCGGGGAGGGAGCGGAGCACAAAGGCTGTCACTCGACCGCAGCAGAATGGGGCCAGCAGCGGTGGCAGCTGAATTTCCTAAGCAACAAAGCTCCCGTTTTCATGCAAATATCCCTGAGAAATGAAATCCCGGCGAAGAGAAAGGCAGATAATGCGTTATATAAGCAGAATTATCTCGGCACAGACGGATTCTTCCAAGGGTTTGGGGTTTATCCGCGGTTTTTTATATTTATTTTGGAGCCCTCGGCGCCTCGACTGGGGCCGAGGAGGGGATGGCAGAGCAGGAGTTTTATCGCCCACAAAGCCCCTCTGGATTGAGCGGCGGACGCGGATAAAACTCGGGAAAAGATTCCTTGTCCCGATAGCGCGGCCTCGCTTCCCGCGGGATCCCGGAGCGCTCGGCAAACGTCCATTAATGAGGCCTCAGAGGAGCTCCCGGCCCTGCGTTTTTGGAGATGAAGGCTCCGATCCAGCGGGAAGGCAAACGGGATTGGGGTGTGCCAGGAGCTGAACCCGGCACCTCCCCCCTCAGCCTCTCCATCCCTGCAGAAACAGCCAGGAAAAGAAGGAATTTTTACCCGGATTTTGTCAGGAGGCTCCAGCACTGCTGCCTTGGGGGATGATTCCAGCTCTGGGAATAGTGGGGCCCATCCATTTCCCGTGGGAATGGATCCATCCCCGCAGCTCCCAGCTCCTTCTCCCTCCAGTTCCCATTTTCCTTAAGGTTTTTATGGGAGTTTTGCAGAAAAACCAGCCCCATTTGTGGGTACCCCGAGTCTGGACCTGGAGCAAACTGAGCAGGATTTACCAACGAGGGAATGGAGGGAATATCCTGAAAAACCAGGAACGCCCTGTGGATGAAAAAGTAAATCACGGAAAATTAGAGGGAACATCAGGGCTGGGGACACCCCTTTAATTAAATAAATCATGGAATCGTGGAATGATTTGGGTTGGAGGGACTTTAAATCCCATCCATTCCTTAGGAATGGACACTTTCCACAATCCCAGGTCATTCCGAGCCCCATCCAGCCCGGAATGTGGGCACATCCACTTCCATAGTCATCCATATAGATTATGTGGGCACAGAATGACAATTAATTGAGCCCTGGATGAATCTGAGCTAACAGAATTCCCACTCCTTCCCAAATCCCTGATTATCATGCCAGGTTTCACTCCCCTGGATGCTCCTCTCCTTAATTCCCACTCCCACAATTCCCATTCCCAGCAGATCACATGGAGATGATTTCCCTGGCTGATTTCAAACTCTAGAGCTCCCAAATCCCCCTAAAATCAGAATTTTCAACCCAAATATGGAAAAAAATGCTGTTGTGGCCCTGCAGGATCTTGGGACATCCTGGGACTTCTCTTGTGTCCCTCCTGGCTCTTCCTGGCATCCCGTGCTCATGGAACTCATTCCCACCCAGGCAGAGCAGGAATTTGAACAGATCCCATCAGATTTGGGATTTAAAGTGGATTCCTGGTGCCTGGTGACCCCATGGATCCCAGTACTGGGTCCAACAGCCCTCAGCATCTCAGAAAAAGGATTCAGGATCATCCCCAGGCTTTTCCCCTCATTCCCACCAGGAACCCCATCCCGCTGATCCCAAGAGAAGCCGCATTCCCGGAGTGGGGGTGTCACCATGCAACCCCTCAAATTTTGATTTCAAAGAAGGGCCGGCGAAAAAATCTGAAATTTCGCCGCGTTCCCGCTGCAAAGCCACTCCGGGCTGGAAAATAGGCCAATTTCCACCTTATCTGCTGCCTCCAGCTGGGATGTGAAAAGCTCCGAGGAAAAAAAGCCCATCTCGGCTTTATCTCCTCGCCGCAAAGTTTAATTATCCGCGGCGGCAGGAATTTGAACAGATTTGGGATTTAAAGTGGATTTATGGTGCCTGGTGACCCCGTGGATCCCAGTACTGGGTCCAACAGCCCTCAGCATCTCAGAAAAAGGATTCAGGATCATCCCCAGGCTTTTCCCCTCATTCCCACCAGGAACCCCATCCCGCTGATCCCAAGAGAAGCCGCATTCCCGGAGTGGGGGTGTCACCATGCAACCCCTCAAATTTTGATTTCAAAGAAGGGCCAGCGAAAAAATCTGAAATTTCGCCGCGTTCCCGCTGCAAAGCCACTCCGGGCTGGAAAATAGGCCAATTTCCACCTTATCTGCTGCCTCCAGCTGGGATGTGAAAAGCTCCGAGGAAAAAAAGCCCATCTCGGCTTTATCTCCTCGCCGCAAAGTTTAATTATCCGCGGCTGTTCCGCCGCATTGTGGCCGTGCCCGCGCGGGGACAACGGCGGTGACAGGGGCCGGGACAACCACAGATGGCACCACCCAGGCAGTAATACCTGGATTTTTCGAGCTGGAATGGGTCAGGCAGGAATATTTTTCCTTTTTCTTGCTTTTTTTTTTTTTAATATATCTCCCGTCTGTGCTGAGGAGCCGGAATTTCTCAGCTCGCGCTCGTTCCGTGCCCACGTGCGCGGGACCTGTGTGGGATCCGTGAGGAGCCGTGGTGTCCATCAATTATTTATAGCAGGAACGGCTTCGTTTTGCTCCTCATTTATTCCCCATTAGCTCCACGGTAAATACAGGGAAAAAAAGGGGATGGAGGCACCGAGGAACTCCAGGAATAAATCCGCTAAGGAGGGGGCAAATGTTAGGGAATGTGGAAGAGCTGGGAGTTGGAGGGAATAAAAAGCTTTAGTCTAAGAAGGGTTTAAATACTCTTCTAAATGTCAGCTCCTTAATAGCTTGTCCTGAGTCCCGGCATGCTGGGAAATGGAAATGATGGAGAGATCCCGCTCCCATTCCCAACAGGAGCTTTCCCCCTTTCCATCTCCTCTCCCTGATCGCTCTGATTGCATTTAATTATTTAATTTGTCAATTTCTGTTTGGGTGAGGGGTTTTTTTTTTACTTCCTCTTCCATCCTTTCCCTCTTCCTCTCATTTTCCCTCTGGGATTCAGACAGAAATTAAATTCTTGCCTTGGAAAATCTGGGGAGCAATAGGGGGTGATGGTTTTTTATTTTAACACCCCACTGCTCTGGGGGCTTGGGCTGTTGGATTAATGGAATATTTAATGTAAAAAGACGGGGGGAAAGGAGGAATTCTGCTAATGGATTTCAATTCTAAACCCCTCAGCCTGGAGGGTTCTTCCAGAAAAATGAGGGCAGTGCTGGAGCCTGGGAGAGCTGTTTGGACCTCCCAGGGTGGGGGTGAAAGGGTCAGGAGTTCCATAAAAAAAGCAAGGAAAAGCCAAGCCGGTGCACTTGGGTAGGAGAGGGTGCCCAGGTGGATGTGACATGCTCAGGATTTATCCCACTGAGCAGGAATTTGGGATTCCCAGCCCTTGGGATCCAGCTGGGTGGGTTTATATCCCTTTTTCCCCTGCTTTATTTCCCTTTTTACCCTCTGCAGGCTGGAATTCCCTCCCTGGCTCCAAGGCATTCTTTTGTTTGTGTTTGTTTATCAAGGACACGGTGGTTTAGGGAAAAAAAAATCCAAAATCCACAGAAGTTGAAAGGCAGAGAGATCAAGATCCATCATTTTAGGAGAAAACCAACAGCGACTGCAGCGATTCCCGGGAGGATCGGAGCTGTCACCGCTGTCACTTCCTGCTAAACAGCCCTCCAAGAGCATTTACATGGAAAACACATTTACATGGAAAAGACATCGCCTCTCTGAGCAGGGGAATCCTGCTGGCAAACAGAATCCTAGGATGGAAGGGACTGGGAGGGATCTTCAAATCACCTCATCCCACCCTGCCATGGGGACGCCTCCCACCATCCCGGGTTATCCCGACCGGCCTTGGGCACTTCCAGGGATCCAGGGGCAGCCACAGCTTCTCTGGGAATTCCATCCCAGCCCCTTCCCACCCTCCCAGACAGGAATTCCTCCCCAATTTCCCACTCCAATCTCCCCTCTCCCAGTTTAAATCCATTCCCACTGTCCCATCCCTGCCTCCCTTGTCCCAAATCCTCTCCAGCTCTCCTGGAGCCCCTCCAGGCTCTGAAAGGGGCTCCAAGATTTCCTTGGATCCTTCCCTTTTCCCACTTTCTTTGGGAATCTACAGCTCCTCTGGGAATTCCCATCCCAGCCCCCCACCACCCTCATTCCTTGCCAAAATCCCATCAAATCTCCCCTTTTCCAATCCTGTGTCCTGTCCCTCCATCCCTTGTCCCCAGTCCCTCTCCAGCTCTCCTGGGGACCCTTCAGGCCCTGGAATGTGCTGGAAGCTCTCCCTGGATCTTCCTCCTCTCCAGGTGAGCACTCCCAGCTCTCCCAGCCTGGCTCCAGAGCTGCTCCATCTCTCTGATCCCTCAAACCAACATCTCCAGCTCCTTCCTGGGACGGGATCCTGGAGCAGCACAATCCAAAGTGAATTTTGGGGCCAGTCCGGCCTTTTCCAACAGAACAGGGTCTTCCTTCCAGCCTTTCCCAGCAGTGAAGCTGCAGGATCTGAGGCTGAGCTCCTTCTCCGGTCCCTGCCAGCCCCAGGCAGGGTTTGGAATCCTCTGGGAACAGCCAATTCTCCTTTCCCTGGTCCCACAAACTGGGAATGTGGCTCCGACCATCCACTGGCATCCTGCTCCTAAAGCCAAGGCAGATCCTTTGCCTGCAGAAAGGGCTTTGGATCCTTGTCTGGGGAATCAGGAGGTGAGATCAGTGCAGAGGCTGGGAGAGATGCAAATCCCAACCTTCACAACCAGGATATTGAATTTTCCAAAGCAATCTCATCCCTCTTCCCAGCAATCCCAGCTCCACAGCCCTGACGAGGCTCTCCAGCTCCAGACCACGCTGGATTTTAATCTCCCTGAAATTCCCAACCAATCTTTGGGATTCTCCTCCAGGCCCTGCGGTTCTGGTTTGGGGTGATTGAACTCCTGGCCTCAGAGTGAAGCTCTGGAGCTTTTGTCAAATTAAATTGCAACTTCATGGGATTAAATCTATTTATTTTATAGAAATATGGGGTGGGGAAAGCTCAGCTTAATTCCTTAGAGGGAAAACTCTGCCAGGTGAGGGAATTTGGAGCACCTGGACCAGTTTTGGGGGATTTTAAAGCAAAAGGAGCAGTGCCTGGCCTGGATGTCTGGAAAATGAAACCAACCAAGCTCTGGTTGAAATAAAACCTGACCTGGTCATTAATCCTGGGATCCATTTCCAAAGGTCAGGTGCTGATTTAAAAACAGCCTCGCTCCATTCCCGGGCAGTTGGGAATTCCTGGGGGAATTTCCATGGCCATCATTAGGTAAAATGTCAGGTTCAGCGTGGGAAGCAGCAACTTCTGGCCTTAAAAATGACAAATTTGGGCAATTTCAACCAATTCTGCTCTGAAACCTGACCTGTTCCAACTCCAGGCTCTGCAGCTCTTTGTCCCTCCCAGTTCCAGGGAGGGAAGGGATGGGAAAAGCAGAAAAATGGGAAAATTCTGTCAGTGGCAGAGCAGGGACAGCCCAGCCACCAAGAGGGGACAGAACATCCCAGAGAGCTGCAATGAGCCCAGAAAAGCAAGGAGGGGGCTCAGCTCCTCCCTGGCAAGGCTGGGATTAAAATCCAGCTTTTCACGGCACAGTTTAGGCAGGATTTTATTGCTCTAGGTACTGGGTGCTCCCAGATTTTTTCCATATGCTGGGAAAAATTAATAATGAGGTGTTGGTTTGGGCGTCTTGGACCCAATCAGGGATAAAAACAGCTCCTTGCACATGAGGTCTGCTCCCAAATAATCCCAAACCCTCCTTTTCCTCAGGAAATCATTTAGGAATCATTTAGAAGGATAAATCAGACACTAATCAGGGAGGGAGGCTCAGGCACATCCAGCAGCCAGGGAGGGATTTGGGATGTAAAACCCAAATCTCTTCTCTCTTCCAGGGAGAAGTTCCCATCTGGCCAAGGAATCCCGTGTCATTCCAGGGCACACAAACGATCCCAAAGGGCCCTGGAGGAGTCAGGCTGGCAGATGTTGGAGCAGATTTCTGAGGTGCTGCAGAGGGCACGTGTGGGAAGCTCTTTCCTGGCAGACACGCTCGGAAAACTGGGAAAAAACTGGGAATGTGGCCAGGTCAGAGGTCCTGAGTGGGTAAATCAGCAAAATTAAGGGGCCAAATCCTGGTCCAGGAAAACATGAGGAGATCTGGTACCGAGCGAGCTGCTTGGGTTTGTACTGACCTTGGAAAAGACCCAGGATGAGCCACGGGATCATGGAATGATTTGGGCAGGAGGGACCTTAAAACTCATCCCATTCCACATCCTGCTGTGAACAGGGACATTGCCCAGCATCCCAGGTTGCTCCAAGCCATTCCGGGGTTAAATCCAACATGAAAACCATCCCAAGAAATTTCCTGGATTTGTGAAGGATTCTGCCTGGAGAGGAATTTTCTTTGGGCTAAAAACCCACTGTAAAATCCCAAAAACCTCAAAGTTCATCCTGTTCCACCCTATTCCTTGGACAGGGACACATCCCATTATCCTAAGGTTCTTCCAAGCCATTCCGGGGTTAAATCCAACATGAAAACCATCCCAAGAAATTTCCTGGATTTGTGGAGGATGTGTAATTTCATTCCAACAGGGACATTTTCATCCTGAATTTTCTTCTTATTGTTAAAACCCAAAAATTCAAAGTTCATCCTCTTCCACCCCATTTTCCTTGGACAGGAACACCTCCCACTATCCTAAGTTTCTTCCAAGCCATTCCGGGGTTAAATCCAAGATGAAAATCATCCCAAGAAATTTCCTGGATTTGTGGAGGATGTGTAATTTCATCCCAACAGGGACATTTTCATCCCAAATTTTCTTCTTACTGTTAAATCCCAAAAATTCAAAGTTCATCCTGTTCCACACCATTCCTTGGACAGGAACGCCTCCCACTATCCCAAGGTGCTCCAGACCATTCCAGGGTTAAATCCAACATGAAAACCATCCCAAGAAATTTCCTGGATTTGTGGAGGATGTGTAATTTCATCCCAACAGGGACATTTTCATCCCAAATTTTCTTCTTACCATTAAATCCCAAAAATTCAAAGTTCATCCTGTTCCACACCATTCCTTGGACAGGAACACCTCCCACTATCCCAAGGTGCTCCAGGCCATTCCAGGGTTAAATCCAACATGAAAACCATCCCAAGAAATTTCCTGGATTTGTGGAGGATGTGTAACTTCATCCCAACAAAAGCATTTGTGGAAAAGCTGAAATCTGATGGCTGAGGGCCCCTGCCCTGTTGGAATCAATAATTCCCCATTTTCCTCCCATCTTCTGGCACACCAGGGTGTTCCCACTCCACGTTTGGCACCAGATTTCCTTCCTCCAGGAGAAAATCCCATTATTTCCATGTATTTAATCACAGAAACTCTTCCCTGATTAACGCTGGGGTCCTCGGGGAAGGAGGGAGTGGAAAAGAGAAGGAAAACAACCCAGAATCGGAGCCGAGCTCTTCGCAGCAGCCAAACAAGGAAAGGATGATGGATAAGGAAAGGGAGGAGAGGGAATTGGGCTCTTCCCTTCTCCAGCAGCCCCACAAATCCCATCCCTCCGTTCCCGCGAATTCCCAGCCTCTGGCAGGGGGTTTCCCGATATTAATTAACTTTATTTATCGCTGCTGGCAGTGTGGCTCCAGCAGTAAATCAAGCAATTAAAGCCTCGGGATTGCCCTGGGAAGGGAAGGATCCAGGTGCCAGGGAGGATTTGCTTTCTGCTTCATGTTTTATTCACAGGCTCTCCGCTGCTTCTGTCCGGAGCGCAGGAATTCAAATTCACCATTTAGCAGCAAAAAATGCTGAGGAAAAGTCAAAAGAGCTCCCCAAAATCTCCCTCAATTTTGGCTAAAAAAAAGGATTCATGGCACCAGGGCAAGGCTTGGAGAGGATAAAGCTTCTCACTTTGTCCTGCTGGTGAAGTTAAAAGCTGAAAAAGCTCTTAAAAATATTTTTCAAATTAAAATAATTTTATTGAATTTATGAATTATGAAATGTATTAATTATACAATTTAGTGTTTCTAAAATTGAAAATTATTAGTATGTATCATAAGTTATTATTATTTATATTTTTATTTATTCTTTTTATTTATTATTAATTATTTATTGTTTCTAAAATTTCAATTTATTCTTTAACAATTATATTCTTTGCTTCGAAATTCTAAAATGGAAGTTGAATTGTTTTAAACAAGAAGCAAAAAAGGAGAAAATGGAAAAAGGAACCATAAACGGTTAAAGCCGTTCCTGCCTGTGCTTGGTCCTGGTTGTTTTTCCCCAAAAACCGTGGAATTTGGAGGCTGGAAAAGACCCCCGGGACCATCATTGTTCCTTCTGGGGGTGCCAGGGGCTCCCCGCGGGCTCCGGAGCTCGGGAGCACCTGGAGCTCGCCTGGAGAGGCTTCGGCAGCTCCGAGGGATTTGTTGGCAGCGGGTCCAGATTTAATTGAATGTGGTGAGAAGAAAACACCGGGAAAAAACGAGAGGAAAAGCCCGAGTGGGATCCGAGGGAGACTCTTGGCTCCTCGCAGCGCTCACACTTCGCTGCTAATTACGGGGAAAAAGCAGCAATCCCTGGGGGAAGTGGCGAGGGAGCGGCTCCAAACCCTCAGCGAGAGTGGGAAACGTTCCCTGCTTTCAGGATTGTTCTTTTCTTTAATTTTCACTCTCTTTTTTCCTCATTTTAACTTTTTTTGGTCTGATTTCTTGGACCTGGAAGCTCAGTTTTGCTTGGAGCATGGCCGGGATGAGGAGATGCTGGGAAAAAAGGGGATCAGTGAGGATTTTGTCTCCACAAGTCCCTGACAGGAGGGGTTGGGCTCAGCTCCCAGGGGACAGCAACAAGGGGACACAGGATCCTCCCAGGCTTCCCGGGCATCCCAAATAAATTCCAATCGCCCCAGGCAGTCCAGACTCTCTCCCTGTGCTCCCAAGGCTCCTCCAGGAGGTTGGAAAAGAAGCATTTCCAAAGAGGTTTCCATGGGAAGGTCTTAACCTAAAGAAATCTAGAAATCTTCGGTTTCTAGTCAGCATTGAGTTGATTTTTTTCATCGAGTTTTGGGGTTTTTCTCCCAAGCTCTCAGTTATAACCCCAAGATTTCATTCCTGATGATCGTTTTCCAAACAAATATGGAAAAAAGAGGGACAAAAACCTGATGTGAAAATGAAAGGTGTTGTGGGAAGTGGCAAAATCTCTGAGTGCAGCAGAATTCCCAGAGGGCATTGACAGCCCTGGAAGTGGCTTTTCCAACGGGCTGGGAATGTGGTTTTCCTTCATTAAAAATCAATAATTGGGCACCGCTGGGTGATAATTGCCCCCATTTATTCCTGCCTTTAGGAAGGGTGGGTGAGGCCGTTGCTGTCTCCGTGAGGAACTCCCAGATTTTGGGGCAGGGAAGAAACGGCTCCAGCAGAAAATAGGGAAGAGCATCCCAAAGGTTCGAGGATCCCAAAGGTTCGAGCATCCCAAAGGTTCTGCAGGCAGGACTAGGGGCAGAGGAGAATTTGGGATCCTCCTGCTCCCTGGAGCTGATCCAGACGGCTCCAAAATCAAGGAAAGGAAAAGGAACAGGCGCGGTTTTTGTAAAGCCGAGCTTGGCCAAGCTGCTGAAACCCAAACTGGGAGATTTTAGCTAGAAACAAGGAAGATCCATGTCAGGCCGAGCTTTTTATTCTGATTTATTTGCTGCTGGAATTCTTGACGAATCCGAGGCTTCCCAGCAATTAAATTACGTTTAATTGGATTAGATCAGAGCTGAGGGGAGCTTCCCTCTCCCTCCACAATGCCAGGGAAAGAAAAATGAAACATTTCAAGGAAAAAACATGACTTGGGCTTGAAAAAGGGGGGGAAATAACCAGCAAATTCATCCGGATGAAGAAAGGGAAATGTAATGAATTCCCATCGAGCAGGAAGCCTGGAGAGAGAATCCGAAGTTGGGGGATTCATCGAGGCCATAATTGCCCCGTGTTTATTGATTTTCCAGAGATAACAAAACAAATGTTTGTGCAGATTGGGCTCTGTTTATTCCATTTATTTCCCCGCAGAGTTGGTGTTTCTCTCTTAGAAAAAAACCAACAGCAAACAACAACAACAACAAAAAAACCAACAAAAAAACAAACCCAAAAATGCTCTTAAATTCATTGTTGTTTTTCCGAGCTGGTTATTAAATTATTGCCGGATCCCACTGGCTCCATCTTCCTTAAATTGGTTTATTTGGAAGGAGCTTCCACTTTGCAGCAGTTTATGGAGCAGCTTTTTATTTTTCCCCCTTAATTGTTGGTGTTAAAGGAGCAGGATCTGGGTCTGCCAGGTGGAATTCCAGAATCCTGGAATGGTTTGGATTGGGAGGGATTTAAATCCCATCCAGTTCCAACCCTGACACCTTCCCTGGGACTGGATGGATCCAGCCTGGTCTTGGGCACTTCCAGGGATCCAGGGGCAGCCACAGCTCCTCTGGGAATTCCATCCCAGCCCCTTCCCACCCTCCCAGACAGGAATTCCTCCCCAATTTCCCACTCCAATCTCCCCTCTCCCAGTTTAAATCCATTCCCACTGTCCCATCCCTGCCTCCCTTGTCCCAAATCCTCTCCAGCTCTCCTGGAGCCCCTCCAGCTCTGGAAGGGGCTCCAAGATTTCCTTGGATCCTTCCCTTTTCCCACCTTCCTTTGGGAATCCACAGCTCCTCTGGGAATTCCCATCCCAGCCCCCCACCACCCTCATTCCTTCCCAAAATCCCATCAAATCTCCCCTTTTCCAATCCTGTGTCCTGTCCCTCCATCCCTTATCCCAAATCCCTCTGCAGCTCTCCTGGAGCCCCTTTAAGCCCTGGAATGTTCTGGAAGCTCTCCCTGGAATTTCCCTTCTCCAGGGGGACATTCCCAGCTCTCCCAGAATCCAGAGGGGCTCCAGCCCTCGGAACATCTCCGTGTTCTCCTCTGAATTTGCTCCAGCAGCTCCAGGTCCTTCTGCTGTTGGTGGCCGTGGAGCTGCAGGCTGGAACTCCATCTGAAAACTCCAGGTGATAATTCCAGGTGATAATTCCATCTGATTACTCCATCTGATTATTCCAGCTGATAATTCCATCTGATTACCCCAGGTGATTATTCCAGCTGATAATTCCATCTGATAACACCCCGGGCCCCCCAAACGCTGCCCCTTTTCCCTGCGGAGAACCGGGACTCGCAGGTAAGAGCCGGAATGAGCTGTCCATGGTACCCGGCCCTTGGAAAACTCATCCCGGAGCTTTGGCTAACCCCAGGCATTCCCAGCCTTTCCCCCGATCACCAAAGCCTGGCTTTAATCACAGCTCAGGCCCCACCGTCGGCGCTGCAGCAACACTTCCAGCTCTGATTGATTGGGATTTAAGTCCTGATTTTCTCTCCCAGCATAATCAGGCCTGGATGGGGAGATTTTGCCGGTGACAATTAAAATAATGAAAATGAACTTTAAGTGACATTCAAACACCGTCACCTGCTCCCGGCTCCGCTCTCCCCCCCGGCATCCCGGGAGCTGCAATTTGGAGCATCATTCACCGCAGGCTGATTGCAGCTGCATCCATTCAGCCGCTGGAGCTCAAATCCTGCAGCAGCCTGAAAAGAAGCTGGGGAAAAAAAAAAAAAAAAATTAAAAATTCAGGTGTCAGGACCTGCCCCTGCTGGATTTCCAGGAAAGCTCAATGTTGGGATGCTCACAAAAACCTGGAGTGGGTTCTGGAGGAGTTTTATTGGTGTTTAGGGGTGGCGATGAGTTTGTTGTGTTTGTGGGGCAGAGTTGTGAGTGTTTATTGATTCCCAGATCGTTATTTCCTCATGCATCCAGACGACTGCAATCCATGGAATTACTCATGTGGACGGGGTCAGGGGCTGCTCCAGAGCCTTGGCTTATCCATCCTGCTGGAGAAATCCCAGCCCAGCAAGGCCCAGCTCCTCCTGCTCCGTTTGTTGGAGAGTTTTGAGGCTTCCACCTCGTCTGGGATGTGAATTCCCACCCCTCACTCATGGTTCTGGAAAGGTTTTCCTGTCTGTCCATCATCTCAGCATGGAATTGTTCCCTCCTTGAAAACAATTCTTCCTTGGAGTTGTTTCCACCTTGAAAACAATTCCTCCTTGGAGCTGTTTCCCCCCGGCCTTGGCAGCTCCTCCGAGGAATTCAAAGGGGGTTGGGGAAGGGTTTCTGGTTATTCAGTGCAGGGAAATCAGCGAGTTTTGGAAAAAAATGGGTGGAAATCCCTCACCCTGCCATCCCACCCCATTCCAGAGCTATTTGGGAAGGGATTTACCTCTCCAAAGCAGCTGCAGCCACCCTGGCACCGGGATTCTCCCAGGCTTGGCCGCCTCCTCCACGGAATCAGCTCCAGGCTGGGATCTCACTCCTGTGTTTTGCTCCAGGAAAGGAAAGCAAATCCTGCCATCCATGCCCATCACTCCAACCCTCCCAACACCTCCCAGGCTGGAAGGGATGCCAGGGCTGGGAGTTTTCCCTCTGCCTCCCTCAGATCCCAGGTTTTCCCCCGAGGTGGCGGCGCGTGCACCTCGTTGATAAGGAGGGGTTGGGAGCAGCTTCCCGAGCCAGGGATTGGTGCCAGGAGAGCTCTGCCGAGGGATTGAGGGGGTTGGAGGGTGGCTGCAAAAGCTGGGAGAGCTGGGAATGTTCACCTGGAGAAAAGAAGACTCCAGGGAGACCTTGGAGCCCCTTCCAGGGCCTAAAGGGGCTCCAGGAGAGCTGGAGAGGGACTGGGGACATGGGATGGGGGGACAGGACACAGGGAATGGCTTCAAACTGACAGGGAACAGGGTTATATGGGATATTGGGAAGGAATTCCTGGCTGTGAGGGTGCTGAGGGGTTGGGTTGCAATTCCCAGAGGAGCTGTGGCTGCCCCTGGATCCCTGGCAGTGCCCAAGGTCAGGCTGTGATAACCTGGGATAGTGGGAGGTGTCCCTGGGCACGGCAGGAGTGACACTGGCTGATCTTGAAGGTTGTTTCCCACCCAAACCATTGTGGGATTCTGGGATTCTCCAATCTCCCAGCAGGAGCAGGACATGACCCAAGCCCCTGTGACACCTCAGGATGTGGCAGTGACACTGATTTTTCTCAGGGATGTTTTGTCCCCAAGCTCGTGCTGAGGTTCTCCCAGAGCCTCTCCCTGTCCCCAGCCAGAGCAGCTTTATCTCCAGCTCTGCAGGAGCTGGGAAGGGCTGGCAAGAGCTGCCAGGCAGGAGCTGTCTGGGCTCCCTGGAAAGCTCCCATCCATCTGCTGAGGGAGGTGACAAAACCTTGGCTCGGCTCTTCCTGGCACCGTCGTGTTTGGAGCTGGGAGCTGCGAGAGCAGGAGAGCCCCAGGGGTGCCACCAACCCCAGCAGATCTGGCAAACCTCAGGAATGCTGCTGGGATGTGGAAAAGGGGCTTTGAGGGCTCCAAAGCCATGGCTCAGCTGACAGGGACACACCGTGCATTGTCCCTGCTGTCAGACATGTCACCTGTGTTGGCTTTGGGGCTGAGGGAAACCGCACTGCTCCTTCCTTCGTTTCCTGATCATCTCCAAAGCCTCCTTCCCCCAGCTCCGGCTGCTGCCTGGGAATCCCCATCCCATCCAGACGGGCTCTTGGCCATGCTCAGGCACAGCTTTTATCCCAGTTCATCCCAGTTTGTCTTGGGATGTGATGGGCGAGGGAAGTGCTTGAGGAGTTCTTGGGATTTAACCCCAGCTTCCCCTCTGGATGGAAATCCCGCAGGAAGGACGCGATGGGAAGGGCTGAGCTGACCCAGTCCATGCTCTGCCCCAAATCTGAGGAGGGGACAGAACCCACTGGGAAAAGGCAGAGCTGCTCCTGGGGAATCACGGCTGATTTCCCACAGGGCCTGAGGAGCTCTGGAATTCTCACAAAATTGGAGGCAGAGATTTTGGTTTGGCACCTGTGGAGGTGTAGGAGGGCTGGGAATGCAGGGAAGGGCCAGAAGCAGGAGATGAGGGAAAAACCCCAATCTGTGACATCAAAAATCAAATTGCCACGGTCCCCTATCAGCAGCTCTTCACTTCTAATTACCCACAGATAACGAGCGAGCACAAGAGTGGGAGATATCAGGATAATTTGCTGTTCAGCAAAGGAAAAAAACATTGGAATTGTTCGCCTTCAGTGTCTCCAACTCCGTACCAAGGATCCTGCCCAGGAGACCTTCTGACAGCCCTGCCAAAAATCCGTCACAGCCATTAGCAACAAAGTTATTAGCTGGTAATTAACTCGGTAATTAACTCCAGCAATCAACATGGAGATCTAACGTGAACTCGAGTTAAATCAAGGGCCATTAATGTGCGCCAAGATCTCTCCACAGCGGCTGCGGCAACAACACCGAACGTTTCCGGGAGGAGCGTTGGGAGCCGTTGGGATTGTCCCAGTGGTGCCAGGGCTTGGCAGAGCCTTCTGCTCCCTCCTTCCCACGCTTCCAGCACGGGAATTCCACGTTTCCGACTTCCAGCCTCTCTGCATCCACTCCTCCTTGTGGCTCCCAATGAGATTTTGAACCTTGATGAGTTTTTGAACCTTAATGAGTTTTCAAACCTTATTGAGTTTTTGAACCTTGGTGAGTTACTGAAGCTTGCTCGACATGCCAAATTCATTTCTTCTCCTTCTTTTCACAAAGGAATTGCCACCTCCTGGCCCTCAGGCCACTTTTTTGTCACCTCCTGGCCCTCAGGCCACTGTTCTGTCACCTCCTGGTCTCCAGGCCTCTTTTTTGACACCTCCTGGTCCTCAGACTCCTCTTTTCCCTGCTCAGCCCTGCAGCCGCTCCAGCTCCAGGGGTTTTTATCCCCCAGCCTCTCCCATCCCCTCCCTGTCCCTGGAGAAGCCCCTCTGGAGCAGCATTCCTGCTCCCAGCCCTGCTGCTTGTCCCTTTCTGCGTGGGGGACACGGGGAGACGCAGCAGCTCCAGCATTTCACGGAGCTCTCCTCAAGGACACCGAGGCGGCTCCTCAGGAATGATCCGGTGCCAGCCTGGAATATCAAACAGCAGCTCCAGCAGCCCGGCCCTCATGGATCTGCTGCAACATTCCCCATATCCTAATCTGAAATGGGAATCAGGGGGAGGCCCAGCCCTTTCCAGGGGCAGTTTCTTCTTTTTTTTAATAATAATTTTCTTTTTCTTTAGCTGTCAGAATGGAGATTCCGGGGAATCCTTTATCTCCAGCAGCAATCGGCTTCAACACAGCCCATTGTCAGCTGTCGGTGTGGGACACAGGACACGCAGCTGAGCGTGGATAACGAGGGGAAATTCCATGGCTTTCCAAAATAACCTCAGCTAGTGGAGAGCAGGGAAGAGCAGAGCAGGGAAAAGGTGTGGAAAAAGCACGTGGAGGGTGGGGAGTGGCTGGGAAAGGCAAGTCCCTGGCTCCTGTGTGATGGTGCCATCCCAGGATATCCCGATCCTCCTGACTCCCAGCGGGACATCCTGATCTTCCTGGCTCCCATCATCCCAGGATATCCCAGTCCTCCTCCAGCTTTGGAACTGCCCCAGAACGTCCCGCTCCTCCTGGTTCCCACCATCCCAGGACATCCCAATCCTCCTGGTTCCCATCAGAACATCTCACTCCTCCTGGCTCCCATCATCCCAGGACACCCTGCTCCTCCTGGCTCCCATCATTCCAGGACATCCCACTTCTCCTCCAGCCTTGGAATCCTCAGAATCCTGAATTACCCACAGACAACATCCAAGCAGACACAAAAAGCTCTGGGGAGATGTGATGTCCATGGACCCACCCTGGTTCTCCCCTATTTTCCTAAATCCCCTCCCAATGGTGTTTTTCCCTGTGGGACAACATTCCCAGCGGTTCCCACTGGCAGGAAGGATTCTCAGAGTGCCCGGAGCAGTCAGGCACCACCACCTCCCTCATCTCCCCAACCTGTGAGCACGGCCGAGCCTCTCCGTGTGTATTCCTTGATATATCACTTAATAAAACTTTATGGAGCCAGGACGAGGAATCCACACGGAACAGATGAACTGGGATTGAAATATGGCCCAATTAAGGCTGGAGCAGCCTGGCTTTGCTTGGAGCATCCTCCAGCTTGAAATGAAATCCTCACCCAGGGAGATAAATCAGAGAAACCCCAACCCCGCTGCACTCCTGAGCGAGCAGGGATCAGCCAGACTCAGGATTGTTGGGAAAAGACAGATTCCAGCTGGGATGGGGATGTTTGCAGCTTTCTCCCTGGGGCTGGGCTCTTCCCCAGCTTTTCCTGGCTCATCCCTGCGGGAGGAAAAACAAACCCAGCAAATTGTTTTGCCGTGGTGTTCCCAGAGCTGCAATTAAAGCCCATTCAGGCTCCGTGTTTATTTCCCCTCCTTCCATGTCCTCTTTTTTATTTCCCTCCAAGAAAAGGAGATTATTTTTAATTACAGTTTTACACTCGATTAATGAACCTCAACAATGCGCTAATAAACGGGATGGAGGCACCAGGACACGAGGAGCTTCCATGGATTCCAGCGGGTTCCAGAAGGATTATTTTTCCCCAGGCTGCCCTGGGGAGACTGGGAGGTGGGGATGGAAAGCAGGCAGGTTGTATTCTCCTGGATTCAGGCTGGAATATCCCAAATATCCTCCCAAAGTGGTCCTGGGATGGCTCTGAGCATCCTGGGGGCACTGAGAGAGAGCTCAGGAGTTTTTCTGCCCCGTCCCACACAAATATCTTGATGTTAATGCAAATTTTCCCAGTGTAATTCAGCAGAGTTAAAACCCCTCACGATTCCCATTTTTTTGGTACAGAGGGATCTCACCCGTGGAGTTGGAGGCTTTGTTTTTCATCAAACCCAGCTTTAGTCTCTCCCCCTCTGAATGCAGGGAAAGCTTTGGGTTTTGTGCATGTGGAAAAGGTCATTCCAGCAAAACACCCGGAGCCCGGCGCGCGGCTTTTATTGAGGCGAGAAGGATTGAAATGCTGCCAAGCCGAGGGAAGCGGGGAAAACAAACGCTCCAAAAACCAGGAGCAAACCTCCAAAACCCCAACCAAACCCTGCCCACACCTTCCTGCAGGGATGAGAGCACGGATTTGGGGCAGGGCATGGATTGGGTCAACTCAACCCTTCCCATCGCGTCGTTCCTGCAGGATTTCCATCCAGAGGGAAAGCTGGGTTTAAATCCCAATGGAAAACCCCCAAATGCTCCCAGGCTTTATCCATCCTTTCTCCTGGGTTTTCCTCCTCAGATTCTCCTCAGGAACCTGTTGCTTCTCTTTATTTCCTGCAGCCAGAGCTCTGAGTGGGAAAGAGGGAACGGGAAGAGGTTTGGGAGCAGGAGAGGAGCTGTGGCAATGGGTTGGGTGGGAGAGAACCTTAAATCCATCCAGTGACACCTCCCACTATCCCAGGTTGCTCCAAGCCCCATCCAACCTGGCCTTCAATCCATCCATCCATCCATCCATCCATCCATCCATCCATCCATCCATCCATCATCCATCCATCCATCCATCCATCCATCCATCCCTCCACCCCTTTATCCCCTTAAATCCCAGACCTGTGCCCCAAAAGCAGAACAGCTGAGCATTAAAATCCCTTTCCCAAGTTTTCCTGGTATTCCCAGGAATGCGGGCGAGGACTGTTCACCTTTAACAACTACTCCACAATTTTGGGCTTTTTTTCTGCCCTTTAAGGCAGGGATGTGCGGAATTCCTGCACATTCAGGTTGGGCAGGAATCCCACCCCTCCACAAAATACAGAAAAATAGGGAGAGGAAATGCAATTTCCTGAAGGAAAGAGCAAAGGAACCCCTGTGGATCTGCTCTCCCCTATCTCCAAGGCTCCATGTGCTCCTGGCCCTGCAGTGATAAGGCTCCTTTGAATCCCTTTTCAATCCCTGTCCTCTCCTCCCATTGGCTGCCACCTTCCCGAAAATCTGCCATGAAAGGGAAAGCGAAAAAAAACCAAAACAAAAAAAACCCCTAAAAGACTCAGGGCCGAGTGAAATTTGTTTGTTTGGGATTCATGGAGCGTTTTCTCAGGAAGGGAGGAGGATGTCAGCTCCGGGATGGGAATGGGGGGGTTTGGGGTCTCCTTTTCCCACAGGAAATGGGGGAATCAACAAATCCCTTCAGACTGAAGGGTGAGGGATGGGATGGGATGGGATGGGATGGGATGGGAGGGGATGGGATCCATGGGATGGGATGGGATGGGATGGGATGGGGTCCATGGGATGGGGTCCATGGGATGGGATGGGATGGGATGGGATGGGATGGGATGGGATGGGATCCATGGGATGGGATCCGTGGGATGGGATCCGTGGGATGGGATGGGATGGGATCCATGGGATGGGGTCCATGGGATGGGATGGGATGGGATGGGATGGGATGGGATGGGATGGGATCCATGGGATGGGGTCCATGGGATGGGATCCATGGGATGGGATGGGATCCATGGGATGGGGGAATTCAGGGTGGATTCTTTGCTGGAGCCAAACCCACAGCAGGATGTGAAATTCCCATCCAGGCCTCATCCCACCCTCGCTCCAGTAATTCTCCTGGAGGAACATTTGGGGTTATTTGGAGCTTTTGAAAGTTTATTAGTTATAAACAGGTTTGGAATTGCATTCCCAGGATTTAATTGGCTCCTTCCCGGTGCCAGCAGATGGGAGCTGCTGCCTTTATGGCCACCCCGCTGCTGGAAAATCCCCTTTTCCTGGGAAGGGACAATGATCCGTGTCCCTCTGGAATGGCAGCGGGGACAGGAGGGGACCTGGGGAATGAAACACTAAAAACAGCCCATAAACCCCATCCCCATCATTAATGAAAAGTTGTGATTTTCCAATGAAAACCCTGGAATGGGGCCTGGGCGTGGACTTGGGTTTATGAACATCCAGGAGAATCCATGGATCCATAATTCTGTTCATCCTCATGGATAAAAACTCACCTGGATTTTTATTTTTAGCCTAGAAATTTATTTTTTAAATATTTTTTCCCATTCATTTAATATTTTCAGGTCTGTTCTATCTCAAGGTTTTGGCAAATCCATGTCCTGATTTCCCATGATTTTGGGAAGAATTGTCCCAGTTTTGTGGTCCTTCAGCTCCCAAATTTTCCTCCTCTTCATCCTTTTCCTCCTCCTCCTCTCCCACACCTTCCCAAGTTGCAATGGAACAAAAACCACCACTTGGAAAAATCAGATTTTTCCTTAAAAAACCCCCAACCCTGCAACTCCTTGAATTCCCAGCCACTAATTTCATTAATTATGTTATGATGCAATTAAACATTTCATTTCCTGCCTATTAGAGCCTCAATTATTAATTAATAATTACAGATCATTAACTGATAATGTTCTCTTGGCAGCTGAATTATTCATCTCCCGCGACAGAGTTTTTTTCCTTGACATTTCTCTCTCATTTTTCTTCAGAATTTGGACCTTTCCCAGCTCCAGGAAAAGCCAAAACTTCTGGGAATCTGCATAAAAACCAGAAGGGAATCAGCTCATTCCCGGGAATCTTCTCTGATCCATGAGGGAGGAAATTCCCCATCCCCCAGGTGGAGGTAAAGAAGTGGCTGCTCCAAGGGGTCCCCAAATGCGTAAATTTTAGAACAGTGGGATCATAAACCTTGAGAAAGTGGAATTCTGGAATGTTCCAGTGCCAGAGAAAGGTGGGAGAAGACATCTGGAATCTTAGAGAACCTCAGGGCCAAGAAAAGTTGGAGAAGAACACTGAGAATCCTGGAGAACTCCAGGGCCAGGAGAAGGTGGGAAAAGGCCACCGGGAATCCTGGACCTTTCCAGGGGCAGGAGAAGGTGGAGGCACCTGGAATTCTGGAGCACTCAGGGATCAGGGGAAGGTAGAGAAGGATCCCTGGAATTCTGGAATGTTCCAGGGCCAGGAAAAGTTGGGAGGACACTGGGAATCCTGGAGAACTCTGGGATCAGGGGAAGGTAGGAGGACACTGGGAGTCCTGGAGAACTCTGGGATCAGGAGAAAGTGAGAGGAGGACACCTGGAATCCTGAAGGACTCCAGTGCCAGGACAAGTTGGGAGAAGGATACCAGGAATTCTGGAGCATTCTGGGATCAGGAAAAAACAGGAGCAGGACCCCTGAAATCCTGGAGCAGTCGATGGACAGCAGGACATCCAGAATTCTTCCCACTGGATGCATCCTTGGATTCACCATCCCTTTTCCCCCACAATTTCCCCACAATTCCCCCCCTGACATTCCCATTCGGAATTGGAGACTCTGCTTCCCAAACCCCAAGAAAGGAAATGTTTATTTAAGGCTGGATATTTATGGAATAAACAGAGAGGTTTTTTTTGGAAAACAAAGGAACAAACCAAGCAGCTCGGGGCCTTATCAGCGCTGAGCTCTCCTTATCTGCTCCAGAATCTCCATCATTTCCTCTGCTTCCCCTCGGAATGTTTGTGGCTCCAGCGTTGTTTGAAGGTTGTTTACAACAATTATGGAAGGAGGGAAGAAAATTTCCTGAATTTCCTGAAAAACAGACACTGAAAAATCAAAAATCGGGAGTGGGTCCCTGATTGCATTTCCTTCTGGAAGCATCCAAAGAGGATTAACAACGGAATATCAGGGAAGAGGAGAAAATTGGGGCATCCATGGGCAAAATGTGGTGGGAGAGGGAAGGGAACTGGGATTTCTGAGGATGCAGGAAGGGTTTTGGGGATTCAGGATGGATTGAGGGGATGCAGAATGGTTTTGAGAATTTAGACTAATTTTTGCGGATGCAGGATGGTTTTGGAGGATTTAGGATGGTTTTGGGAATGAAGGTTGGTTTTGGGGGGATTTAGGTTGGTCTTTGGGGATGAAGGATGATTTTTGGGGATGCAGGATGGTTTGGATGGTTTAGGACAGTTTTGGGGGATTT
Organism: Passer montanus; assembly: GCF_014805655.1. NCBI lineage: Eukaryota > Metazoa > Chordata > Aves > Passeriformes > Passeridae > Passer > Passer montanus. Next base: position 159,490 of record NW_024356616.1, on the reverse strand, counting down.
AGGATGGTTTGAGAATGATTCTGTGCCTCCCCAGGATGAGTTCTGGGAGTGAGAAGGACTTTGGGAAGCCGCAGCCCTGCCAGGCCCTCCTTGAAACCACCTTAAAAGAGAATTCCCAAGGAACCCCTGGGGCTCCGCTCACCAGGAGCAGCTCCCGGGGTGGATTCTCCTTCTCCCCTTTCCCCTGAGCTGCAGCCGGGGAAGTTCAGCAGCCGAAGACAAAAGAAGGGGATTTTTTTTTTCCTTTTTTAAATTTAAATGAAGTTTTCTGAGTCACTGCGGGCCCTTATCAGCGCTTCCCACTTCCCGAGGATCCCATTCCCTTCCCAGTCCTCTGCGAGCTCCAGCCCGGATCTGAGGAGCTCTTCATTATCAGCTCTGCCTGCTGATAAGCTCCTGTTTATCAATTCCTTCCCCTCCCAGAGATCTCCATTTGCTCGGTGGAGTTTTCTTTTGTTCCTTCGGATTTTTAATTTATTTATTTCCCTTTAAACCGCAGATAAAGGAATTTTCCTCCTTCCCTGGCTCCCTTCCAGCGCGATCCCTCCCGGCTCTGCTCCCTCCCCTCCGTCCACGCTCCCTGGCCCGGCATCACCTCTGGGATGGATTTTTTGGGTGGTTTTGAGGAATTTCCCCACCTGGAGAACACCCACAAGGGGATTTTCCCACCCCAACCTCCAGCTCTGGGTGGAAACTTCGCGTTCTGAGGGGTGCGGATCCCTGGGAGGGGCTGGGGGTGCAGGAGGATTCTGGGGGGTGCAGAGGGAACCAGGAGGATTCTGGAGGGTGCAGGGAAATCCAGGAAGATGCTGCAGGATGCTGGAGGATACAGAAGGATAAAGGACGATGCTGAAGGATACAGAAGGATCCAGGGGGATGCAGGAGGAATCAGAAGGATCCAGAAGGATCCAGGGGGGATCCAGAAGGATCCAGGAGGAAGCAGAATGATCCAGAGAGATGCAGGAGGATCCAGAAGGATCCCCCCACCCTGGCCTCCAGTCCTGGGTGGAAACTTCGCGTTCTGAGGGGTGCGGATCCCTGGGAGGGGCTGGGGGTGCAGGAGGATTCTGGGGGGTGCAGAGGGAACCAGGAGGATTCTGGAGGGTGCAGGGAAATCCAGGAAGATGCTGCAGGATGCTGGAGGATACAGAAGGATAAAGGACGATGCTGGAGGATACAGAAGGATTCAGAGGGATGCAGGAGGAATCAGAAGGATCCAGAAGGATCCAGGGGGGATCCAGAAGGATCCAGGAGGAAGCAGAAGGATCCAGAGGGATGCAGGAGGATCCAGAAGGATCCAGGGGGATGCAGGAGGAAGCAGAAGGTTCCAGAAGGATCCAGAAGGACCCAGGGGGATCCAGAGGTATGCAGGAGGATCCAGGGGGATGCAGAAGGAAGCAGAAGGATCCAGAAGGACCCAGGGGGATGCAGGAGGATCCAGGGGGATCCAGAAGGATCCAGAAGCATGCAGGAGTATCCAGAAGGGTCCAAGGGGATGCAGGAGGAAGCAGAAGGTTCCAGAAAGATCTAGAAGGATCCAGAGGGATCCAGAGGTACGCAGGAGGATCCAGAGGGATGCAGAAGGAAGCAGAAGGATCCAGAAGGATCCAGGGGGGATCCAGAAGGATACAGGAGGAAGCAGAATGATCCAGAGGGAGGCAGGAGGAAGCAGAAGGTTCCAGAGGATTCAGAGGGATACTGGAGGATCCAGGAGGATCCAGAAGGATCCAGGGGGAGTCAGGAGGAAGCAGAAGGATCCAGGGTGGGGCAGGAGGAAGCAGAAGGTTCCAGAAGGATCCAGGGGGAGGCAGCTCCCGGGATCTGAGGCAGAGCAGCCCCTGCAGCACCTGCCCCAGGACGTCCCCACCTGCCCCACAGGAAACGCTCCCAAACCCCCATTTCCTCCCCGACCACCCCTTCCCTAAGCCAGGCTTTGTCACAGCAGGCCTCCCGCGGGAGGTGACAGCTGTGTCCCCCAGGGAATATTTACGGGCTGCCGAGCCGTGCCGGTGATCAGCGGGGGTGGCGGCAGGGGCCATCCGTCACCGCTGTCACCTCAGGGCCTCGCTGCTGCCGCGAGCGCCAGATCCATCACCCGCACCCGCCAAGGTCCCCCCAAGGTCCCTGCCAGGGTCCCTGCCACCCCTGAGGTGTCCCCAGCGGCCACCTCGCCCAGCCCCGGCCGCTCCCTGGGATTGTTCCCGAGGTTTCCATCCAGGGAAAAGCTGCTCCGGGCAGGGGACAAGTGTCACCCCTTGGGCAGCCAGGGTGGGGACACCCGGGGGGGACAGGGGACACCATAGAAGGGTCAGGGAACACTCAGGGGGGACAGGGGACACTCAGGTGGGACAGGGGACACCCAGGGGGGACAGGGGACACCATGTAAGGGACAGGGGACACCCAGGGGGGTCAGGGGACACCATGTAAGGGTCAGGGGACACCATGTAAGGGTCAGGGGACACCCAGGGGGGACAGGGGGGGAACAGGGGACACCATAGAGGGGTCAGGGGACACCTGGGGGCGACAGGACACACCCAGGGAGAACAGGGGACATCCATGGGGACATGCAGGGGGAACAGGGGGAGGACAGGGGACACCACATATAGGGGTCAGGGGACATCCAGAGGGAGCAGGGGGAAGACAGGAGACACTCAGGGGACACTCAAGAGGAACAGGGCACACCTAGAGTGAGCAGGGGACACCAAGGGTATACCTAGGGGGCACCCAGGGGGGACAGGGGACAGCCAGGGGACAGCCAGCGGGCACAAAGCCCTGGGGCAGGGTGCCCGAGGCCGGAGCAGCGGGAAGGAGCCGGGAATGCCCCAAAGAGGATCCAGCTGGGATCTGCCTGCCGGGAATGGGGGCCGGGATGGGGACGGAGCCGGCCGGCAGCGGGGACGGGACCGCAGCCCTGATTTTGGAAGGGAATTGTTGCCATGGAAACGCATCCCGTCCTTTTTGACCGCCAGCGCTGAGGTGGGAGATCCAGCAGGAGGGGGGAGGCTCATAAACCGGGAAAAATGGGATAAACAAACTCTGGCACAGGGAAAACGCCTCAGAGAGGTTGGGCCTGCTTATCCTGGATGTGCCAAGCCCCGGGACCATCCTGGGGGCTCTCCCTGCATCCCACCGGGATATTCCTCATTTTTCCAGCTGCCTGGCATTGAACTTCCCTGGCAGAGCCCCCGATCCCAAATTCCTGCTGGGACCAGCTCTGGCTGTAACATTTTCTGTGAGGAAAAGGATGCTCTGGAGCGGATTCGAGGGGAGAGTTAAAGCAGCCTGGAAATGGCAAAAAACCCCAATTTTCCAGCAAGGTCTTCCCGAGTCTTTTCTTCTCCCTTTTCTTCCCCTTTGCTGCTCACAGATGGATTTTAAGGTCGTGGAGCCGCCTGGCTCTGCCTTATCCAATCGTTCCCACAATAAATTCCTTCCCTCTGTGGATCTCCCCTTGATAAGGAATCAAATGCCAGGGCAGGGACGGGAGGATTCAGGCCGGGTTTTTTGGGAAGCTGAACTCTCCCTGGGAATGCCAGAGGTGAGAGAGGCCGAGGGGGAGCGAGAGATGGAAAACTCTGCAAGAAACCTTGGAATGAACCCTTAGATAAGCCGTGCTTTGGGGGTTTTAAATTGATTTTTCTTGGAGTTTGATCTGGAGCTGTGGGATGGGGTTTTCCAGGCTGGTGTGGAAAGCTTTGCAATTCCAACTGGGAATGCTCCATCCCAAGGAGCTGCCTGGCATTCCTGGGATGCAGAACAGCCACCAAGGTGGCTCCAAGGGCACATTCCCAGGGCAAGGTTCCCACCGAATCCTGGATGGGCAGGAAAATTATCCCTGGACAGGAAATTTATCCCTGTGGAGGGAAATTACCCTGGAGAGGGAAATTATCCCTGGACAGGAAAATTGTCCCTGGGTAGGGAAATGATCCCTGACTCCACAAGGAGCACCCCTGAGATGTCCCTCCTTCCATCCCTGCCCTTTTCCTGGGATTCCCACCTCGAGCATTCCCTGTGTCCCCTCAGGAGTTCTGGGGGTTGAGAGGGGCTGGGATGGAATTCCCAGAGGAGCCCTGGATCCCTGGAAGTGCCTGAGGGCAGGGTTTGGGAAGGGAAGGGAAGCAGGGAAGAGCTTTTTTTGCTCCAGGAGTTTTCCAGGCTGGCGTTCCTGCCGTTCCCCCCAGGAGTCGGCACTCATGAATTTATGAGGAGCACGAGGCTGCTCCGTTTGCCGGGATGTGAATCCCGAGCAGAATGCAAATCATGGGATGGGAGGGAGGGAAAACAACCCTGGGTGCGTGGAATTGAATTTTCTGGAGTTTAGAAAAGGCCCAGATGTGCCCAAAGTCCAAAAGTTTCCCTAAAACCCTAAAAACAATGTGGGGATGGAGGAATTTGGGGTCACAGATTCAGGGATTGAAGGGTGCCTCAAATATCCCTGGAGAGTCTGCTGGGAAAAGGAAATACGGGAGAAAACCTCTGGATGTTGGCTTTTAATTGTGGTGATCCAAGCAGGAATTTTGGCAGGAAATTTGGTATTTAAAATGAGGATTTTGGCTGTTAATTGTTGGGGATTGTGACAGGGAATCGTGGCAGGAATTGTGACAGGGAATTGTGGCAGGAATTGAGGCAGGGAATTGTGGCAGGACATTGTGGCAGGAATTGTGGCAGGAATTGTGACAGGGAATCGTGGCAGGAATTGTGGCAGGGAATTTGGTATTTAAAATGAGGATTTTGGCTGTTAATTGTCAGGGATTGTGGCAGGACATTGTGGCAGGGAATTGTGACAGGGAATTGTGGCAGGGAATTGGGGCAGGAATTGTGGCAGGGAATTGTGGCAGGAATTGTGACAGAATTGTGGCAGGAATTGTGACAGGGAATTGTGGCAGGGAATTGGGGCAGGAATTGTGGCAGGGAATTGTGGCAGGAATTGTGACAGAATTGTGGCAGGAATTGTGACAGGGAATTGTGACAGGGAATTGCGACAGGAATTGTGGCAGGAATTATGACAGGCAGGTTTGGGTGGCTCTGGGGGAGAGAAAATGCGGGAGCTGCTGGGGCTGAACGGAGCCTCCTCGGTGCCGGAATTCTCATCCCAAATCTCCTCATTAACAGTCGGGATTAGCAGCTGCCGGGGTTGGGGCTGAGCCATCTCCTCACGGCAGCCGGGCCGTGCTCAGCATCCCGAGCAGCTTCCCAGAATCCTGGAGAAATGGATTCAGGAATTCAACAACAGCAGCCCAAAAGGAACCTTTGGATGGAGCTCTTCAAAGCTCTTCGCTCTTTGAGAGGATTTGTTGGTGCAGTTCCTGCTCATAAATCCCAGGATTTGGGGTCGGGATGTGGATTCCAGGGTCAGGATCTTATTCCTGATGCTGCAGGGATGTTCCCTTTGCCAAGGCCATTCCAAATCCCTCTTCCAGTGGCTGTTGGTGTGTTCAGGGAACGCCCAGATGTGACACAAGGATTGGGCACAGCTGGGACCCCATGGCCCTGGAGGCTTTTCCAACCCCAATATTCCGTAATCCACCCAAACCAGCTGGGCTGGCCCTTCCCAGCCCCTTCCCAATCCTCCAAACTTCCCATGGGAACGCAGCTAAAAATTTTGTTGTCGCTTCCCAGGAATGTTCACCCAGCACAAGGATCCCAGGGTGAAGCCTGTCCCAGGAGAGCCAAACATTCCTGAAAAAACCAGGATTTTATTCCTGAAAAGGAGTTTAATGCCTGCCTGAGCCGAGCCACGGCATTTTCCGCTCCACTGCTGCCATCGATGTCCTTGTCTGGGAATAAAGGCTCCAAACCCCGATCGATACCAGCACAACCTCCCAGTCAGGTTTGATCCATCCCGGGAATGCTGCGAGGGGAGCAATCCCTGGAATCTGGGATGACATTGATGGTATGGGGGGTTAAGGAAATATTTTGGAATTTCAGGCCGAACTGGTGAGGCAGAGCTGCCCCACATTCCCAAAAACCCCATCAAAACCACATCAAACAAATAAATATTGTTCCTTGTCGTTCCCTGTCATTCCCAGAGTTTTCCAGCAGCTCCGGAGCTGCTGCTGTTGTAGCTCCTAATGCTCCCCGACATTTAATTAACTCCAACAACTGCCTGGATCCCGCTGGAGGAAGGGAGGGCTCCCTGCTCCGAGCTGCCAGGGCTGCGGAGAATCCCAGAATCCCTTTCCCTCATATTCCATAATTTCCCCCTTTCCCTGGGTGTCCCATTGTTTCCCCTTTTCCCAATATCCCATTTTTTCCCCCTTTTCCCGGGATTCCACCATGAGCAGTTTTCATTCCAGGCAGTTTTTGTGGCCCCCTTATCGCCCCCGTTCCCTTTCCATCTCCAAATATTTATCCCGGAGTTTCATTCTGCCAGCAAATAAATGCTCCCACCTCCTCTCTTCCCTCACCTTGTCTCCCAAATTAATCTCCGGAAATAATTGGGAAGCGGAGGAAGGAGCTGGAGCGGGGGAGGAGGGAGCAGCAAAACAAAGAGTTTTATTTAAATCCTTTCTTTTTGTGGAATTTCACCCAGAATTTCAACATTCACACCCTTCCTGGATCTCTCGCTTCTCCTGGATCCCATCCTGCTGCTGGTCCTCATCCCGCTGCTGGATCCCATCCGGCCCCTGGATCCCATTTTCCCCAAAACAGGCCAAGTTTGGAGCACAGGAAGAGCAATCCAAGGATTTGGTCCCTTTGTGGCTTTGCCATGAATCGGGAGCTGTGGGGTGGCTGAGGATGGATTTTCCATGAGGTGTTAAAAGAGCGGGAGAGGGAAAAATGGATGGATGGATGGATGGATGGATGGATGGATGGATGGATGGATGGATGATGGATGGATGGATGCTGGATGGATGGATGGATGGATGATGGATGGATGGATGGATGGATGGATGGATGATGGATGGATGGAAACCAGCAGAAGGACAGGGATGGATGCATCGGACCCAGCACCTCCTGAGCATCCCTAAGGAGCCCCTAAAGGGACAATGGTGGCACTTGGATGGCTGCCAGGCCACAAACGAGCTTGGAAGAGCATTCCTGCATGATTCCAGTTTTTAAGGATCTTCCAATCCTTTCCACGAGCTGAGCAGTTCTGTCCCCACCCCGCTGTCCCCACCCCGCTGTCCCCGGGCCTTGGGGACACCCAGGCTGGCTCTGCAGGATCCCAGGGGATCAGGGGCTGCCATCCATTAGCAATTCCCACAGCCCTGACATCCATCCCGGTCATTTCGGGATCGCCGGCCGTAATTCAGCCCGTTCCGCGCTCCGATCCCATTTTTCATCCATGTTTTATTCATGGAGGGGGGTCAGCTTTGTATCGAAGGATCAATAAAAGCCTCCATCACGGCGCATTATTAATTAATAAGGAATCCATTATCTGCAGCCAGCCCGGCCACTCCCTCGGATTTTCTCCCTGGAGAAGCTTTTTGGGGGCAATTCTGAAAATTTACAGCCTGGTCGATCTCCTTCCCTCCCTCCCTCCTCCTGCCCAGGGATAATGGGAACTTTATTTAGCACCGGCCGTCCTTTGTCCCCGCTGATGTCCCCACCGATGTCCCTGCCCTGCCTGGATCCTCCAACAGCCCCTAAATCTGTGGGAAACCTTGGGAAGAGCACCCCGAGATCCATGAGGTTGTGTCCTTCATTTATTTGGGATTATCTGGCTTTATTCCCTCTTTTTTTATCTTTGTCACACCAGACTGGACAGGGAATGAGTTTGTGGCCACCTCCAGGACCGGACGGGGACGTCACCTGTGGCAGGGAGAAAATGGAGGCAACAAAAATTAGGAAAATTAAGGATAAATCCATAGGAAATGTGACCCACCAGCCCCAGAACAACCCAGGCTCCTGCTCCAACCCTTCCTCTCCCCCTGGAATTCCCAAAAAAAGGATTCCCGAGCCACTGTTTTGATTTTTTGGTGCCATTTTGCCTGCGGGAAGGGCTGGAAGGAGAATTCCTGCTGGTTTTTATGGATGGCTCCTTCCAGACCCACCCCAGGCATTCCCGGGATCCCAAAGAGCTGGGAATGGGCACGAGGGCATGGATTCACCAAGGAACCCCTGGAAGGGACAGAAAACCTCTCCCATGAATTTGGGGACAACCCCAGTGACCCTGTCCCCTCCCCACGCTGCACATAAATCCAACCCTAATCAGTGCTAATTAGCACTAATTAATGGAGAGGGAGGAATTATTAGCAGAAATCATAACATCCTTTGCCTGGGGAAGCCTTGGGACAGGTCAGGATTTTGGGAGAACAGGAACTGCTGGACTCATCAGAAACGAGCCCAGCTCAAGCTCTGACCTCCCCTAGCTAATTAACAGCATGGTAATTAATCATTCAGCAGATTTAATGATGGATTCCCCACTCTGCGTGTGCTGGAAAACACCGGGATGGGAATGATTCGTGCTGGGGACCATCCCAGCTGGAAAATCAATAAATTAGGGAATTCTTGCCTATTGAAAATGGATTTTCCTCCCCTTGGAATTCAGGAACTTTCAGGAGAGGAAAACTGGGAATGTTTGGAACCAATAAATACCTTCAATTTCAAGTTTAATTTAATTTCAATTTCAATTTCAATTTCGATTCCTATTTCAATTTTTATTTCAACTGTATTTCTATTTCTATTCCAATTACAATTTCCATCATGATCTTGATTTTGATTTCGATTATAATTTCATTTTCATTGTTATTTTTAATTTTTACTTTTTAGCCCTAAAAACCTTCTGGTTTTACTCCCTTTTTTCCTTTAGTAACAGCAGTACTTTCCAACCTCTCAGGCATCCAAAACCCAGCCAGAAGAGTTCGGGAATGTTTGGGCCAGAGATAAATCTGGGATAAGGGTTTGGATGGATCTCCTGGAATAAACATCGGCTTTGTGTCAGCTCCTTCCGGCCCCAGAGTCTGAACAAACCCAACCACCAGGAATTGATTTTCTAAAAATGTCAAACACACACAAAAAAAATAAAAATAAAAACCCCAAACCTGCTGCGGATAAAAAATGTTGGTTTGTGGGGAATAGTTGAGCTCCTTTCCTGCCTCCCCAAAAATCGATGGGAAGAGGACATGGAAAAACACAGCGGGCTCTAAAGTGTAAATAATGAGAGGATGTGATTTAAAAACGGCTCAGCATGATGGGGCCGAGGCCAAATTTCCTCGGAATAAAGCTGGGAATGCAGCAGCTTCCATGTGAGGAGGCTGAAAATGCAGGAATAAAGGGGAAAAGGGGGAAAAATGGGGCTGGGAATGAGGAGGGAAGAGGAGGAAGCAGCAACGGAAGAGCAGCACTTGGCTGGGGTTGTTTTGGAGCAGAAATTGAGGGAAAAAATGAGGGGAAAACATGGAATTAAATCAAAGTTTGATGCTGGAATGCATGGAAGAGGATCAGCTCAGGGATCGGGGTTTTCCAGGGGGTTTGGGAAGGGACGAGGTGCTGGGAGCAGAGGCTGGGATGGGAAGGAGCAGGGATCATCCCATCCCACCTCCCACGGATGCAGCTCATCCCAGATGATCCCTCCAGGTCATCCAGCAGCAGGAACAGCTGGGAATGCGCTCCCCTAAAAGCGCTCTCCAATCCCATTTCCATGCAAATGCCACCTCCATAAAGAGCTGGGAAGTTCAGCGCAGGCTCCGGGCTGGAATTGCTGCAGAATATGTTGGGTTTGGGAATAAATCCCATTTTTTTTCCCATAGTTTTGAGCTCCCTGGTGCTCCAGCTGCTCCTTTAACCCTCTCCAGCACTCGCTGCTCCCATCAGCTCCGAATCCATGAGTGGGGGAGCTCCAGCTCACCCAGCAGTGGGAATTCCCAGCCCTCATCCCTTCCATTAGTCCATTATCCCTGGAATGTCACCCCTGGAGCATCCCGATGTCCACCGGGAGCTGTGGTGGCACTGCCACCTGCCCTGCCCAGCTCCATCTCCCTGGAGCATCCCACGATGGCAATTCCCACACCCCATTCCCACTGGGATGAGTCCTGGAAAGGACCAGGAGAGAGGTGGGAATGGGGCATCCAGGACTGGTGGAAGAAGAGCAGTGGAGCCAATTCCATTGGAATTCCAGTGGGAGGACCTCGCTGTCCCATCCTGGGATTCCTCCTCATCCCTCATCCCTTCTCTCCATGATTTACCTTTCCTTGCTCATAAAATGGGAGTTGTTCCAGCTGGGAGGAGCCCCCATCCCATTCCCATTCCTGTTCCCATCCCCATTCCTGTTCCCCATTCCCATTCCCGTTCCTGTTTCTGTCCCATTCCCTTTCCCATTGCTGTTCCCATCCCCATTCCCATTCCTGTTCCCCATTCCCATTCCCGTTCCTGTTTCTGTCCCATTCCCTTTCCCATTGCTGTTCCCATCCCCATTCCCATTCCTGTTCCCCATTCCCATTCCCATTCCCATTCCTGTTTCTGTCCCATTCCCATCCCCATCCCCATTCCCATTCCCATTCCCATTCCCATTCCCATTCCCATTCCCATTCCCATTCCCATTCCCATTCCCATTCCCATTCCCATTCCCATTCCCATTCCCATTCCCATTCCCATTCCCATTCCCATTCCCATTCCCATTCCCATTCCCATTCCCATTCCCATTCCCATTCCCATTCCCATTCCCATTCCCATTCCCATTCCCATTCCCATTCCCATTCCCATTCCCATTCCCATTCCCATTCCCATTCCCATTCCCATTCCCATTCCCATTCCCATTCCCATTCCCATTCCCATTCCCATTCCCATTCCCATTCCCATTCCCATTCCCATTCCCATTCCCATTCCCATTCCCATTCCCATTCCCATTCCCATTCCCATTCCCATTCCCATTCCCATTCCCATTCCCATTCCCGTTTCTGTCCCATTCCTGTTCCCATTCCCATCTCTGTCCCAAACCTTCTGGAAAATTCCAAGATCAGCTGCAGAACGGGTGTGGGATCCCTGAATCCATGAGGGGAAGCCTTGGGAAATGCTCTGATCCCAAGGACAGGCAGATCCCACATGGATGCAGCAGCTTCCCCACGATCCCACCCAAAACCCACAAGGGCACCAGGGTGGGAGTGGAAAAGCTGCTCCCAGGGGAATTCTGCCACCCTAAAACCAGGAACTGTCGCTGTCACTGCCCTGTTCCCTCCTTCCCAACATCCCACGCTCCGAACCCCATCCCTGCGTGCTGTAGGAACGGGAAGGATCCCAGCGGAATAACTCCAGAACAAACGGCACCACCGGGGTTTTCAGGGAGGTTTTTTAGGGTTTCTTTGGATTTTTTTATTCCAAATCCCCCAAAGACTCGATCCCAATTCCCCTTTAAACAGGCAAACCATAACATTGGGAATTTGCCACGGATCCGAGATGGATTGAACTCCTCCATCCTCCTTTTGCAGGGAATTTATCGGTGCCATAAATTCCTCCAGACAGGATTGCTGTGAGTGCCATAACACATCCTCCAGCCAATCTTTTATCCATCAGGCTTTGTCCTGCTTTTTTTGGGGAATATTTATGGACTGGATATGTTCCGGGAAGAGGGATCGCTCCTGAGGGTGTCTCCGGCTCTCCCTGGCCACGGGTAATTTGCAGGAATGCTCAGCTCTGCTCCAGGCTCTGCTTTTGAGGATTTTTCAACTTATTTCAGGCTCAAAATTTGATTTTGGGGACTCCCAGACCTCCTATTTTCCCAAAAAAAAAATAACTCCGTGCAAAGGGGGATCCTAAAGCTCCAACCAATCCCAGCAGGAGACTTTAAACCCCATTTTCCTGCACTTTCCTTGGATGGGAAAAGCACCAAGGAAATGGACTTGGAATGGGCAAACAGGGAGAGGAATTTTCCTGGATCACAATTCCCATTCCTGCGGCTCTGCCCCGAGGCTCCTGGCTGGGAAAACGAACTGAACCCAACCCTTCCATGAAAAGGAAGGAGAAATCCGCCTGGAAAAGCACCCAAGGCTCCCAGAAATTAAATTCAAGTTTCTCTCAGCCCTGTCAGCAGCCAGGGAGCTCCATCTGCTCCCAGATCCCGCCTGGAGTCAGCTGGCAAATCCCACCTTCCCTCTCCACGGGCAGGTGCCAGGGCTAAAAATATTCCCAGAAATGCCCCTTTCCTTGGCAGCCTCCGGAAAAGCTGGAACTGCAGCAGGACGAGGCCCAGGAAGGAGCTGAGCCGGAGTTTTTTGTGGGATTGCTGCCCAAATCCAGGATTTTCCCCTTCTCTTGGATCACTTGAATTAATTCCAGTGAATCGGCAAATCCCACCAGGAAAGAACAACCCCAATCCCAACCCCGCTGGTATTTCCAGTGATCCTGGAGTGGTTTTCATGCTCCCTTCAGGAATTAAACCTGGGTGGTTGCTGAGGGGGAAAATCAAATTTAGGATGAATTGATTTGCAGTTTAGGGGAATGAGCTGTTCCCACATGGACTCCAGATGATCCTTGGAAAAATCTGGATTCCCCTTTCCAGCAGCACAGCCCAGCCAGGCTGAAATAACCAGGAAACATGGGATTTCCATGGTGCAATAAAATATAAAATATAAAGTAAAATGGAATCAAATTGAATAAAATGGAATAAAATGGAATAAAATGGAATAAAATCAAATCCCTGGAGTCACTGCTGCCGGAACCATCAGCATTCCCAGGAGTGAGATCCCTATCCAAGGAAAGCGAGAGGCTTTGGCTGCACAAATTAGATTTCCCCAGGCAGCAGCTTAATTAAAACTATCGAGTGCTCCGAGCTTTTGGAAATTAACTTGGAAAGTGTTTGGATAAAAAAAGCCTGGACGGGTTTTTGTTCCTTTTCTTCTCCCTGGAGTGGAGAGAAAAGGAGAAAAAAGGGGAATTTCTTTCCCTCCTGGATTCTTTGGAGGGCAGGAAGCAGCAAAGGGGGGCCGATTTTTATTGGGATAAACCTGGATTTATCAGGATCTTGGGTCAACCTACCTCTCATTTTTTTTATTTGGATCTGCTTGGATTTTTTAGGACGGTTCCTCTGGTTTCAATCCCAACCCAATGCTCCGAAACGCCGCAAAAACCCCAAAGGAAAAATAAAAAACCAGTGGGATAATGCAACCAACACCTGATCCAAACAAGAGGAGACAGCAATAAAAAAAAAAGAGGGAAAAACCACCGGAGCTATTAGGGAGCATCAGGAGGGATCAGATCCGCCGGGATGAAGAGGCTGCTGCGAGGAAGCAGCAGCGGGATGATCCCAAATCCCCTTCCTGCTGAATTCCGCCAGGTTGGAGGTGAATTATTCCCAGCTGCGCCTCCTCGGCTCCCATTTCACGGCCTGATGGAGCTGCTGATATTCCAGAGGGGGATGTTCTGGCCTGGAGGCTCTGTGGGAAGGAGGAGGTGGGAATATTCCATGGGTGAACACGCCATGGGACATCCTGGAGGGGATTTATGGGATAAAATTTCCAAGGAAGCCTGGAAAGAGGAGGAAATCCCATGGAAGCGTCCTGGTGAGGATTTATGGGATAAAATTTCCAAGGAAGCCTGGAAAGAGGAGCAGATCCCATGGAAGCATCCCAGTGGGGATTTATGGGATCAAACACCTCCAAGGAAATCTGGGAATGAGGAGCAGGGAATTTTGATGCCATGGAAGAATCCTGGAGGGATTTATGGGATCAAACACATCCAAGGAAATCTGGGAATGAGGAGCAGGGAATGGTGATCCCATGGTGGTATCCTGGAAGGGATTTATGGGATCAAACACATCCAAGGGGAATCTGGGAATGAGGAACAGGGAATGGTGATCCCATGGTGGGGATTTATGGGATCAAACACATCCAAGGAAGCCTGGAAAGAGGAGCAGATGCCATGGAAGCATCCCAGTGGGAATTTAGGGGATCAAACACATCCAAGGGGAATCTGGGAATGAGGAACAGGGAATGGTGATCCCATGGTGGGGATTTATGGGATCAAACACATCCAAGGAAGCCTGGAAAGAGGAGAAAATCCCATGGAGGCATCCCCAAGGGGATTTATGGGATAAAACATCCAAGGAAGCCTGGAAAGAGAAGCAAATCCCATGGAGGCATCTCAGAGGGGATTTATGGGATCAAACACTTCCTAGGGGGTCTTGAATAGAGGAGCAGGGAATGGTGATCCCATGGAGGGATCCCGGTGGGGATTTATGGGATAAAGGGGGCCTGGGACAGGGATGCTGATCCCCATGGGAATGACCTGCCAAGGTTTGGGACAGTGCTGGAATCTTCTCAGTGCCAGGCTTGGTTTTCCCAAAATCTCACCCCATTCCTGCCTTTTGGGATGTGCTTTCATCAGCATGAGGAGCAGATCCCATGGAGGCATCCCAGTGGGGATTTATGGGATACAGGGGGCCTGGGACAGGGATGCTGACCCCCATGGGATGGGAATGACCTGCCAAGGTTTGGGGCAGTGCTGGAATCTTCTCAGTGCCAGCCTGGATGGGCTCCATGAGCCTCAGTTTTCCCAAAATCTCACCCCATTCCTGCCTTTTGGGATGTGCTTTCATCAGCATTCCCAAACCCCAGCAGGGATGCAGGGAAGGGCTGGAATTCCCTCCCAGGGGAACTTTGGTGATCCCACCCAACCCCTCCATCCCAGCCCCAAATCCCAGGAAAAATGAGGTGAATTTTCATCTTTTCCCACAGGGAAAACCCCCCAAATCCCAGGAGATGAAACCCAAACCCCCTCCAGAGCCAATCTTCCATAGGCATTCCAGCTGGAACCTGCCCCAGAATTCCAGGGAAAAATAAAACCAGCAGCAGGGCCGGCCAGAGGGAAGAGAAAGGGGATAAAGAAATCCGAATAAAAAATCTTTGCATAACCCAAAATCTCCTCCCGGGAGGAGGATTCCAAAGCCATTTTTAATGAACTCCGCGTTCCGCCGGAGCTCAGCACGGAATTATTGTCCATTAAATAAACACGGGCGATTATTGGGAACACATTCCCAGAGCTGCAGGTCACGGCTGCCAGCTGCTCCAGCCGCTTGTTCCTCGGAATTTCTACTCTGCTCTGCATTTATAGGGAAAAGGAGCTGGTTTGGGGAGGAAAACCATCCCAGAAAACTTTGGGATCTCCCCCTGGGAAAGGGCTGGGTGGAAAAGGAGCAGTTTTCGGGGAAAAACCATCCCTGATCCCAAAAAAACTCAGGATTTCCCCCTGGCTCAGGTGGTTGGATGAAAAAGGAGGCAGTTTAGTGGGGTGGAAATCATCTCTAATCCCAAAAAAACTTGGGATCTCCCCCTGGCACAGGGGGCTGAGTGGAAAAGGAGCAGTTTGAAGCGGAAAAACCATCCCTGATCCTGGGAAAACTTCTGAATTTTAACCCTGGAAGAAGTGGTGTGATGGAAAAGGAGCCGGTTTAGGTGGGGGAGGAAATCCATCCCTGATCCCAAAACACCTTGGGATCTCCCCCTGGCACAGGGTCTGGGTGGAAAAGGAGCAGTTTTAGGGGAAAAACCCATCCCTGATCCCAAAAAGGAGCAGTTTTATGGGGAAAACCCATAAACCCATCCCTGATCCCAAAAACCCTCAGGATCTTTGCCTCTGCAGCATTTTTCCACGAGCCAGGGAAGGGATTTTTTTTTTTTTTCCTTCCATAAATTGTAATTGATTTTTTTTTTTTAATGGAATATTGTAATGGAATATTGTCCAATGTGCACAGACTCCTGGGATAAATTATTCAGCAGCACATTTTTAAATAATGCAGCCGCTTCCTGCTCGGATTTCCTGCTCCTTAAAACCTGGGATGGGAAGGAATCTCCACCTCTGGAATCTCCATCGCTCCGTGCTCCAAGTGAAGATGTTGGGAATTAATTGGAAAGGTGAAAATTCATTAAAGTCATTATCCAAGGCTTGGATTTACTCCTTGCTCCAAGAGCTGTGGGTGGGAGAGGAGCAATTCCCACTTTTCCAGGGGATGCTGGATCCACGTGGGGAGGTGGCAAAGAAGGGATGGAAGTGGAGGAAAATCCAGGCAGGGTCCAGGTGGGAGAGGGAAAAACTCCGTGTAGGAATTCCAAATCCTGGAAAAATCGTTGTTAGTCCCAATTCCTGTTGGTTATTCCATGAGGAGCAGTGGGAAAAGGGGGGATTCCAGTCAGGAATGTCCTCGGATGTTCTGGGAATGCTTCATTCCCTATTTCCCAGCTCCTTCCTTTGAACTCCCCAGAATTTCCAAATCCAGGACTGACATCCCCTCCACAGCTGCCTGTGGGGTGGGGGCAGATTCCTGTCTCATTCCCACATTTTCCAGACCTGGATATTCCCATGATCCACGCCTGCCTCAGTTTCCCTTCCATAATCAGGACATTTCCCTGGATCCAGGTGCCACCATTCCTGCATGGAAAGAGCTCCAGGCTGCTCCAGAGGCTCTCCCACATCCCGGGAGGATCCCTGGGGAAAAGGCAGCAGTGCAGTCCCAGGGAATTTGCTCTGAGCTCCCCAAATCTATGGATTCAATCCCAAATTTTCCTGCTGGGATGCTCCAAGCTCCAGCACACCCCAAGGGATGAGTTCTGTTCGTTCCACTCTCCTTCTCTTCCCAAATCCAATTCAATCCCTTGATTGGTTCCCTTTGGACACAACTCCTGGCACAATTAGGGAATCATTTCCAAGCACAAAATGATTGCCTTGTTCCGTCCTCCCTTCCAAATTCCACTTTCCCTTTGTTTTTATTGGGATCAAGAGGGAGGAGGAACACCCAAATCCCTAAAATTAAGGGGGAAAAGCCAGCTGGGAGCTCTGGAATGGGGCTGGAGCCTGGGGAAGGGAAGAGCTCCAGCAGGGTGTGGGAATGGGGCTGCAATCCTGGACATTCCAGAGCTCCCCTCCTCATCCTAAGGTACAAATCCCTGATTCCCGCAGCTACCAAGGACCTGTCTTAGCTTTGATTCCCTGATTTTAAGCAAATCCCAGTTTTTGGCTCCTTAGGTGTCTGTCCATCCCCGATTTTGGCTCCTTTTGGATCCTCTGGATCCGCCCAGGCTGCCCCGATGGATCAGGGATGGCCCAACCAGCTCCTGTTGGATCCCTGACCCTCATTCCCAGTTTTGCCCATCCAGGCACATTCCAGCTGCTTTTCCAGCAGGATTTTTCCTCATTACCACCCCACATCCACCGGGATTCCAGGTCGGACATGGAATCGATGCCGCCTGTTCCCTCTGACGGATTCCCGAGGCTCCAGGGATTCAATCAAGGGAAGGGACATAAATCACGTTAATTAAAGAATTCCCAAACCCTTCCCACAGCCCTCGGGATCCTGCCATGGAACGGGAACGTGCCCTCAGCACTCCAAGCACTGCCTGCCGCCTCCCAGAAGCTCCTTGGAATTATTGATTTCCTGGGCCCGTTTTTTATGGATCTCACAGCCCTGGGAGCAGCGGAGTGAGGTTGGGGGGTTTAATCAGCAGCTCTTTCCTGGAGCCTGTTTGGGAATTGTGGAATCATGGAATGGGAAGGGATCGTATAGCCCATCCCTGGAATGGGACATCTTCCCCATCCCAGGATCTCCAGCCCGGCCTTGGACACTTCCAGGGATCAGGAATGCCTGGAATCAGCAGCAGGAATCAGGATCTGCTGTGTTTTCCCAGAATCCCCCCCAGCTGGGTCCCTGGTTATCCAGGATGCCACCTCTTGCTCTGTAAATCCTGGGAATTCTGGGAATCTTAGGAATCTTGGGAGTCCTGGGAATCCTGGGAATTCTGGAGTTATGGGAGTCCTGGGAATTCTGGGGATTCAGGAGTCCTGGGAATCCTGGGAATCCTGTGAATTATGGGAATTATGGAAATTCAGGAGTTATGGGAATCCTAGGAATCCTGGGAATTATGGGAATTCAGGAGTTATGGGAATCCTAGGAATCCTGGGAATTCTGGTATTCTGGAGCATTTTTAGGGATCAGAATCACAAATTAATGGCTGGGTGGGAATTCTTCCCGAGGTGTTCGGAGACGCTTTGGAATGTGGGATGTGGGGTTTGGGATGTGGGATGTGGGGTTTGGAGGGTGGGATGTGGGGTTTGGAATGCGGGAGGTGGGATTTGGAATGTAAGATGTGGGGTTTGGAGTGTGGAATTTGGGATGTGGGGTTTGGAGTGTGGGATGTGGGGTTTGGAATGCGGGAGGTGGGATTTGGAATGTAAGATGTGGGGTTTGGAGTGTGGAATTTGGGATGTGGGGTTTGGAGTGTGGGATGTGGGGTTTGGAATGCGGGAGGTGGGTTTTGGAATGTGGGATGTGGGAACATCCCCCCGCCTGGAGCTCCCCCCAGACACAGCCCCGTGGAGCTCCGGGCAGGATTTTGGGGATCGTGGTGGATTATCCCGCTCTGCTCCTCCCTGGAATGCCGTCAGGCCTGGCCGTGTAATGAGCTTGCAAATCCATGGGAAAAAAAAGCTCGGACAAATCCAAGGCTGCTCCAGGATTTCACCCACGGCTGTGATGGGATGAATCCAAGCTCAGAAGAACCTGGGAGAGACCTCCTGGAGGTTTGAACACTTCCCAGGATGGAGCAGTAACAGCTTGGGATCCTCCTCTCCAAATTTTCCCCTTTTTATTGTGTTTTTTTCCCAAATTTCTTCCCGCTCACACGTGGGAAGCTCCTCAGGGCTGGGAAATCAATGTCACCTCTGGGATGCTGCACTTCCAACTGGCAGCAATCCCATCCAGGGATTAGTGAGGGATTAGGATGTGGAACAGGACTGGTAATTAATTAATGAGCGGGAGGGATAATGAGAACCAGCAAACTGGGATCATCAGATCCACATTTTTAGGGGAAAAAAAAAAGATTGGAAAAGTTTTGCTGGCCACTCATCCCTTTTGTCCCCTCCTCACGAGCCAGATCCTGCCACCATTCCCTGCTTGTTAAACAGGGAAAAATCCCACAAGGACCACGGTGATTCCAATGGGAGTCGGGGAGTGAAGATCGGAGCCTGTGGAATGCAGCTCCAAGGGGATCCCAGGGATTTGTAGGAATCCTGAGGCCAAAATCCAGCATCCTCCAAATTTTGAGACACACACAGGAGAGGGAGATGTCCCAGCTCCTGGGGTGGGAAGCAGAGAATCCCAATCCTAGTGGAAATCCCAATCCCAGTGGGAATCCCAATCCCAGTGGGAATTCCAAGACAGCTCCCCATGGAGTCCAGGACAGGGAGGAAAAGCAAGAGGGAAGCAAAGCATGTGTGTTCCTGGGAATGGCTCCACAGGATCTGGGAATTCTGGAGAGTCTGGGCTGCCTGATTTGGATGGATCTGCCACAAATCCCAGTGAATTTGGATGGATCCACCACTGAATCCGAGTAAATTTGGATGGATCCACCATTGAATCCGAGTAAATTTGGATGGATCTGCCACTGAATTCCCACAAATTTGGATGGATCTGCCACCAAATCCCAGTGAATTTGGATGGATCTGCCACTGAATTCCCACAAATTTGGATGGATCTGCCACCAAATCCCAGTAAATTTGGATGGATCTGCCACTGAATTCCCACAAATTTGGATGGATCTGCCACAAATCCCAGTGAATTTGGATGGATCTGCCACTGAATCACAGGAAGTTTGGATGGATCTGGCACTGAATCCCTTTAAATTTGGTTGAATCTGCCACCAAATCCCAGTGAATTTGGGTGGATCTGCCACAAATCCCAGTGAATTTGGGTGGATCTGCTGCAGAATTCCAGCAAATTTGGATGAACCTGTCACCGAATCCTGTCACTGCTGGAAGAGGCAGGAGCTGGAAAATTTCCCACTGGAAAACTGCACCTTGCGCAGGAATTCCTGGGGGTCAGAGCCGCCCTGCTCCTGCAATTCCTCTCCAGAGCGGGAATTCCAGAGCCCAGCAGGAATTCATTATCCACCCACCAGAGATCCCTGGGGTGAGGAGGGCGAAGGGCTGATCCCGCCTGGAAGAGAGCAGAGCCGAGCATCCACCTTCTCCTGGTGGGAAAAATAATCCCCAGCG
The DNA here is from genome assembly GCF_014805655.1 of Passer montanus. Taxonomy (NCBI): domain Eukaryota; kingdom Metazoa; phylum Chordata; class Aves; order Passeriformes; family Passeridae; genus Passer; species Passer montanus. The sequence goes on along the minus strand of NW_024356616.1, from coordinate 139,570 downwards.
CATGGAAATAATCAGGGCCAAACAGAGAATTCCCATGTTCCAGCTGGATCTGGCTCCAGAAGGACAATTCCCATCCCCAGCATCCAGCCCTGGCCATCTGGATCCGATTCTTTTCCTGGAATTTTTCCTTCAACACATCCCAGGATTTTTTTTCCACCCTGGCCCCACAAGCTGCTGTTGCTCCCAGCTTCCCTCTGCCCTAACCCTGTTTTTCCAGCTGATTTATGGAATCATCACACCATTGATTTCCTGACAGCTGCCCTGACCTTTAGGATTTTATAAAATCCAGCTTTTTCCGCAGCTTTTTTTTCCCTGGGCCTTGGCAGCCCGGCGAAGGTGACGCAGGGAATTATTGTGGATTTTTCCGGCTCCTGGGAAGCGACAGGATCCGTGTGGGAAGGGGCTGGCAGCGGGAACAGCATCCATCACCTTTTCCAAGTGAAGGGCGAGCGACAGGAGGTGGATGGAGCCCTGCTGGGATGCCGGTGACGCAAGAAATCCCTGGAAAAACAGCTTGCACATGGAATTAACGGGGATGGCAGCAGCCGAGTGGTTTGATCCCAAAAAAAGCCTCATCCAGGCTCCAGGAATCTTGCTTTGCTCCCACTTTTCCTCTCCAGGAGGAATCTCAGGGATTCACAGGGAATTTTGCCCCTGGAAAAGGGAAAGTGGTGGAAGATTGAAGGGAAAGCAGAGCCAAGGGAAAGGGAATTAAATCAGCTCCGTATGGCAGGGTTTTTTTCCCAGAATTAGGATTCCAGTAAAAACACATGGAAACAGCCACAATTCCCAGCCATGCGGAAAACCACAGCGTGAGAGGAGGGGGGGAAAATCCCCCAGTCCCACTTTCCCCACTGGTGGCTCAGCAGGAAATCGGGAATGACGCCAATGCCAGGTGATGGACAGGGAAGGATGGGGGGGTTCCAGCCTCTGGAATTCCGAAATTTCCTGGGATTTCTGGTGACTCCAGCGTGGCTCTTTGGGGATCTTGGGAGTGGCTCCAGCAGGTTGGAAATCCCTGGAATAAATCAGGATGGCACCTCCAGGCAGAGAGAATTGCACGGGGAAAATTAAAATTGCTGCTGAGCTCCCGGCTCTGGGAGCTGCTCCTGACCCACTTCCAGGTGGGAAAAATCCCGGGAACGGCTTGGTGGAGGTTGGGACTCCTGCCAGAATCAGCTGTCCCCGTGGGGAGGGCCAATGCTCGGAGGTGTCCCCAGTGCCACCAACCCCTCCAAGAAAAGGGGACAAATGCCACCAACCCCTTTGGGGGAGAAGACCAACGCCCAGAGGTGTTCCCAGTGCCACCAACCCCTCCATGGGGAGGGGACCAATGCCTGGAGGTGTTCCCAGAGCCACCAACACCCCAGGGAGGAGGGGACCAGTGCCCAGAGATGTCCCCAGTGTCACCAACCCCTCACAAAGGCCACAGGCCCGGCTGCGCTCACCCTTTGAGCCAACCCCAAAATTCCCTCGCTCACTTCCCCCTCTCCCCAGCTTTACCCTTTGGATCTCTCCAGGATTTTGTGGATAAGCCCCCCCACCTCCCCTGATGAGCAGCGCTAATGACAGCGCTAATTACGGAGCTCCATTAACCCCAGGACCAGCGCTAGGGTCGGCTCTGACCACGCCGCTTTTTCCTCTCTCCAAAATCCCATATTTTTTTTCCCCCTGCTCGACAAAACATCCACGAACGATCGGCAACGCCCCGCGGAGAGCGCGAACCTTCCCGTAATTGCCCGTCCTTCCCGGGGCTCTTAAAAGCTTTTCCGAGGAGGAGAACAGAGGCTCCTTGTCAGCCACGAGCCATTACCCGGCTGAGAGGAGCTGCCCGCCCTCGCCCACCGCCTTTGGGCTTTGGAAACGTTGGAGAGCTCTGGAAATGTTGGAGAGCTTTGGAAATGCTGGAGAGCTTTGGAAATGTTGGAGAGCTTTGGAAATGCAGGAGAGCTCTGGAAATGCTGGAGAGCTCTGGAAATGTTGGAGAGCTTTGGAAACGCTGGAGAGCTTTGGAAACATTGGAGAGCTTTGGAAATGTTGGAGAGCTTTGGAAATGTTGGATTTTCCGCTCCTTCCAGAGGTGTTCCTGCCTGGAGAGGCAGCTCTGGGGAGAGGGGACCAGTGTCACCAACCCCTATATGGGGAGGAGACAAATGTACAGAGGTGTCCCCAGAGCCACCAACTCCACTGTGGGAAGGGGGACAAAAGCCCGGAGGTGTCCCCCATGCCACCAACCCCTACATGGAGAGGGGACAAATGCCTGGAGGTGTTCCCAGAGTCACCAGCCCTTACATGGGAAGGGGACAAATGACCAGTGGTGTCCCCAGTGCCACCAACTCCACTGTGGGAAGGGGGACAAAAGCCTGGAGGTGTCCTCCGTGCCACCAACCCTTCTGAGGGAAGGGGAATCAGTGCCCGGAGGTGTCCCCAGTGCCACCAACCCCTACATGGGGAGGGGACAAATGCCCAATGCCACCAACCCCTCTGAGCGAAGGGGGATCAATGTCCAGAGGTGTCCCCAGTGCCACCAACCCTTACATGGAGAGAGGACCAATGCCCGGAGGTGTCCCTAGTGCCACCAACCCCTACACAGGGAGGGGACCAATGCCCAGAGGTGTCCCCAATGCCACCAACCCCTACATTGGGGTTGGTGTTTCCATTCCCAACCCCGTGGGAGGCTCAGGGCAGCGCTGGGAGCCCCGTGGCGCTGCTGGGGTGGATTTTAAGGGATCATTTTAGGAATATTTGGTGTGGGATTCACACCCAGAAGCCCCCACAGCCACACCAGGCCCTGGCTGGACTTTCTGGTGTGGATTCCAAAGGAGCTGGAGCAGCTCCAGGTGGGAATGGTGGCATGGGTTGGCTTGGGGTCAGTGACAGCGCCATCCTGAGAATCCTACACAGCTGGGAACACGAACCACAAGGTTTGGGAAGCTTCCTTTGGAAACCCTGAGGGGCTTTGGGATGCTCCGGGAGCCTCATTTGCAATCGCAGCCCGTCCCCACCCGTGGGATGGCGGGGCTGGAACGGCTTCAATCCAAACCCTTTCCCAACAACTTCAATCCAAACCCTTCTGGAGCAGCTCCTTCCTCGCGTGCCTGAGATCAAACTGCTGCTGACTCACGACGCCTCATTAGCGATTCGCCGGCAATTAATTCATCTCTTGATGCTGCTGGGTCGCTCCTGGGTGATTTGCATCCCTGGATCAGCACTGATCACAGCCCCGCACCCCCAACCCTGCCAGGAACGCGCTGATCAACCGAAAATCTGAATTTTTCCTCATTTTTCACTCCAAGAGCTGAGCTTGGAGACCCCCAGGGCTGGGGGATGGGGAGATCCAGCCTGGCACCACCGGGGCCGCTTGGATCGGGCACCACGAGGTGAAGGAAATTGGGATTTTCCCTCTGGAGCAGCTCCTGGGAGCGGGTGGAGGCACCGGACAGGAAAAATGCCGTATTCTCCATGGAAAATGAGAATTGGGCGATTTATGGAGCCATGAAGGCTCTGCTGCTCCTTTGGCAGCCCCTTGGAGCAGCAGGAAAGCCTCTGGAATGAGCACTGGGGTGGAAAAGCTGCACAGGGCAGCCCCAAAAAGCAGCGGGGAGAGGGGGGATTCAGAGAGACCCCAACCAAAAGCAGTGAAAGCCCCAAAGTTTCACCAGCTGGGCCCAAAAAATCAGAATTATGGGAGCAGGGGAACAGGAAAACAAAGGGGAAGCAGAGTCGGAGCAGTCAGCAGGGGAGAACCTGAGGCATGGAATAATTCTCAGTAGAAATACACATTTTAAAAGCCCAAATCCCACAAAAATTGATCCCACCAGAGCAGTTCCAGCCCCTGTTCTGTGCCAGGATATTCAGCCCCTGGCAGATCCAGCTGGGGTCTGGAAAACTCTGACAAAAGCTGGATTTGGGGCTGGAAAGGACGGGACAATGTCCCTTTGTCCCCCCGCAGTCCCCAGAGGAGCTGGCAGTGAATCCAGGTCCTCTCTGATTCCGGCAGGGGAATTTTCTCTTGGCCTGGAATTGTCTCCGGTTCCCTTCCTGATGCTTCCCAAAGGGGTTTGGAGGGAAGGGAATTCCAGGGTGGGCTGGGACAGGCATGGGAACTTGGGAAGGGAAGGCAAAACCACAGGAAATGTGCCCTGAGGGATGCTCCAACCCCAACATTCCCTGTCCCCATGGATGCTCCAACCCCAACATTCCCCATCCCAATGGATGCTCCAACCCCAACATTCCCTGTCCCCATGGATGCTCCAAACCCAACATTCCCTGTCCCCATGGATGCTCCAACCCCAACATTCCCCGTCCCCATGGATGCTCCAACCCCAACATTCCCCATCCCAATGGATGCTCCAACCCCAACATTCCCCATCCCCATGGATGCTCCAACCCCAACATTCCCAGCTCCAAGGGGCTCTCCAACCCCAACATTCCCAGCTCCAAGGGGCTCTCCAACCCCAACCTCCCCCTTTGGATGCTCCAGCCCCATTCCCCACCCCTCAGTTCCCAGCAGGATCCTCTTTGCAGGGTCAAGCACCTTCCCTGCAGCCTTTTCCCTGGTTTTGGGGGGGTTTGGGATGGGAATTTCACTCTGCAGGAGCCTCAAACTCTCCCCTCTCTCTTTCCCCACCAGCCACCCCCAATTTTCCATATTTTTATGCCCTTCCTTTGTTCCGCCTCCTCCTTTCACACTTCCCCCACTTTCCCCTCCAAATGTCACTGCAGGAGAAGAAAAAGTTGGGCCGAGAACCCAAAAGACTCAAAAGCAGCAGGAAAAAAACCCAACCAGGATTATTTTTAACAGGAATGGGAACAATTCCCACCCTAATGATTAGCTTGGATTTTTTCCCTACCAGGAACAGCTCCTGGGATAAGGGAGAGGAGCAAAACCAGCAAGGAAAGGGCAGATTTTCCCAGATTTTAATTGGATTTTCCTGCAAGGCTCAGCTGGATCCAGCTGAGTTGCTCTGGATTGGTGACACTTCCCATTTTTCCTGGGAATTTTGCTTTGGGCTGGGAGAGCCCCCAACAGGGGAAGATTTGGGGCTCTGTGGTGGAGAATGAGGGAATTGGGATCATTCCCAGATTTTCCCAGAGCCAGGCAGCCTCAATCAGCTCCCATCCATCCCAGATCCCTCTGGAAGGCCTCGATCATCCCTGGATGAAAAGGAGCAGGATAAGGAGAGCGGGATCTTCTCTGGGTGCTGGGAAAACGGGACGGGATGAGCACAACGGGATGGGGATTCAGGATGGGAGAGGCTGGAGGGGCCACAGGGCCCCAAAAACCACACCGTGCCTTCCCGTGGAAATTCCAGGCTGGAAATACATTCCCAGGGCCTGGAGATCATCAGGAACATTCCACTAAACTGGGATAACACATTCCCAGGGCCTGGAGATCACCAGGATGTTCCACCAAACTGGAATAACACATTCCCAGGGCTTGGAGGTCCTTGGGAATGTTCTGTAAACTGGGATAACACATTCCCAGTGCCTGGAGATCATCAAGGATGTTCCACTAAATCAGGATAACACATTCCTGGTGCTTGAACATTCTCAAGGACGTTCCATCAAACTGGGATAACACATTCCCAGTGCTTGGAGATCACCGGGATATTCCATAAACTGGGATGACACATTCCCAGGGCCTGGAGATCATCAGGAACGTTAAACAGGACCTGCTAAACCAGGATAACACATTCCCAGGGCCTGGAGATCACCAGGATGTTCCATAAACTGGGATAACACATTCCCAGTGCCTCAGGGATGTTCCACTAAACCAGGATAACACATTCCTGGTGCTTGGACATCCTGAGGGATGTTCCATAAACTGGGATAACACATTCCCAGGGCCTGGAGATCCTCAGGAATGTTCCACCAAACTGGGATAACACATTCCCAGTGCCTGGAGATCCTCAGGGACCTTCCACTAAACCAGGATAACACATTCCCAGGGCCTGGAGATCACCAGGATTTTCCACCAAACTGGGGGCTTGGAGATCCTTGGGAATGTTCTGTAAACTGGGATAACACATTCCCAGGGCCTGGAGATCATCGGGAATGTTAAACAGGAGCTGCTATACCAGGATAACACATTCCCAGTGCCTGGAGATCACCAGGACGTTCCACCAAACTGGGATGACACATTCCCAGGGCCTGGAGATCACCAGGATTTTCCACCAAACTGGGATAACACATTCCCGATGCCAGGAATGTTAAACCTGAGCCCCCAAACCAGGATAACCAAGGGTTCTGCATCCAAGGATCCCAAATCCAGGTGCATCCCTCCCTTCCCATCCCCGCTCCCCCATCCTGACCTCCCTGCTCCCGCTTCTCCCGCGGCTCAGCACTTTTTCCATGTGAAATAAATGTTATTTTCTCCCCGGCCGGAGCCCAATTCATCTTCCTGTCAGGGGGAATCACGGCGAGAGGGCGAGAGCAGCAGCCAGCGAGTGCTTACACACGGAAAAATGGGATAACGCAGCTCCCAGAAATCCTCCCTTCCCTGCTTAATCAGCCTCAAACGCAGCTTGGCAGAGAATTTAACTGGGAAAAAAAAAATAAATTAAATGGGAAGTGGAAAAAGTGATCCCGGTCCCCTCCCCGGCCCCTTTTGTTCCGGAAAACCCTGGGAGATTTTTATCTTCCATAAAGTTTTATTGGAGCTGATGGTGGGAGTGAGATCCAATTAAACTCCCCCTAATCCTGCACTCAACTCCACGGCCCCGGTGGGAGATTGGGAACGGATCAAGGTGACAAATGAGGGCAGATAAATGGGAGCAGAGCGGGAGGAGGGAGGGCATGGAAAAAACAGGATTTAATAGGGAAAGTCGGAACCCTGGGACTGGGGACTCTGGCTTTCTGCAATGGGAGCTGGGAAAGATGGAATTCAACGTATCCAGGGATTTTCCTGCTGCCAGGTGGGGCTGGGTATGATCCAGACCCAGGTGAGATAAAATAATAGAATTCATAGGTTGGTAATTACTATCTTTAATAAAGTTTCTAAGAGGGTTCACCCGCACCAAGGAACAGTGTCTCTGCCAGAGCAAACAAATCCATGGATGTGTTTACCCAGCCATGGTAATGGATCCATGGCATTCCCAAATCCAGCAGCCCAGCCCCTCCTCATCCTCCACGGAAGATGAAGATCAGGGAATCATGGGATGCTTTGGGCTGGGAAGGGACCATAAGTCCCATCCAGTTCCAATCCCAACACTTCCAAGCCCACTGTCCCAGGTGGCTCCAGCCTGGCCTTGGACACTTCCAGGGATTCAGGGGCAGCCACAGCTCCTCTGGGAATTCCAGCCCAGCCCCTCATCACCCTCCCAGCCAGGAATTCCTTCCAAAATCCCAAAATCTCGCTGTGCCCTCTGGCAGTGGAAGCCATTCCCTGTGTCCTGTCCCTCCAGGCCCTCCTTCCCAGCAGATTTCCAGCATCCAGGGCTGTTCCTGCAGCACCCACAGAGGGATGGGAAAACAAAATCCTGGAATGGTTTGGGTTGGAAGGACCTGAAATCCCATCCACTTTCAACCACGCCACTTCCCTCTATCCCAGGTGGCTCCAGCCTGGCCCCGGACGCTTCCTGGGATGGACCAGCCAATCTTCTCCAGGAATTCCACCCCACTTCTCCTCAGACCCCAACCCTGCACTCCCAACTTTTCCATAAAACCCTGGGAAGAGGGAAAACGAGGTGAATCCCCCCAAAGCAGCTCGGGGCCAGTTTCCTGGGAACAGCTTCCCTGCAATCCACGTGCTCTCCTCCCGTTCCTCGGAGCAGAACTGAGCCTGGCCTTGAGCAGGAGCTGCTGCTTTTAATTCCCTTCCCACTGAGTCACCCTCCCTTCCCTCCCCGATCCGAGCGCGGCACTCCAACGCACCGCAGCTATTTTGACACACTGAGCAAATATCAATTAATTCGCCTCACAGAGAGGAGGAAAAAAAAAAACCCACAAAACACAAAAAAAAAAAAAGCCAACCCAAGAAGAAAAGCTTAATTGAAAAAATCCCGGGCCAGATTCGCAGCCTGGCGTTTGCCAACACAGGCGAGGTTTAGAGCTCCGCTGTTCCTCAAGCGCCGCGGATTTTGCGGCTCCCCCGAGGAAAAGCTTTCTCTGGAGGAGCTGTGTGAGTCACCCGAGTCAGAACGGGGGGGAAAAGGGGGAAAAGAGGCACTTCCAGAAGGGCCTCGCCTCCCACTGGGTGATCTGGGATAAGGGAGGTCATGGGAGGACCCCAAAGCTGGGATCCGTCCCGAGGTTGCGGAAAAAGGACAAGGGCACGGATTTGGGGAGCAGGCATGCTGCAGTTGTTGGGTTCCTCCCCAAACAGCCCCAAAACCCCAAATCTGCCCCAAACCAAGCAGCTTTTGTGCGCCTCCCACCACCTTGCCCCACATCCCCTGGCAGGAGCAGCAGGAATTTAATGGGAATAAACAACCCCCGAATCCCCAGCCCCCACAGAAGGACGGGATTGAGTCAATCAATGGCTTTGACTCACGGAATTATTTTGCTGTTAAAACGCAATTAACTGATGACTCCTGGCTTTGTTTGGGGGCTTTTCCTCCGCAAGAACGTCACCGGTACCAGGAGGGGACACAAAGGCTCCTGGCCCTCCTGCCAGTGGATTGTTGGAGCAGGAAATGTCACCAGAAATGAAATTCCGGAGTGGTTGGGGTGGGAATGGAGTTAAATCCCATCCTGTTCCACCTTCCATTATCCCAGGTGATTCCAACCTGGCTTGGGACACTACCAGGGATGGGGCAGCCACAGTTTTCCCTGGGAATCTCCCAAAATCCCCTCTATCCCTTCCCTGTGGCAGTGGGAAGCCATTCCCCTCTTTCTGAGTTCAATTTGCTGCTAACACCCCCCCACAAAAAAAAACACCAACACTGTGGTGATGGGAAAAAGGGAATAAAAAATCCCCACACCCCAAAAAATCTGTTCACGCTCTGACACCCCTAATTAGGGCCACCCTTGGAGCAGCACAGGAGGGATTCTGAATTCCAAGGAAAAGGCAGAACGTGCCAGACTCGCCGTATTTTTAGCCGGCACAACGCCACACTTCCCACCCCGCGCTCCCCGCCCTCTGCTCTTCACAGCTGCCCCGAGCCGGGAGCGTCAGCGCTTCCCGAGTGAGAACGGGAGCAGGGAAAGGTTATCCAAGCTGTCAGGAAGGGTTTTTTCCCCTCTCTCGGAGACGGGAAAACAGCGGGATGTGTTTGGCGTTGGCGCTAACGAGGAGCGGGTCCTGACGCTGAGCGCGGGTGACACCGGGGACGGCCCTTGGTGGCAGCGAATTCCCGCGGTGCCTGAACGGATTATCCCGAGTGTCTGACGTTGGGAAGCCCAGCTTGGAGAATATTCCAGTGGTTTAAGTGTGGCTCCCAGTGAGAAAGGAATTCCAACGGGAAGGGATGGATTTGGGATGTTTCCTCACTGGGTGTTTACGGAACAACTGGGGAAATCTAAACTCCCAATAAATGCTTGTTCCTCAATTTCAGGAATTCCTTTAACCAGAATCCCCCAGAGCTTGGTCTTGGAGCAGGAATTCGCGGTTCCAGTTCACAATGAGATCTTGGAATGGTTTGGATTGGAAAGGACCTTAAATCCCAGCCGGTCCCATGGGCGGGGACACCTCCCACCATCACACGTGGCTCCAAGCCCAGGGACAGGTTGGACAAGAATTTGGGATGTTGGGGGATGAGAAGTTCAGTTTGACCCAGAAATCCAACAGGGTCTTGGGATGAGCAAAGACTTGGAGTTGTTGGGAAAGGGAAGCTCCAGGGAGAGCTCAGAGCCCCTGGCAGGGCCTGAAGGGGCTCCAGGAGAGCTGCAGAGGGACTGGGGGCAAGGGATGGAGAGACAGGACACAGGGAATGGCTCCCACTGCCAGGCGCAGAGATGGATGGGAGATTGGGAAGGAATTCCTGGCTTGGACGGTAGGAGGGACTGGGATGGAATTCCCAGAGTAACTGTGGCTGCCCCTGGATCCCTGGAAATGCCCAAGGCCAGGCTGGAATAACCTGGGATGGTGGGAGCTGTCATGGTTGGAAGTGGATGGGATTTATGGTCCCTTCCCACCAAAACCGCTCTGGAATTCCACGATTCCATGATTCTCCCTGAGCTGCTGACATCCAGGCTGCCACTCCGCCTCCCCAAATCCCATTTTTCCAGGCACTGGGAACAGCTCCCGGGCACCGTTCCTGCTCCCAGATTTCGTGGGCAGTCGCGATTTCCCGGCTTTTCCCACACGGCAGCAGGTGGTGCCAGGGAGGATCAAGGATAAACAGGGATAAACACGGACACAGGAGCCTCTGGAATTCGCTGGGATCTGAGAGCTCTGGCCTGCAGGCTCTGCTCGGGAATGTGACCAAACCCAGCATTTAAACGTGTCCTAACCCATCCAAAATAAACCCCAATAACCAAACCTGGCATTTAAACCTTTCCTGTCCCATCCAGAATTAAACCCAGCACCAAACCCAGCATTTAAACTCTGCACCATTCTCATCTTATCCATTCAAAATTAAACCCAGCATCAAACTCAGCGTTTAAACCTTTCCCATCCCACCCGAATTAAACCCAGTATCAAAAGCAGTATTTAAACCTGTCCTAACCCTGCCCCACCCCTCCAAAATGCAGCCCAGGAGCCAAACCTGATATTTAAATTTAGATTACCCCAACTCCCATCTCCAATTATTTTTAATTCCTTTTCCATTTGTGCTACCGGAGACTTTCTCCTTTTGTTGGGAATTAATTTTCTCTAATTTAGGGAAGCGTTTTTGATTGCTTTTGATTAAGTTTAACAAGCAGGGAGGAAAAAAAAAAGAAAGGCTGCAGCTTTAGACATCAAAGCAAACAAATCCTTGGGTTGGGCTTAATTAATAACGGCTGGCACTCCCCGAACAGGGAATTTATCCATTATGGAACAAGAAATTCCGTGTTGGAATCATTAATCCGCATGAAAACACAGCCTGGGCAAATCCACAGATTTCTGGGAGGTGAAGGCGCGTGTTGGTTTAAAATCTGGGATTTGGGGTGACATTCAGGAGTTCAAAAAATAGGAATTTTCCATTGGAGAGGAGAAAAGCCACACGTGGTTCCCACTGGAATGACAGAAATTCCTGGTTTTTCCTCTTCCATGGATCCTTTTTTAACTCCCAAAGTAGGGCAGGACAGAATTCCAGGCACAACCTGCTCCAGCCAGAAGTGGGAAGCAAAAATCCCAAAACTCCCAGTGTTTCATTGCCTTGTTTTTAGGATAATCTCCCATAACCAAGGCTGGGAATCCATTCTGGGATGGATCCTAAATCAGGAATTGGATCCTAATCCAGGAAATGGATCCTAATCTGGGAAATGGATCCTAAAACGGAAATTGGATCCTAATCCAGAAAATGGATCCTAAAATGGGAATTAGATCCTAAAATGGAAATTGGATCCTAAAATGGAAATTGAATCCTAATGCAGGAAATGGATCCTAACATGGGAATTGGATCCTAACCTGGGAATCAGATCCTAACCCAGCTTCTTCCAGGATAAGGCTTGTAAGGCTCTGGAAGCTGCTCCTCTTAATTACCCTAATTAGAAGAGAAGATACCCCTAACACTGCTTTTCCACCATTCCCAAGGAAATCTGTGGATCGATCCCTTTGCCGTTGGATTTTATGGATGGAGAGAGCGGGAAATGAGCGTCCCTTGGTTGTTTCCCTTCATTTCTCTCCCTCACCAGTTCAGCAGATTAAAAATCTCTTCCAAACATTCCAAGGAATCCTGAAAATCCCTTCCAACATTCCAAGGAATCCTGGTACCACAGCCAGGCCTTCCAAAAGATTTATTCCTGGTTTTCCACCTAGGACAGGGTGTGGGAAAGAGGAACCATGGATCTCTCCAGGTTTTGGGAGCAGGAGCATGATTTGGGAAGGCAGCTGGAATGATTTGGGATAAATCCCGGGAAATCCGAGGCTGTGGGATGTGGATGGAATTTTTTATTCCATGCAATGGAATTTTCGGTGCTTTTTCATTCAGGGAATCGGAGGGGGAGCGAGAACAAGGGGGGAAAAGTCGGGAGAGAGGGAATGGGAAGAATGGAAAGGGGAGAGAGGGAAGGAAAAGGAGGGGGGAGGAAAAGGCGGGGGAAGGAAAAGGCGATGAACAAACAAACAAAAAAAAATTCCCAAATCCACCCGAGCGAAGGCTCCAAAACAAATTAAGGTTGCCACGGCAACCGGGGGTGTGTGGGCAGCTCCGAACGCACGGAATTAAAACCGGCGTCATGTTCAGCGCTTAATTAAACCCCGGCCCAGCTCTGCCTCCCCGGGACACCGGGAATTCGGGATATCGGGACACCTCCGCTCTGCCGCGCCGGGAATGGGGCTGGGAATGAATCCCAAATCCCCGGGATGAGCGCCGGGGTTGATTCCTAAACGCTCCGAGTTGCGGTCGGTGCTCGACCCCCGCCCCCATCCAGGAGCGGGGAGGGCTTGGGAGCAGATCCGGGGGTGAAATTCCAAGTTTCCCCCCCCCCTTCCCCCTTCCTATCCACTTGATTTTCTCCAGGAGTGACCGCGCGAGGTCATCCAGAGGACCCCGGGGCCGCGGGGCTGACGGAGACAGCGGAGCCCTTGTTCCTCCCGGGGCTCCTCGGGATCACCCCGGGGCTGGAGCATCCTCTGGAAAATGCTGCCTTTATGCCTCGAGCTGTGGGAATGGGGCCGGCAGAATTCCTGGAGCTGGGGGATCCAGCCCCATTGATCATTCCTGAGAAAAACAGGGAGCAGGACGCCGTGACCAGTTCAGCTCCAGCCTGGGGGGAAATGGGAGCGCCGGGAAGGAATTTTCCATGCTGCCCCAGGGAAATTGGGATGTTTTTGGGTTTGATTGCAGCGGGATCCAGCAGCTTTTCCGTGCACGGGTTTGAAATCCGTGCTGGAGCCACCTGTGACTTCCCAGCTCCTGCCTTAATCCTCCTTGACATCCCGGCTGCTGCTGCTGCTTCCATAATGAATATCCAGACAGGGAATTAGGGCCGGGATTCATTTCACCCACCGAGCCTAATTAACGGATGCAAAGATGCAGCGCTGGAGCGGGAGGCAGGGATAATTCCCGAATAATTCCGGAATAATTCAGGAGGACACAGAAAAGGCTCCACATGGGCCTTGCCCCGGCCACGACAGCAAAACCTCCTCCTGCAGAGGCATGGGAAAGCTTTTCTCAGTTTTCCAGCCCTTTCAAAGGCACCCAAATCCAAGGAATACAAAAGCAGGGGCTTGGAGCGCCCTGGGACCGTGGGAGGTGTCCCTGCCCCTGGCAGGGGTGGGATGAGAGGAGCTTCAAGGTCTCTCCCAAGCCACAGCATTCCATGATTCTGCGAATTCCGCTCCTGGAAAAGGCTGCCGCTTGTGCCCCCACTCCCACGGCGGGGTAACGTCCCAGCTGGCAGGGAATTACTGCCGGCACATCCCAGGATTTGCTGTCTTTAACCCCGTGTAAATCCCGGGAGCTTTTCCTCATTTTCATGGATTTCTTCCCGAGGCCAGAGGTTAAATGGGAGAGCTTCTGTGGCTGTCATTTATCCTGGGGGTTTTTTTGGTTTTTTTTCCCCAGGGAGCCTCCAGACAGGCATTTTACTGGAATTTACTGGGATTGAAACCTCCTCCACTGCATGGTTTGGTCTCTCCTGCAAATTTTTTGGGAGAATCCTGGAATGCTTTGGGTTGGAAGGGACTTTAGGGATCAGCCAGTTCCAGCTCTGACACCTCCCACTATCCCAGATTATTCCAACCTGGCCCTGGACACTTCCAGGGATCCAGGGGCAGCCACAGCTCCTCTGGGAATTCCAGCCCAGTCCCTCCCCACCCTCCCAGCCAGGAATTCCTTCCCAAAATCCCTCTGGCAGTGGGAATCCATTCCCTGTGTCTGTCCTTCCATCCCTTTTCCAGCTCTCCTGGAGCCCCTGGATGAAAACCCAGCAATGTTCCCCCTCCAATCCCAAACAGCTGCAATTCCTCCCACCCCTCTCCCACATTTTCACCCCTTTTCCTTGGATTTTCAGGAGAGAAACCCCAGAACACCAAGACCGCCCCAATGCAGCAATGAATTAACCCAAATTTTCCAGAAAATTCTTTCCCCCTCTTGTTTGAGGCTCTCTCCTGACGTCTTCCCAGATTTCTCCTCCAAAGATCCGCTATTTTTAAAACCCTCCCTAAAACCCTTTTCCATCTATTTTTTCCTTCCTGCTCCCACTGCTTGGCATTTCCTCTGAGGAGCATGGGGACTTTTTAACTGCTCCAAAAACCTGGATGCAAAAAAACCCCTCTTGGAATATTTCCTTTGGAAGGGCCCAGCTGGGATTTACAGCCCCGGGCACAGAGGGAAGGAATAAAAAGACCTGGAGAGGCAAAAATTCCTTCAGGAGGGAAAAATTCCTTAAGGAGCCAAAATTCAGAATTGGAAATTCAGGAAAAAATTCAGAACAAAACATGGCCAGGAGGAAAAATCCTGGGAATTCATGTGGAATATTCCAGGAAATGCTTTGCTTTCCAAAGAGGTTAAATGGCTTTTTATTCCCCTTGGGATTACTGCTCCAAGGACTGGAGGGGAATGGGAGATTCCAGCTGGGAAATGGGGGAATTCCTTTTGGAATTATCCATTGGGATTTGAGGATTTATGGGAGTTTTGGTGCAGGCACCACCAGATGACCCCAGGGACACAAAATATTCCTTAAAACTCCTCCAAAATTCCAAATTATCCCACCAAAAACCTCATTTCCCAGGAATTCCTCCTCGGACCAAACCCTGTGACATTCCCACCCCGGCTGATCCATCCTAAAAACCCCAAAATGCTCTGCGAGCCAAAGTTCAGAATTGGAAATTTGGGAAAAAACTCAGAATCCAGACATGGCCAGGAGGAAAAATCCTGGGAATTCATGTGGAATATTCCAGGAAATGCTTTGCTTTCCAAAGAGGTTAAATGGCTTTTTATTCCCCTTGGGATTACTGCTCCAAGGAATGGAGGGGAATGGGAGATTCCAGCTGGGAAATGGGGGAATTCCTTTTGGAATTATCCATTGGGATTTGAGGATTTATGGGAGTTTTGGTGCAGGCACCACCAGATGACCCCAGGGACACAAAATATTCCTTAAAACTCCTCCAAAATTCCAAATTATCCCACCAAAAACCTCATTTCCCAGGAATTCCTCCTCGGACCAAACCCTGTGACATTCCCACCCCGGCTGATCCATCCTAAAAACCCCAAAATGCTCTGTATTCCCCCAAACCCAACATTCCAAGGACAGGAGGGCGATGCCAAGCTGGAATTCTGGAGCATTAACTGGGATTTATCCTCTCCTTTATCCCAGGAAGGAAAAGCTCTCCCGGGAAAACCTTGAGTGGATTTTTCCCATTATTATTTTAGGCCACATCCCAGGAAAAAAAAAATAAAATTGTGTTTTCAGCACTTTCTCCTATCGGGAAAGTAATTGAGTCCAAATGAAGAGGGAATTATCTCCAGAGTTAATTATCCATCCTGGCAGCCGGGGTTTTACATCCCAGCATTTTCCACTTCCACACAAAGCACGGGAATTCTCTTCTCCGGTAATTAATGTGCTGGGAATGTGGTGGAGGAAGCACCAGGGTTTTGGGTGGGGTTGGGGAGATTTTGGGAACCTGAGTGGAGGGGGGATGGGAATGGCTTCAAACCGGGCACAGAGCGGTGCTGGAATCGCCATTCCTGGAGGGAATGTTGGAATTTCTGTTCCTGGAGGGAATAGTTGAGCAAATTCCCACTGCTGGAATTGCCATTCCTGGAGGGAATGCTGGAATTTCTGTTCCTGGAGGGAACAGTTGAGTAAAACCCTTTCCCAGTGCTGGAATTGCCATTCCCAGAAGAAATCCTGGGTCAATTCCCTATTCCCAGTGCTGGAATCCCCATTCCTGGAGGGAATCTTGGAATTTCCATTCCTGGAGGGAATATTTGAGCAAAACCCATTCCCAGTGCTGGAATTGCCATTTCCAGAGGAAATCCTGGATCAATTCCCCATTCCCAGTGCTGGAACTGCCACTCCTGAAAGGAATCCTGGAATCACCATTCCTGGAGGGAATCCTGGATCAATTCCCCATTCCCAGTGCTGGAACCGCCATTCCCAGAGGGAATCCTGGATGAAGACCCCATTCCCAGTGCTGGAATCGCCATTCCTAGAAATAATCTTGGAGGAAATCCCCGTTCCCAGTAACCCCAGGGCCTCCAAGGATCCCAAGCAGGGAATACTGGGAATGCCCAGTGGTGCTGGATGGAGACAGTTCCGTGACCTTTCTGAGCAGTTTCTACTCCTTCTGGAAAGTCCTGGAGCACTCCCAGCTTTCCCAGGAAGAAATCCCTGCTGCATTTTCCGGCCTCTTTCCCAAGGAAACCCAGCAGCGCTCAGGGCTCCCAGCCCAAACTGAGAACACCCAGATTTGGGAATCATCCCAGGGAGGGATCCCAGATTTTGCTGTGGACCTCCCAAATCCCTTTTTTTGGTTGCTCCACACCTGGCTCCGGCTCAGAGCCGCCCCTTCCCGGGCAAAAGCAGCCCAGGATTGCAGCAGGAATTCCAGGAGAGACGGGGTTTGTTTATGTTCCCTTTGCCAGCTCCCACATCCCCCGTCGGATTTTCCACGCTGGAAAAGGGAATGTTCATCCCTCCCTCCCCTCTCTGTCAGCTCCAGCTCCTGGCGAGCAGCACTGGGATCCTTCCATCCCATTTTCCACATCCCTGGAATGTCCAAAGCCTGCTTGGTTAATGGGAATTGTCCCAGTCCACAGCAGAGGCTGGAATGAGATCATTTTATACTCCATCCCAATCTGGATTCCACAATTTTACCAACCCCAGGCTCCCAAAATTCCCAAAATCCCTTTTTCCACAGGCACAGCTGGATGGAAATTGACATTTCCGCTCCCAAAACCCCCAAATAAATAAAAATCCCAACTAAATAAAAAATTCCAGCCCTTCACTCTTCCTGTGCCCCAAATCCAAGGGAGGGGCTGGAATCTGCAACCTGAAAATCTTGCACATAAAAATTCCCAAAACACCACCAGAAAATGGGAATGTGGCAGCTCCTTGAGAATGTTTCCCTGTTTGTTGTCTCCTTCAGGAAAAAAAGGCTGGGAATTGTTGAATTCCAACCCAAATCTTGGCATTCCTGCAGCTGAAGGGTTCCCGTTTTTTTCTCCCCACCAGATATGGGGATTTTTATGGAATCTTGGATTTTAGGGCTGTTTCATTCCTTGGTTTGTTCTCCTTGGTTTATTTTGGTTTTTCTTTTTTTTCCATTATAGACATTGTTAAAAAAAATAAATTTTCCAAGAATACATTTGGAAGTTGTTGTGGGAATTGGAAGGATTAAAAAAAAAATTAAAAAAGAGGGAAAATGAAGGGGGAAATGGGAATTTAAAAGCCACAGGATGGGTAGGGTTATGTATATGGGAATATCCATATGTTATATGTATACAGGAAATAAAGTGGAGAGGGAAAATATGAAATTCTGACCCTGGATGGGTCAAATTCCACTCCCAACCCAAATTCCAAATTAAAAAAAATTAAAAAAATTTTAAAAAAAAATGGAACCTCTTCCCCTGGAATGATTGAAAACATCAGCACAACCTCACACATTTCACACCAGTTTCTTTTCTCTTCCATTCGGAAACTCTCCGAGGAAAACTCCCAACCAAAATCCCCCACAAACCAACGGGAAGAGCTGTGGGAGTCTCCTCCATGTGGCTCCCGATGGTGCCTTCATCCTTTGGGATGTTCCCATGCGGAATCCTCGTTGTTCCTGTGGCCACCCCAGTGCAAAGGATCCTGAAATTCACCTTTCCCAAAGCTTTTCTCTGACTTTTTTCCCTCCCCAGCACCGCTGGCAGCTCCAGACCCCCATTCCAGGCCCATTCCAGGGAGTTTTCCCAGGAGCCGCTCTGGAAAACCATCCCAGAAAAGACCAAAAAAAAAAAGCCCCCAAAAAAACGGGAAAAATGAAAAGTAGGAAGAAAACCACCAAAGTTTCCCAGCTTGGTGAAGGCTCCTCCTGCCTCTCCGGAGCTCGGCATTCCTGGGATTTGGGAGCGTTCCAGTCTCCGGCGCAAGCGCGGCAGCGGTGGGCACTGGTGGGCACTGGTGGCACTGGTGGCACTGGTCTGAGCGTCCCCGTCCCACCGGCTGCTCCTTCCCACCCCTCTATAGCCCCAGCACCGGGATCAGGATGGGAATGAGGAGCAGGATCTGGCTCTCCCGCTGCCAGCTGCTTCCCGCCTTGGGATCCATGAAAGTCTTCTGGTCCGGCATCACATCCGTGGTCAGCTGGGCCTGGCAAAGAGGGATGGGAGTTTTAGGGAAAAGCATCCCAAAGCTGGGAAACACCTCCGGGATGTCATTCCCAAGATGTTTGCTTTGGGAAAGAATTCCCAGCCCCGGGATCCCCCAAGTACCTGGGAGTAGCACAAGCTCTGCTCCTTGGATTTGTTGGGCTTCAGGCCTTGTTCCTGGCAGGAGAAATTGGGAATGGTTAGGGGAGGAATGTGCCCCTGGAGCTGGTTTGGGGTCCTGAATTTCCCTGTGGGAATCAGCTCGGAGCAGGTGATGGAGAACAGGGAAATTTGGGAACGGCTCATCCCATCTCCACAGAGGCTTCAATGGATCCTGCCTCACTGCCCCTGTGATCCTGCCAGGAATCCTGCCAGGAATCCTGCCTGGAATCCTGGGACACCCCACCCCATCCCATCCCACTCCTCTGCATTCCCAGGATAGCCCTAGCCATTCCCCAGTCCCATTTCCCTACATTCCTGGAATATCCCCAGCCATTTCCCAATCCCATTCCCCAATCCCATTGCCCTACATTCCCGGAACATCCCCAGCCATTCCCCAGTCCCATTTCCCTACATTCCTGGAATATCCCCAGCCATTTCCCAATCCCATTCCCCAATCCCATTTCCCTGCATTCCTGGGACATCCCAAATCCAATTCCCCAATCCCATTCCCCAGTCCCATTTCCCTACATTCCCGGAACATCCCCAGCCACTCCCCCGTCCCATTTCCCTCCCACTCCTTTTCCACCCATGGAGCAAAACACGGACGCCCAAGCCCAGCGCTCAGCAAGACATCACGGATTTTCCGTAATTCCCAAAAAAACATGGAATTCCAGCTCCCAAACGAGGAGAAGTCAGGCTCAGGGAGTCACCTTGGCAGGTGAGGGGGAAGACGGGCGGGGAATTCCATTTCCCTCCCAATTCCAGACCCCAAACAGTGCCCAGATCCTTCCAGCCCCCGGATGAGTCCGAGCAGGACATTTTCCCATCCCACGGGACGCGTGGATGTCCCACACCCCCACCAGTGCTCCCAGTTTGCAGCAGGGACTGGGCCACACCTGGAGGGAGGTGCAGGTGCTGATGACGCTCGTGTCGTAGGCGGTGTGGCTGTCGTTGACGTCGTCCGGCAGCACCGGGCTCTTCTCCACCTTCGGCAGCACCGTCACGGCGGGATTGGGATTTTTGGGAGCCAGGTTCACGTCGGTGCCGTTCCCAAAAGCTTGGATGGCGTTTCCTGGCAGCGGGAGAGATTTAGGAAGGATGGGAATGATAAAACAAGGTCAAAGGGGCGGGGCGGGGAAGCGCCTTACGGAGACAGGGATTTTCCGTGAAATCCCGCAGGAATTTCTCGCACTCCTCCTCCATATTCCCGCTGCCTTTGCAGGAGCACCAGGGCGAGATGGTGATGCTGGTGGTGCTGGCGTCCACGTAGTTGGGGGTGATGTCAAAGCCTGGTGAGAAGGAGGGAACGGGGATGAAATCCCAGCGGGAAAAGCCATTCCCGATCCCGACTCCCGGCACTCACCGATGAGCCCTGCGTAGGAGCCCAGGCACGCCTGGAAGTTGTCCCCAGGACAGCTGGTCAGGGACTGGAAGGTGGCCTGGCAGTTGGTGTGGAAATCAGCCAGCCGGGATCTGCACAGGAGGAAAAGTGGGAAAACAACGGGATTTCAGTGCCAGTTGCATCCCAGAGTGACTCCACGGCCAGCAGGAATTTTTTAGACAGAATAAAAGTGCCCCATTCCCAACATCCCCACACAGGCTGTGAAATTCCAGGGCAATTCAGGCTCTCCAGCTGGGTTATCCAAGTGCTTCCAAGACAGGATCCTGGGAATGGCCGTGCTCATCCACACCTCAGATCCCAATGAACAGCAAAAACACAAGAGGAATATCCTCGGGAAAGGATGGAATTGGGGTGGGTTTGAGGGGCTGCTCCGTGATGGGGATGGGAGGATGGAGAAGGAAGAAGAGCTCGGGATGAAGAAGGAATTAAGGGAAAACCAGGATTCTGCAGTTCTGCCGTGGTGCGTGAGGCAAGGAGGAAACTTTCTCTTTCTTCTTTTTCCTGGAAATAAAACTCGCCCACCAGGAGTGTTGTTTCCATGTTTATTTTCCTTCCTTGTGACTCAGCCCATGGAAAACTCCCCACAGAGCAGAGAGCTTCATCCCACTCCCATTCTCGGGGCAGATCCTCAACTCCTGGAAGGGAATTTTCCTTGCACAAAGCCCAGAAAAGCTTTTCCAGCATTTTTATTTTTGGGGGATGCTCCACCCTCCCTGCAGCCAAACCTCAGCTCCGGGGTGGGAATGGCAGAAATCCAAAAACCTGCTCCTTCCCCGGCTTCTCCGCGGGAGAGGAATAAAACTTTCCGACAGCATTTCCCTCTCTTCCCAAATCCGAGGCGAAGGGACGTCAATTCCCTGCAGGAAGCGCGGCGAGTTCAGCGCAGAGCGCCAGGAAAATTTGTCACCGCTGCTCCCCGGGGCTCTGCTCCCGACCCGGAGCATCCTCCGAGGCAAATGTTATTCCTTTCATAATCCATGAGGATGCAGCTGGGAAATCCTTCAGGAATATCCAAGCCAGATGTCACTCTTCCCGTTGGACACGGCGACTTTGGAAGCTGCTGGATGGGATTCGCTGCCAGGAATAAAAGCTCGGCCTGGGCCCGGAGGGTTTTGGCTTTCAAGGGCTCCAAAGGAATGAAAAAAAAGGGAAAGGAGAAGGAGCCAAGTCCATCTTAGCGGGAACAAGGAGGAATCGGTGCCAAATCGCTGCTGGCAGCTGGAGGAGGCAGGTGGGGATGGCCTGGAAAAGTTGGGAAGAGCTGGGCTGGCTCTGGATGAGGGATGGAGGAGGATTTTCCTAAGAGTTGTCTCCCCCCGCTAAAAAAACCCCAAAGGAGTGGAAGAAAAGGGATTAAAAAAATTAATTCTGGATGTACACTCAGATCTGCCATCCCAAACCCGCTCCAAGAGCTGGATTCCATTTAGGGGTTTCCAAACTGCTCCTCTTGGATTCCTGCAGGAAAAGCCCCAGGAAGAACCCCCAGGATCCCAGGGTTGAACAGACCCTGCTCCCAAATCCAGGCACTTCCCAAGGACCTGGATCCCTGGATTCCTTTAAATATCCTGGATTTAAGGGGCTTTTTAATTCCATACCTCTGTTCCCAGTGCATCAATCCCAAATTTGCACCTGTACATTTATCCCATGTGCTTAAATCTCAAATTTAAGGGACTTTGTGCATTCCTACACAAACACCTGGTGCCGATATCCCAAATTTAGGGGACATCTTGTACCTGCACATTTATCCCAGGTGTATAAATCCCCAATTTAAGGGATTTTTATTCCTGTCCTCCCACCCCCAGCACACATATCCCAAATTTTGGGGACTTCAAGCATCCCTACAGGGCCCACCTGCCTCCAGCTCCTCTCCCATTCCCTGTTTTTCTGCAGGAATTCAGCACCACCAAAACCCCACTGGCTCTGACATTAAAATTTACCAAACACGGAGGTTTTGGGACGGGTTTGGGTTTGGTTTTGGTTTGTTTTTTTTTTTTTGTGATTTTTTAAGAGCTTAATTGAGTGTTAATTACTCCCATCCCCCCGAGCTGCGGTGATAACTCAGCACACATCCAATCCAACAGCATCCTGCTCCTGAATATTTCATGGAGAAGACACCGGGATTCCTCCAGAGGTGGAATTTTTTTTGTTTTTTTCACGGGCAATTTATGGGGACTGAGGGAATTTTCTAAGAAAATCGCTGGGAAAAATCCGTTCCCCCTCTCCTGCCCAGCTGGGGATGTTCAGGAAGCTGCGACAACACAGAAAAAACTCGGCGAGACATGAAAATCCCGCTGGGCATCGCCCTCCCAACATTCCCGTCCTGCTGGAGAGGGATTCTTTTGAAGTTGGGAGATGCTGAGATTAAAAAAAATTCCCTTCAAATGCTCGCAGGTAAATTCAAAGCGTCCCAGGGAGGGGGAGCAGCTGAAGGAAAGAGGGAAGCTGGAATAAAAGTCGGCTTTTGTGGATGACCCGCTGCCAAATCGAGCGAGGAGTTCACAGGGGAGGGAGAAAAAGATCAATGGATGGATTTGTTTTATCCAGGAGAAGTTGTCTGGGGAGAGGAGTCACCTGTTCTGGGCTGAGCTGCGGGAGGCTGGAGGGAAAAAGGGAATTTTTGGTCGTCCTTCTGAGGCTCTCGGCCCAAATTCCAGGGGAATTTCCTCCCGGAAAGGGGGTCAGGCTTGGGAAGGGGCTGCCTGTGGGGGCTTTGGAGTCGCCATCACTGGAGATGTCCAGGGAACGCCTGGAGGTGCCCAAAGAACCCTTGGAGATGTTCAGGGAACCCTTGGAGATATCCAAGGAATCCTGGAGGTGTCCAAGGATGACCTGGAAGTGACCAAGGAACCCCTTGAGGTGTCCAGGGATGGCTTGAAGGTGCCAAAGGAACCCTTGGAGGTGCCCAAAGAACTCCTGGAGATGTTCAGGGAACCCTTGGAGGTGCCCAGGGAACCCCTGGAGGTGCCCAAGGATGACCTGGAGGTGCCACTCAGAGCTCTGGGCTGGCGACAAGGTGGGGACCGAAGGTTGGACTCTGATCCCGGAGGACCTTTCCAGCCTCTGGAATTCCTTGCTCTGGGCTATGGACACAGCAGGAAAAAGTCAAACCCACAACAAACCAAGGGAGAAACTCCCAAAGCAGAGGAAACCCCGCAAGAGGGAAAACAATTAGGGCAGAACCTCAAAGTCCGCAGTCACTAATTAACAATTCCGTTCTCCGCACGCATTTCAGGCCACCACGTTTTGATCCAGCGCTGAGATCAGCGACTCAAAGGCCTTTTTTGGGTGGATTTTTTTAATCCTCGAGCCCTGCTGCTCCCCGGGAAGGGGAGGACGGAGCCGGCACCGTTTGATTTTAATTGCGGGCCCGTTCTGTCCCATTGAGCCGCTAACTGAGCCCAACAGGAGATTGTGTTTACACAAGCAAAGCCCGGCTCAAGACAGACTCGCTGTCACATTAAGTCAATACTTGGGAAGCCTCTCGAGTTAATTATTCAGCGAGAATTGACTGATTCTCGTGGTAAGAGCCCGGCGAGCCCGCAGGGAGCCGAGCCCTCCCCCAGCCTCCTCCTCCTCTTGCGGGGAACCCCCCGAGTGCTGCCCCTCCACTTCAAAATCCACCAGATTCGGAGATTTTCACTGATTTTCCCAGATTTCTCCAAGCTCCCATTACATCCAGGAGAAATCTTTCCCTGTTCCGTCTTCTTCCCTGCTCCTTCCTCCCCTGCTCCTTCTTTTCTTCTTCCCCAGCCACCTCCTCATGTGAGGGACCCCCCAGTGCTGCCCCTTGGCTTTCCAAATCCACCAAATTTGGGGATTTTCACAGATTTTCCACTCCCAAACTGGGTTGGGAGGCTCCTCCACTCCCCTCTGAACCCGAGCTCTCCCAGCTTCCATTAAATCCTGGAGCAATTTTCCCCTGCTCCTTCTTTTCTCCTTCCCCAGCCACCTCCACAAGTGAGGGACCCCCCCAGTGCTGCCCCTTGGCTTTCCAAATCCACCAGATTTGGGGATTTTCACATATTTCTTATGCCCAAACTGGGTTTGGAGTCTTCTCCACATCCAGTCCCTCTGAATCCGAGCTCTCCCAGTTTCCGTTAAATCCAAGAGAAATTTTTCTCTGCTCCTTCTTTCCCTGCTCCTTCTTTTCTTCTTCCTGCCTCCACATGTGGGGCACCCCCTCCACTTCAAAATCCACCAGATTTGGGAATTTTTTCCCAGATTTCCAAATCCCAAACCGGGTTTGGAGACTTCTCCACTCCCCTGCGAACGCGAGCTCTCCCAGCTCCCATTAAATCCAGGAGCAATTTTTCCCCGCTCCTTCTTCTTCCCAGACAGGCTCTCATTACAGGGAGTAATGAGAAGTTGAGCTGCTGTTTATCAAGGAAACATCCATTACGGGTGGCGTTGTGTCTGCGCCAAACAACGGCCGTGCCGCGGGGCCGCGCCGCTGCCGAGCCGCGCTCCCTTCCCATCTTTGGTGTTCCATCAATTCCCAGCCAGCCTGGATCCCATCCCTCCTTCCCGAGCCAAAACTCCAGCCCAAACCTGGCCAAAATCCTTGATGAATAAATATCCTGGGAGGGGGAGCATCCCTGACCCCGCCCCTGGATTTAAACGCGTCAAAAATTGGGATAAAAATCCAGGAGGAGATCCACCATCCCCACCTTGGCCAAAATCCTTGACACACAAATATCCTGGGACAGGGACCATCCCTGACCCCCCACCCTTGGATATAAACACATCAAAAATTGGGATAAAAATCTGGGAAATGACTCAACATCCCCACTTTGGCCAAAATCCTTGACACACAAATATCCTGTAAGAGGGACCATCCCTGATCCCCCTGGATTTAAACACGTGAAAAATTGGGATAAAAATCTGGGAAATTGCTCAACATCCCCACTTTGGATGCTCCAATCCTAGCCAAAATCCTTGATGAACAAACATCCTCGGAGGGGGAGCATCCCTGACCCCCACCCTGGATTTAAACACATCAAAAATTGGGATAAAAATCTGGGAAATGACTCAACATCGCCACTCTGGATGCTCCAATCCTGGCCAAAATCCTTGACTCACAAATACCCTGGGAGGGGGAGCATCCCTGACCCCCCCCCCCCAGATTTAAATACACTACTCAACATTCCCACTTTGGATGCTCCAATCCTGGCCAAAATCCTCTTCATGCAAATATCCTGTAGAGGGAAGCATCTCTCACCCCCCTCAGCTTTAAACACAACAAAAATTGGGATAAAAAACAGGAAAATGATCCAACATCCACTTGGATGCTGAGGAGCTCCAGCCCAACCCCAGTCAAAATCCTTGACACACAAACATCCTGTAAGGGGCAGCATCCCTGACCCCTCTGGATTTAAACACACCAAAAAGTGGAATAAAAAAATCCTGGAAATGATACAACATCCCCACTTTGGCCAAAATCCTTGACTCACAAATACCCTGGGAGGGGGAGCATCCCTGACCCCCCCCCCCCAGATTTAAATACACCAAAAACTGGGATAAAAATCTGGGAAATGACCCAACATCCCCACTTTGGATGCTCCAACCCCAACCACAATCCACTTCACACAAACATCCTATAAGAGGGACCATCCCTCACCCCCTGCTAGGATAAAAATCTGGGAAATGACCCAACATCCCCACTTTGAATGCTCCAACCCCAACCACAATCCACTTCACACAAACATCCTATAAGAGGGACCATCCCTCACCCCTTGGATTTAAATACCCCAAAAACTGGGATAAAAATGCAGGAAATGACCCAACATCCCCACTTTGGATGCTGAGGAACTCCAACCCAACCCTGGCCAAAATCCTTGACAAACAAACCTCATGTAAGAGAGAACATCCCTCACCCCCTGGATTTAAATACACCAAAAACTGGGATAAAAATGCAGGAAATGACCCAACATCCCCGCTTTGGATGCTGAGGAGCTCCAGCCAGTGGAGGTTGGGAATTTCTCCGGCACCGGCACCACTGGAGCGTGTAAGAGCAGATTATTTGTGCTCCCGACTTGCTGATGCAAGATGAAAAATCCAGCGAGCTGCAGCTGCTGAAATCAGCTCTTTTCTCCCCTTCCCTTCCCTTTCCCCTTCGCTGAGGTTTGTGCTTTGCCAAAGGTTTTTGTATTCCGGGAGCTAAAACCTGTCCCTTGCAATCAGCCACAAAAGCTCCGGGACTTTGTCAGGCTCCTGAGAGGGGGAAAAGATGGGAAAAGATGGGGGGAAAGATGGGGGAAAGCTTCCTGAGCTGCACAAATCATGGCTCAGTTGCTCCCAGAGTCCTGGGGCAGCTCCCGTGGGATTTGTGGCCGGGTCAAGGCCGTTGGAATGGATTTATATGGAGGAAACAAATTGGGATTTCAGCCTGCACTCCAAAGATCCTGTCCCCTTACCAGGATCTGAGTCCTTGAGGGGACACAAGGAGGGACATCCCGGACCCTCTGTGCCTTCAGGACAGCAGGGAAGGGTTAAACCCCTCCTGCATCCAGAACATTCCACATGCAGAGCCACTCCCGGCAGGATGGAGCTTCCTCGTGGCCTTTGTGACCGAGGGGACAGGGCTGGTGTCCAACCCCAGCAGCCCCACACAGCTGGAAAGCAGCACGGAGAGCCAGGAAAAGCTCTGGAAGGGCCGTTTTCCATGCTGGAATATTCATTTACCCTCTCCTCCAATTTTTCTGCTTCTTTTTAGGGGTAGAAGTCTTGTCCTAAAGGAGCAGCAGCCCCTGGATCGACCTCCATGCAGGAAAAATCCCTCTGGAAAATCCTGTCCCACCAGAGAGGGTTTTCCTTCATTAGGCTTTGAGCCAGGAGAGTTAATTAATTACCCTGGCAGGTTAATTACTCTGGCAGGAGAATTATCTCATGTCCTGTCACCTCCAGCTCTGGAAGCACTTGGGATCTGCTCTGGCTCCACAGCCCTTGCCAGGCCCCTGTCAGATCGGGATGAGCATCGGGCTGGGATGTGGGATTGAGAAACTCCTGGAATGGGAAATCCCATGGCCCTGCCTGGTCCTCCAGGATCAGGAGTTTGGGATGGATAAACTCCTGGAATGGGAAATCCTATGGCCCTGCCTGGTCCTCCAGGATCAGGAGTTTGGGATGGATAAACTCCTGGAATGGGAAATCCTATGGCCCTGCCTGGTCCTCCAGGATCAGGAGTTTGGGATGGATAAACTCCTGGAATGGGAAATCCTATGGCCCTGCCTGGTCCTCCAGGATCAGGAGTTTGGGATGGATAAACTCCTGGAATGGGAAATCCTATGGCCCTGCCTGGTCCTCCAGGATCAGGAGTTTGGGATGGATAAACTCCTGGAATGGGAAATCCTATGGCCCTGCCTGGTCCTCCAGGATCAGGAGTTTGGGATGGATAAACTCCTGGATGATGGGAAATCCCACAGCCCTGCCTTGTTCCCCAGGATGAGGGGACACAGGGGTTTTGTGTCCCATCATTTTAGCTGGAGATGCCAGGGGGGAGCGGATGGGATGGGATTTTCTCCTGAAAACCCAGATCCAAGGAGTGCATCCATGCCTCATCCCAAGGAAAAAATCCCTGAGGTTCCAGCAAAACCAACACAAATAAATCCCAGATCTGGACATTTTCCAGAGCATTTTCCCCCATCCCCGCTCTCCCATGCTTCTCCCAAAAAACCACATTTCCACCTTGGAGCAAACAAACTCTCCCAGCAGCTGCCACCCCTTCTTTGTGCGGGGATTTCATTCCGTGCAGGAATTAAAGCTCGTGGCCTCTGCAGCCCCCCCGGCCCTTCCAGCCCCGTTCTCCCTCTCGGAGCGCGGATCCGTCGGCAGCATCCGCCTCGGAGCGCGCTGATGGAGAGGAGCTGCCATTCCCGGGTATCTTTTATTCATGGCCACCGGCTCCTTGGATTACTTTTTGATAAAAAGCCACATTCCCACATTTCAAACATCTCCGCTCGCAGCCTGAGGAAGACCCGGAGCTCGCATTTATTTCCCCGCTGAGCGCCGGGAAGCTCCATCACCTTGACGGGGAGAAGATCCCGCTCCTGGCGGGAGCCGGGGCCGTCGGGAAGCGGGTCCGGGTCCCGAGGGGACAGGAGGGGTTGTGGCCCGTGACAAACGGGTTTCAGAAGGAGCAGGAGCCTGGGTGCCCAGCTCTGTGCTGGCAAGGGGGAGCAGCGGGAATTCGGCAGCCGGGGAAGGTTTGGGGGGATGCAGTTCCATCCCTGTTTCTGGGGATCTGTCCCCTGGATGTCCCCAGGGCATTGTCCCAGTGCTGCTTCCTGAGCCAAACACGGGGAAAAACAGAGCTGGAGATGCCAGGGGGGTGACACACATACTGGGGGTGACACTGATGCTGGGAGAGGTGGCACCAGTATTGGGGGGCGACACCGATGCTGAAAGGGTGACACCAATGCTAGGGCAGTGACATTGGTATTGGTGGGTGGCACTGATTCCAGGACGGTGACACCGATGCTGGAAGAGTGACACCGATGCCAGGACCATGTCAGGAGAAGCTCCCAGAGTGCCCAGGTGGCACCAGTGCCAGGGGGCTGACACTGATTTTGGGACGTAGCACCGATACAGGGGGGTGGCAGGTGACACTAAGGCTGGGGGTGTGGCACCAGTGCCAGGGGGGGACACTGTTGGCTGGGTGGTGACACTGATGCGAGGGCAGTGACACCAATGCCAGGAGGGTGACAAAAACACCTGACCCATGGGCTGTGGGAGAAGCCACAGAATGCCTGGGTGACACCAGTGCCAGGAGGGTGACACCAGTGCCAGAAAAGTGACACTGATGGCTGGGTGGTGACACCAATGCCAGGAGGGTGACACTGATGGCCGGGGGCTGACACTGATGACCGGGAAGGTGACACCAGTGCTAGTGAGGTGACACTGATGGCCAGGAGGTGACATCAATACCAGGAAGGTGACACTGATGACTGGACAGTGACACCAATGCCAGGAGGGTGACACTGATGGCCGGGGGCTGACACTGATGACTGGGAAGGTGACACCAATGCCAGGGAGGTGACACTGATGACTGGACAGTGACACCAATGCCAGGGAGGTGACACTGATGGCTGGGCAGTGACACCAATGCCAGGGAGGTGACACTGATGGCCAGGAGGTGACACCAATGCCAGGGAGGTGACACTGATGACTGGACAGTGACACCAATGCCAGGGAGGTGACACTGATGGCTGGGCAGTGACACCAATGCCAGGGAGGTGACACTGATGGCTGGGCAGTGACACCAATGCCAGGAAGGTGACACTGATGGCCAGGAGGTGACACTGATGGCTGGGCAGTGACACCAGTGCCAGGGAGGTGACACAACACCTGACCCACGCCACAGGAACCCCGTGGCGCGCCCTTTACCTGCACAGGTGATCCGCCCGGCAGGCGCCGCGCAGGTCCAGGCAGTTGGGCTTCTCCTTGTCCTCGTAGGAGCAGGAGGGGACGATGGTCTGGCGGCGGCGCTCGGCGCACGCCGGGTCCTTGCAGGAGCAGAAGAGCAGGCGGAAGGTGAACTCGCCGGGCACGCGGTCGAAGAACTGGCGCAGGGCCTTGTGGCACTTGCGGCGGCTGCAGGGCTCGGTGGCCGACAGCTCCCGGCTGCAGGTGGAGATGTAGCCCGAGCGCAGGCGCTTGCAGTTGTCGTTGAGGTTGCAGGCCTTGGCCGCGTCCAGGCAGTGGTTGCTCTTGGAGGTGGTGGCCGGGTCCATTCCTGCCCAGGGGAAAAGATATTTGGGGTCAGGAAGGTGGGGAGGGATGGATGGAGAGGTGGTCGGAAAGTTGGGGAGGTGGCCTCAAAGGTGGGAGATGGTTTGGAGTGTGGGAAGATGGGATTGAGGTGGGGGAATTGCACTTGACCCCAGGAGATGCCCTCAAAGGTGGGGAGATGCCCTCAAAAACACCCTTAACCTGGGACTGGGAGATGCCCTCAAGGCTGGGGAGATGCCACCAAAACTGGGATGGGAAGAAGCCCTGAAACCTGTGAATAAACCCTCAGACCTGGGGTGGGAAACACCTTGACCCTGGGATGAGGAGAATTCCTTGAAACTGGGAGATGTCCTCAAACATGGGATGGGGAAATGCCCTTGACCTGGGGAGGAACTTTCAAAGCTGGAGAGATGTCCTCAAACCTGGAGCAGGGAAAAGCCTCAAACCCAGGCAGATGCCCTCAAACCCAGGATGGGGAAATACCTGGGGAAGATGACAGGTGTCATGTCACCCCTGTGGCATCGGTGTCACCTCCCAGCATCCCCAGCACAGCCCATCCCATCCCCGGGCTGACCCCATCCCATTCCAGGCACAAGCTGTAGGATCAACATCCCCCAAACCTCTGGGCAGAATCCAGGCCGTGAATTTGCAATATTTCTTTCCTTTTGTCAATTCTTCAAAGAATAATTATTAATTATTAATTCATTAATAATTATTCAGCTCCAAAAGCGGAATAATCAACCCAGCTCCACTGTGGCTCCCACAGCCCCTCCTGGGGCTCCCCAAAAGTGGGACAGCTCCAGACAGGGATGAAAGGGACAAAAGGATCAATCCCATATCCATCCCAGGAATCCCATCCTGGGAATCCCATCCCGTGTCCATCCTGGGAATCCCATTCCAGGAATCCCATCCCGTGTCCATCTTGGGAATCCCATCCTGTGTCCATCCCGGGAATCCCATCCTGCAAATCCCATCCCATATCCATCCCAGCAATCCCATCCCCTGTCCATCCTGGGAATCCCATCCTGGGAATCCCATCCCAGCAATCCCATCCCGTGTCCATCTTGGGAATCCCCTCCTGGGAATCCCATTCCAGCAATCCCATCCCATGTCCATCCTGGGAATCCCATCTTGGGAATCCCATCCCTCAGGAGAGGACGAATGGAGTCAAGCCCCAGCCTGGGAACAAACACAGCATTTTCCTTTTTTTTTTTTTTTTTTTTTTTTGGGGATTTGTGGTCCCCCCACATTTTGGGAATCCCATCCTGTGTCCATCCCGGGAATCCCATCCTGCAAATCCCATCCCACATCCATCCCAGCAATCCCATCCCGTGTCCATCTTGGGAATCCCATCCTGGGAATCCCATTCCAGGAATCCCATCCCGTGTCCATCCTGGGAATCCCATCTTGGGAATCCCATCCCGCGTCCATCCCTGGAATCCCATCCCTCAGGAGAGGACGAATGGAGTCAAGCCCCAGCCTGGGAACAAACACAGCATTTTCCTTTTTTTTTTTTTTTTTCTGGGAATGATGGATCACTCTCCGCGGCCCAGGTGCAGCTTCTGAAGGCTCCTCATCCCTCATTCCCTCCCCTCCACATCCCGGCCAAACCCATGGATTCTCCTCCGCTGGCCCCCAGCTTCTGCTGCAAGGGAAGGCTCCTAATTGGCCTAATTGGAGGATGCTGTTAATTAGCAAATGGCAGATCGCAGGTGAGCCTCAGGCTCCCTCTGCATCCCTGAAGGGGGACAGGGTTGGGGGGGTCTTTTGTCCCATTGTCCCCAAGCTGAGAGCCACCAGCATGGCCCTGCCGGGGATCCCGAGGATTCAGGGATCCCGAGGATTCAGGGATCCCGAGGATTCAGGGATCCCGAGGGATTCAGGATCCCAGTTAAAAGGCAGAGCCTCTTCCCGGTGCCATCCTGACCTCCTGCTGCCCTTGGAAGATATTTGGACCTTTTTGGAGCTTTTTGGGGCTCGGTGCCACCCCGTGCTGTGACAACCAAGAGCTTCCCCTGTCCCCTTCACCCAGGACCAGCCCACCCAGGCTGTGCTGCCAGGAAATCCCAAATCCAGGGGGGCAAAGGTGTTTGGGAAGAGCCCTGGCTGTGCCAAAGGTGCCATTCCAGAGCTGGGCACCCCTGGAGAGGTTTGAGGCTTCACCTCCGCCCTGGCAGCCAAACCCCAAATCTGGGCTGGGGCAGGGATGGATGGTTTGGGTTTTCTCCAGAGGATGGACACAGCTTGAGGGGGAAAAGGGGATTGGAGAGGTGGGGAAAATGAGGATTTAGGTGGGAAAAAGGGGGATTGGAGAGGTGGAGAAAAGGGGATTTAGGTGGGAAAAGGGGATTGGAAAAGTGGGAGAAAGGTGGATTTAGGTGGGAAAAAGGGGGTTGGAGAGGTGGGAAAAGGAGGATTGGAGAGGTGGAGAAAAGGGGATTTAGGTGGGAAAAGGGGGATTTAGGTGGGTGAAGAGGGATTGGAGAGGTGGGAAAAGGTGGATTTAGGTGGGAAGAAGGGGGATTGGTGAGGTGGGGAAAAGGAGGATTTAGGTGGGAAAAAGGGGATTCAAGAGGTGAGAAAAGGGGGATTGAAGAGATGGGGAAAGGAGGATTTAAGAGATGGGGACACCGGGCTCTCTTTACTCCCCCTGGGTTTGGGGGATGCACTGAGCCCTCCCTGCACCCCAGATCAGCCCAGCCCCGAGCCCTGGAAGGGGTGGGCAGCAGATTTCCGGCACAAAGCCGGGCTTTTGGGATCCGTGGGAAGCGGCAGCCGATTGTCTCCTCGGGAGCACCGCTCCTGCCCTGCCCGAGACCTGCGGGGACCCGGCTGCATCTTAATGGAGCCGCGGCTTTGGCAGCGCCGCGCTCCTGGGGAGCTCATTAATAAAGCACGAGCATGAAAATTTCATGAGCAGAGACGGAAACGGGGGCCGAGGAGCTGGGCACGGGGGCTGGGGCCACCAGCTGTCCCCTCTGCGTGTCCCCACGGCCGCTGGGGACAGGGGAGGAAGAGGAGGAGGGGGATGAGGAGGAGGGGGATGGGGGTTTCGGTGCCCACCCTGCGCTTGGGTGTGGTGCCCGCAGGGAGAATTCCCAGCTGGAGCTCTCCCTTGTGCCACGGGCTGTGGTTTCCTGGGGATCCAGCAGGGATGGGGATCCAGCAGGGATGAGCATCCCGGGTTCTCTGCCCAGCGCGGGGGTCGCGGCGAGGGGGCAGCGCCGGCTCCGCGGGCGCTCCGCGCTCTTTACACGCGGGTTACACGCGGCTCGCACAGCCCCTGCTCCCCAGCCATCCCTCCGCTCCCAATTATCCCTCCGGGCAATTAACAGCTCCTTCTCCAGGAGCTGCTCCTGCTGCAGGAACAGCTCCAAGAGCGCGCTCGCTTCAGCGCTCGCCATCAGGTCGGGGCCGATGTCCCCGGGGAGGGGACAGGGAGGGGGTGGCAGCAGCAGCGAGGCCACCCCGGTGCCCACAGCACCTCCCTGGCCTCACCAGGAGCCCCTTCCCTCCTTCCCCCATCCCCAAAATCTCCCGGCCCGCTCTCCCGGATAAATCAGAGTCTAATCCCCGCTCCAGACTCGCTGCTTTCCAGATTTCCCCGCAGCTCCAGACGTTTTCCTGACGCCAGTGTAATCCCAAAAAGGCGGCCGGGAGGCGGGAGGGGGTGGCAGCGTCACCCCAAAAACCCGCGCCGAGCTCCCGGGGAAAATTCACCTGGAAAAGCCTGGAAAATTCACCCCGGGGACGGCGGGGACAGCGGCGGTGTCACAACCCCGCTGTCCCCAGGTGAGCTGGGCACGGCCCTGGGGGTGTCCCCGAGCCGTGGGGACAGCGGGACCCCCCAAAATCCCGCAGCGCGGGGGGGCTGGGGAGGGCTCAGGAGGAGGAAGAGCGAGGAGAAGCCGAGGGGGTTGGGGGGTGAGGGGTGGCACGGGGAGGTTGTAATGGAAATGGGGCGGGAAAACCGAAACTCCCCAGGATGGAGGCAGAGCTTGGGCTGCCCAGGGGAGGACACGGGGATGTTCTGAGGGACACTGGGATGCTCCAAAGGGTTCCAAGGGATACAGGGATGCTCCAAAGGGTTCCAAGGGACACTGGGATGCTCCAAAGTGGTTCCAAGGGACACAGGGATGCTCCAAAGGGTCCCAAAGGGCTCACGAGTGCTCCAAGGAACACAGGAATGTTCTAAGGGATACAGGGATCCTCCAAAGGATTCCAGGGGACAAAAGGGTTTTCCATTGGATGCAAGAATGCTCCAAGGAGCTCAGGGATGCTCCAAGGAGTTCCAAGGGACACTGGGATGCTCCAAGGGACACTGGGATGCTCCAAATGGACCCAAGGATGATCCAGGGGATCCTCCGAAGGATTCCAAAAGGCTCAGGGATGCTCCAAGGGCTTCCAAAGGACACAGGGATGCTCCAAAGGGACATGGAGATGTTCCAAGGGATACAAGGATGCTCCAAAGGGACCCAGGGATGCTCCAAAGGGGTTCCAAGGGACAAAGGGATGTTCTAAGGAACCCAAGGATGCTCCAAGGGACCCAGGGATGTTCCAAGGGATTCACAGGGGTGTTCCAAGGGATTCACATGGGTGTTCCAAGGGATTCACAGGGATGTTCCAAGGGATTCACAGGGATGCTCCAAAAGGACCCAGGGATGCTCCAAGGGTCTCAGCATCCCTCTCCCAGCAGCTCCCCAGAGCTCACTCGAGGCTGCTGCCCCGGGGAGGGGACAGCAAACATTCCCCCCTCAGCTCCACCCCATCCCGAGGGTCCCAAATCCTCCAGAACACCCAAGAATTCCACGGGGAATTCCATGGGAGGGGCTGCACCCCGCTGGAGCCAGGGCTGGGTTTGTGCCTCCCCCACTGCTGGGGACAACACAAATTCAGGGAATCCCGGGAATTCCAGGATTTCCAGCGATTTTGTATAAACCCAAACCCCTAAAGCCGAGAAACAGAAAGAATCCACCCCAAAAATGCATCAAACCCCCCAAATAATGCGCAGGACCCCAAGAGGAACGGAAGGGGAGGAGAGGCTGGAGGAGCAAAGGACGAGCCCAGGGCAGGGGGGTGGAGGGATGGAGCCTCTCCCTGGCTGGGAGCAGCTCTGTGTTCACAGGCAGGAGATAAAACACGGCGCTTTTATTACCTGAGAAAATTGAAGCGAGTCTGAATATATCAGAGAGACGAGAGGTGACCGGCTCGTACGGGGAGGCTTCATAAAATTCCTCTCCTTCGGTGGGAGGAAAGGCAGGGAAAAAAGGGAGAAAAAAGCAAATTAAAGCCCGTGGTGAATAATCTCAGCTGGTTCCAGGCACAGGAACCCCCCTGGCTCAGGGAGGGAAAAGCAAAAAGATTTCCAGGCACTGGAATTAAAGGAGAGGGGGATTTGGGAGAGGTTTGGGGAATTTTGGCTGTGGGGGGTCCTGGGTTTGGTGGTGGCCAATCCCAAAGGATTCCAGGAGCTGAGGGAATTTGGATTGGGATATTTCAGGGGGAAGGGCACTGAGGTCAAGGCTGGAAGTTTTGGGGTCCACACTCAACTCTGGATTCTTTTGTTGCTAAAAAAGACCTAAAAAGAGATAAAAAACCCCTAAAAACCTGTTCTCAACTCTGGGTTTTTTTATTGTTACAAATTCCCCCTAAAAACCTAAAAAAAGCCTGTTCTCAACTCTGGGTTCTTTTATTGCTACAAAATCCCCTAAAAACACCTGAAACCCCTAAAAATCTGTTCTCAGCTCTGGGTTCTCTTATTGTGATAAAATCCCCTAAGAATGGAAATCGGGAATCTCTTGGAAACCCCCGTGTGGAAATCCAGGTGGGGACCAAAGCAGGAGGGAAATACCAAAGAATTTCCTGGGAAATTTGGGAGGGAAATCCCAAAATTTGGGAGGGAAAGGCCCCACTGGGATGCCGGGCTGGACTGTCCCCATCTCGAGTGGGATGGGATTTGGGGACAACGCCCCAAGGACAGCTCCAGCTGCTCCTGATCCTCACCAGGAATGGGAGCAAGATCC
Source organism: Passer montanus (assembly GCF_014805655.1). Lineage (NCBI taxonomy): Eukaryota > Metazoa > Chordata > Aves > Passeriformes > Passeridae > Passer > Passer montanus. Next base: position 103,928 of record NW_024356616.1, on the reverse strand, counting down.
AAATCCTGCTCCAGGCTATCCCCAGGAAATCTGGGAGGGAATTTTGGGAGGGAAATGGGATGTCCCTACTCCCTGCAGGTTCCCAGTGATGTCACCGCTGCTCTTGGGGTGATGGAATTTGGGGACAACACCCCAAGGGTGGCTCCTGATCCTCACCAGGAATGGGAACAGGATCCAAACCCTGCTCCAGGCCATTCCCAGGAAATTTGGGAGGGAAATCTGGGAGGGAACTGGGATGTCCCTACTCCCTGCAGGTTCCCAGCGATGTCACCGCTGCTCTCAGGGTGATGGGATTTGGGGACAACGGCCTGAGGGCAGCTGCTCATCCTCACCAGGAATGAGAAAAAGATCCAAATCCTGTTTCTTAGCCGCATTCCCAGGAAATCTGGGAGGAAAAGGGGGGAATTTGGGAGGGAACTGGGATGTCCCTGTTCCCAGCGGGTTCCCAGCACTGCTCTCGGAGTGATGGGATTTGGGGACAACACCCCAAGGGCGGCTCCTGATCCTCACTGGGAATGGGAACAGGATCCAAATCCTGTTCCTCAGTGACATTCTCGGGAAATCTGGGAAGAAAAGTCCCCACTGGGATGTCCCTGTTCCCGGTGGGCTCCCACTGCTGCTCTCAGGGTGACAGAATTTGGGGACAATGCCCTCAGGGCGGCTCCTGAGCATCACCAGGAATGGGAACAGGATCCAAACCCGGCTCCAGGCCGTTCCCTCTCCCCTTTCCGGCTTTCCTGCCTGAATAAAGTGCGTTTAGGCGGCCCCGTAACCTCCATCGCTGCCATAAATAATTAACCACCCGCTTGACTCCTGCTGCTCGCCAGGGAAATTACCGAGCATTAACGGGGCGCTGGACCTGCCTGGAGCCGCAATTAACCCCCAGGAAGGAGAGTGGAGCCTCCCTAATAGCAGGGGGAGCTCGGATGGGAGGAGGGGAACCCCAAAATCTCCGCTAAAAGGCACAAATTTGCGCTCCTCGCTGCTTTTCCGCCCGCTGCTTCGCGCGCGGTAAAGGATGGCCACAAAGCTTCTGCCTCTCCTTAAAGCTCGGCTTAATCACGGCTCTTCCCTCCTCCAGGTACAATTCCCATCCCCATTCCCTCACTCATTCCCGAAAAATCCCGGGAAACTGCTCGATGAGGGCAGCTAATGAGCGGCAGAAAACAATTAAGGTGTAATTCCTGCTCTGGGCTCAGGTTTGGGGCTCTGCTTCCTGCACTGACCCAGATTCGGAGGGAATTTCACCCAGGAGGGCCCTGGGCTCAGGTGCAGCTCCCCCACATCCTCTGGAAGAGTTTTCCCACCCCCTGGAAGGGTTTTTCCAGTTTTCCCACCCTCTGGAAGGGTTTTCCTTGGGCGCAACTCCTCCATCCTCAGCTCCAGCTCTCCCACCCTCGGGCACACCTTCCCCACAGAATTCCACAATTCCAGGCCTGCTTTGGGCTGGAAAGGGCCTTAAAAATCTCATCCCAACTCCCCCTGCCACGGGCAGGGAGTTCTTCCACCAGCCCAGGTGATTTTGGCACAAACGCAGGTGGATTTGGTGGCTCAGGTGCCCATCTGGAATTTCCTGGGGTTTTAATCTGAATTTCCTGGGGTGCCCATTCCTCTATCCTGGGGTGTTCATCTGCCCTACCTGAGCTGCTCACCTGGGGGTTTAATCTGAATTTCTTGGGGGTTTCACCTGAGTTTCCTGGGGTGCCCATTTTTCCTCCCCGGCCTCCACATCTGCCCTGTCTGGGGCCCCATCATCCCACGCTGATCCATTGGGGTCTCTCCATGCCCCCCACCCCAAAACACTCCTTTAGGATCTCCCCCACCCCAAAACGCTCCTTTAAGATCTCCCCAACCCCAAAACATTACTTTAGGATCTCCCCCACCCCGAAACATTTCTTTACGATCTCCGCCACCCCAAACCACTCCTTTAGGATCTCCCCCAGCCCAACCCACTCCTTCACCACCCCGCCCCATACCTTCAGCCAGCCCCAGGTGGATGCTCCAGTAGATCTGAAGGCACTGCAGCTCCTTCTTCATGCCCCTCTTGCAGCGGCAGCGCTGCAGGGGGCTCTCCTGCAGCACCTCCAGGGCCAGCTGGCACTCGCGGTTGGCCAGCATGGTGTTCCTGTCGCGGCCGGCCAGGCACTGCCGCAGGGTGCGGTAGCGGGAGCTGCAGCCGGGCTCGGCCGCGCACAGCTCGTTGGCTCGCACGCAGTCCACCGGGGCTCGCCCGCCCGCCGGGGGCAGCGCCGGCGGCGAGGGGGGCCCGGCCGGCGAGGGCAGCGCCTGGTCTGAGCCGGGACGGACGGCGGAGGGAGAGGAGGGAACAGGTTAGGGAGGAAGGTGAGCGCTGGCCTCAAGGGGCAGCCCGGGGAGGGGAGGTGGGGGTACCCCGGGGGGGGAAATGGGCAGGGAATTCAGATTGAAACCCTGGGAATTCGGGTTAAAACCCCAGGGAATTCAGATTGAAACCCTGGGAATTCAGATTGAAACCCAAGGTGAGCATCCCAGATAGGGCAGATGGGGATCCCCACAAGGAAAAATGGGCAGGGAATTCAGATTGAACCCCAGGGAATTCAGATTAAAACCCCAGGGAATTCAGGTTAAACCCCCAGGGAATTCAGATTGAAACCCTGGGAATTCAGATTAAAACCCCCAGGGAATTCAGATTAAAACCACCAGGGAATTCAGATTGAAACCCCAGGTGAGCACCCCGGATAGGGCAGGTGGGGACCTCTGGGAGTAAAAAAGGGCAGGAAACACAGATTAAAACCCCCAGGGAATTCAGGTTAAAACCCTCAGGAAATTCAGATTGAAACCCAGGGAATTCAGATTAAAACACCAGGAGAGCACCCCAGGTAGGGTAGGTGGGGATCCCCCAGGGAGGAAAAATGGGCAGGGAATTCAGATTGAAACCCCCAGAGAATTCAGATAAAAACACCCAGGGAGTTCAGATAAAAACCCCAGGTGAGCATCCCGGATAGGGCAGATGGGGACCTCTGGGAGTAAAAAAGGGCAGGGAATTCAGATTGAAACCCCGGGGAATTCGGATTAAAACCTCAGGGAGTTCAGATAAAAACACCCAGGGAGTTCAGATTAAAACCCCAGGTAAGCACCCAGGTAGGGTTGATGGGGATCCCCATGAGGAAAAATGGGCAGAGAATTCAGATTAAAACCCCCAGGAAATTCAGGTTAAAACCCCCAGGGAATTCAGATAAAAACCCCAGGTGAGCATCCCGGATAGGGCAGATGGGAATCCCCCCACGAGGAAAAATGGGCAGGAAATTCAGATTAAAACTCAGGGAATTCAGATAAAAACCCCCAGGGAATTCAGATTAAAACCCCAGGGAATTCAGATTAAAACCCCCAGGTGAGCACCCCACATAGGGCATATGGGGATCCCACAAGGAAAAATGGGCAGAGAATTCAGGTTAAAACTCCCAGGAAATTCAGATAGAAACCGCAGGTGAGCACCCCAGGTAGGGCAGGTGGGGATCCCCCAGGGAGGAAAAATGGGCAGGAAATTCAGACTGAAACCCCAGAGAATTTGGATTAAAACCCCAGGGAGTTCAGATAAAAACACCCAGGGAATTCAGATAGAAACCCACAGAGAATTCAGATTAAAACCCCCAGGTGAGCACCAGGAGCTGTGGCTGCCTCGCCCCCCGGGAGGAAAAGGCAGGAAATTCAGATTAAAACCCCCAGAGAATTCAGATTAAAACCCCAGGGAGCTCAGATAAAAACACCCAGGGAATTCAGATAGAAACCCACAGAGAATTCAGATTAAAACCCAGGGAATTCAGATTAAAACCCCCAGGTGAGCCCCCAGACAGGGCAGATGGGGACCGTGGGGAAGAAAATGGGCAGGAAATTCAGATGAAAACCCAGGGAATTCAGATAGAAACCCCCTGGGAATTCAGATTCCCAAGGGTGGCAGTGTCAGCCCAGCCTGGGAATCATGGAATTGTCTGGGCTGGAAGGGATTTTAAAGAACTGAAAGAGGGGAAATTGAGGAGGAAAGGGGGGAAAAGGGGAAAGGGGGGAAAAAGGGAAAGGGGG
>NW_024356616.1:29139-99754 GCF_014805655.1 Passer montanus | reverse complement strand
AAGGGGGGGAAAAGGGAAAGGGGGGGAAAGGGGAAAAGGGGAGGAAAGGGGGAAAGGGATGGAATTCTTCTCTGGGAGGGGCTGGGATGGAATTCCCAGAGGAGCTGTGGCTGCCTCGCCCCTGGCAGTGCCCAAGGCCACCTTGGAGGAACCTGGGATGGTGCAAGGTGTCCTTGCCCGTGGCAGGGGCTGGAATGAGATCCCACAAGCCCGGAATGGTTTGGGTGGGACGAGACCTTAAACCCACCACGGGCAGGGACACTTCCCTCCCCCAGGCTGCTCCAAGCCCCGTCCAGCCCGGCCCGGAGCACTCCCGGGGTGTCCCTGCCTCCCCCACAGCCGAGATGGCCCGGCGGGGGCGGGGAGGTGCAGGGTTGACCCCACACCTCAGCCTGGGGACCTGGTTTTCCTCCTTCCCTCCAAAGCCCCGCGCGTTCCCGGAGCTCTCCGGGGCCCCGGGGGCAGCGGCTCCATCCCGAGTCCCGCGCCCCGCCCGCCTTTGGCCGCTCATCCTTCCCAGCCCCGTCACGGGGATTTTAGGGCATCTGACTCATGGATTTTGGAGCGCTCGGCCTTGGCAGGGCCGCGGGGCAGCTGCGGCTCCGAGCAGGCGCTTCCCTCCGCGGTGGCAGCGGGCCAGCCCGGCCGGCTCCTGTCGCTGTCCCCGTCCCCGTCCCCGCTCGGACCCTGCCCCCGCATTCCCACGGCTCTCCCGCCGTTCCCATCATTCCCGCATCTGCTTTTCCCCCTGGAAATATTCCTGCTAAATCCAGGCAAAATTCCTGCTCAACGCGGCCCAGGCGAAGCCTGGCTCGTCCCTTCCTGGGGGAATTGGGGACAGGCAGCGCTGGTTCCCCCCGTCCCCAGGGCGATGGGGACAGACCCGCTGTCACTCCTGGCCCCTCCAGCTCCCCGGGAAAGCCCCGGAGCAGGGAAAAATGGGAATGGCAGCACCTGGAGGGGACCCTGCGCTGCGCCGGGGGGCGATGGGGACGGGACCGCGCTCTGTGCCCGCCCTGGTGCCCCCCAAGGATGGTGAGCAGGGGGGACCCCTCGGTGTGCCCCCGTCGCTGTCCCCTCCCGCCTGGCACCGCCTCGGCCACCGCTGGCAGCCCCTGCCCTGTCCCTGGCAGGGGGACAGTGACACCTACAGGAACGCGACAGGGGCCACCCGCGTGTCCCCCCCGCGGGCGGGGCTGGTCCCCTGTGCCCCCCGGGCTGGGCACGCGTCCCTGCCCGCTGTGTCCCTCGGGAGCGGGTGGCGCTGGAGCTGCGGGTGGCGCTGGAGCCGTGTGGGTGGCACTGGATATCTCTGCCCCCCTCGGGTGCCAGGGGGGCTCTGAGGAGGGACAGGAGCAGCCTGGGCGGTGCCCAGGTGGGGACACCTCCGCCGGCTGCGGCCACTCCAAGGAACAGATCCACAGATGCCGGTGTCCCGCCGGTGTCCCCGGACGAGCCCCGCCGGGTTCCCGGAGCTCTGGGGAGCGCCCAGGAGCCCCCGAGCCACGTTAGATCCAGCCTGGAGCGGCAGGTTCCCCTCGGGAAGGCCGGGCCGGGCCGGGATTGTATTCCACACGGGAGGCAGGCGGGATCCGTGAGGGGCTGGAGGAGGAACGGGCGCCCCAAATGCTGATCCCGGGGCTGGGAATGCCGGAGCCTCGCCACGCCATGGGGGGTGCCCTGGGATGATGCCGTGGGACTCTGCACCTTCACACACCAGGAAATCCCATCAGGAGGCATCCAAAAAATGGGAAACTGGGAAAAACTGATCCTGCTGCAGCCGTGGTCACAGGGAAACTGCTCCAGGGCATTGGAGACATTCCAGAGCTCCACCGGGCAGGGAGAGCTGTTCCAGAGCTCCATGGAGAGCCATTCCAGAGTCCCACCGGGCATGGAGAGCCATTCCAGAGCTCCCCTGGGTGTGGAGAGCTGTTCCAGAATTCCATGGAGAGCCATTCCAGAGCTCCAGCAGGCACAGAGACTATTCCAGAATTCCATGGACATGGAGAGCCATTCCAGAGCTCCACGGGGTGTGGAAAGCCATCCCACAGCTCCATCAGATCTGGAGATTCAGCCTTCAGCTGCACCGGGTGTGGAGAGCCATTCCAGAATTCCATGGACACAGAGAGCCTTCCCACAGCTCTGCTGGACATGGAGAGCCATCCCAGAGCTCCGCCAGGCATGGAGAGCTATTCCTCAGAGCCACTGGACATGGAAAGCCATTCCTGAGCTCTGTTGGCCTTGGAGAACCATTCCAGGGCTCCACTGGGTGTGAAAAGCACATTCCAGATGTGGAGAACCATTCCAGAGCTCCACTGGACATGGAGAACCATTCCAGAGCTCCACTGGACGTGCAGAACCATTCCAGAGCTCCACTGGACATGGAGAACCATTCCAGAGCTCCACTGGCGTGCAGAACCATTCCAGAGCTCCACCACATTCCAACCTCTCCCAGCTCAGCTCCAGCTCCAGCCCTGCTTGCCTCAGCTCCAACTCACACTTCTCCAGAAGCCTCGTCCCAAAAATCCCCTTCTCCAGCCACATTCCTGTGCCCATGGGCAGGGCAGGGCCGCATCCTTGCCCTGGCACCAAAGCACCACCTGGAACACCCTTGGGTGCCCTCTGGGTGGGTCAGGTTGGGAATCCCACAGGAAATCCCCTCTCTGGAGCAGCAGGGATGAGCTGTGTGGGCGAGCAGCCCCCAATCCTCCTGCCTTTTGCCATTTTCCCACCTTTCTCCCCCGGTTTTGCAGGGAACGGGGTCCTGCGAGCCCCTCGGTGGCACTGGCAGCATCCGGCACCGCCGGAGCCCGGAGTACCGCCGGATCCTGGAGCGGGAAGGGCGGGCACAGCCCTTTGTCCTGCTGCCCCCAAACCCCACAGGATTGGGGCTTTTTCCACCCTGGGCGCTTTCCCTGGAGCCCCCCCCTCCTCCCGGCTCCTCATTCCCACCGAGGAGTTTGGGTGGAGGGGGAAACTGAGGAGGGGGATTTTCTACCCCCCAAAAAACCCTCCCGGCAGAGCTGCCCTCCCGGAGCTCCGGGGCTGAAACATCTGCAGAGAATTCCCGGCTAATCCTCGGCAGGCTCTGGGGTGCCGGAGCACGGCGAGGATTTGCACAAGGCGCTGGCCTCTTTTCCTGCCGCTCCCTCGGCTTCTCCCGGCTCCAGCAGCCTCTTCCCGAGCTCTAATCCATGTTCTCCTGCTCTGCTTCTGCCGGAGACCTTCGGACAGCCGGCAGCTTTAGAGGGAAATGTTTCTGCTGGTGAGGATCACTCCGGAACACGCAGCTTCCCAGCCAGGACCAAAGGGATTTTCTGGCTTCCCGGGAATGATCCCGGCTGGGAAGAGCTAGATGTTCCCTGCTCCAGGATCCTCAGCGTGAGGCCACGCCGTGGTCACCCCAGCCCTGAATCTGGGGGTCCCTGCTCGGGGTTCCGGCTCCTCAGCCTCGCCCTGCACCCACAGAACCTTGGGGACACCCAGGGATGGGAGGAGAGCCAGGGATGGGGGGGACAGCCAGGGATGGGGATGGACACCCAGGGATGGGGGCAGGGTCCTGCCTCGATGCCAGTGAGGGCAGGTGGGCCCTGGCTTGGATGCCTGAGGTGGGGCACCCCTGTCCCCCTGGAGGTCCCTGTGCCCCAAATCTCTCCCTGAGCCATCCAGCTGTGCCCGGACACACGTCCAGACATCCAGCTGTGCCCCCAGCCAAGCACCCTTCCCCCCCCAACACACGGGGGTGTCCCCACTGGTGTCCCCACCCCGCCCCGCCCTCCCCATCTGAGGGCGTCACCCGAGCCCCCCAACCCTGGCACCCCCCGACCCCTCCGGGCAGGGGTTCCCCCAGCCCAGGACTCGGTCCCCACCTGCTCAGGCCTCTGTGCCCCCCTCCCCAAAGGCTTGGGGGGCACCCGCCCCCCCGGGCAGCCCGTGCCTCGCTGGGATGTGCTGGGAGCAGGGCAGAGCCCGCGCCCCCCGTTCCAGCCGGGAGCAGAGCGCTCCCCGGGGACCCCGAGCCCCCCGGAACGAGGCTGTGCCAACCTTCAAGTCTCCCTCAGCAGCCTCCTGTCCCTTGTCCCCTGTCCCCTGTCCCTGTCCCCCAGCCCAGGCCGGCTCCGCGAAGTTCTCCGGGCGCCGCAGCGAGCCGGGATCGCATCCCCGGCAGCCGGGAACGGCCCCGGGAGCGCGGCACGCCCGAGGCGCGGCGGGCGAGCCCCGAGCATCGCCCTTTTCCTTTCCCTGTCACCCCAAACCCCGCGGGCTGCGGGTGCTCCCCGTTCCAGCGGCTGCTGCCGGGGGAGGCGGCGCTGGGAGCGGGAGCGTTCTCCCGGCACGGAGCTCCGAGCCGCCCGCGGCTCCGGGAACGGCGATTCCCCACGCAGGAACCCGAGCCCCAAGCTCAACTTTCCCCGCCGAGTGTCCACGCCGCGTTCCCCAGCTCTGGAATGGCGCGGGGGGAGGATGGAGGGGACACGGGTGGGAGGGGGAGAAGGGGGAGATGTCCCCCAAAAAGCAAATCCGCGCTGGCTCGCCAAGGGGAGACGGGCAGGGCTCAGCTGCTGGGTGATCCTGCTCGCTCCGGCCCCGAGGGGGCGGCTGGGCTGGTGTCCCCCGTGTCCCCCTCCCCGGTTCAAGTTGACGGGGAATAGGAGATGAAGTTGAAGCCCTCGCCGTGCCCCTCTCCTGCCGCAGCGCCCGTGCCAGCTCGGAGGGGCTCGCTCGCCGCCTCAGCCCCGCAGCCCCTCGGCCGGGGGGAACGCGCCACCTCGGCCAGGCGACAGCCGCCACCCCGCCCCCGGCACCCCCGCTGGGGCCGCTCACCTACGAAGAGGACGATGCAGAAGGCGTTTGCCAAGATCATGGTAGGAAATCCACGCGCTCCTCCACGTGTGCAAAAAATGATGTTAAAAATCAGGCACAAAAAAAAAAAAAAAAAAAAAGGGGGGGGGGGGGGGGGGGAGAATAAAAAAAGATTGAATAATTCCCAAGGCGGTCAGGTAGATCCCCAATCCGGTGGGCTGGAAGCGAAGGGGGGTGTGCTCCGCCCGGCGCGGAGCCGGGTCCTCAGCCGCTCGCCGCCTCCCGCATCCCCGGCGGGCTCCGCTGCGCGCTCCGGGCTCCGCCGGGCTCCCGCCGGCTTCTGCCGAGCTCCGGCTGCCGGGGAGGGGGCGGCAGAGCCGGCGGGGCCGCCGTCCCCTCCCCGCCCCTCCGCCGGGCCCGGGGCCGCCCTTCCGCCCGGGGCGGGGGTCGGGGGGGGCTCCCCGTCCTCGTTATCTCCATGCCGCCTCCCCATCCATCCCGGCTGGCTGGGATGCACCTGCCTGTCCCCTCCGGGGCACCCCCGCGGCTCCGGCGCTGCCGCAGAGCCGAAGGCGAGACCCCCCCGCCCTCCCCAAATCCCCCCCGCGCTGCTCCGTGCGAGGGGTGGGAGAGGAGGAGGCTGAGGGGTGGGAGGGGGCGCCCGGGGGGCTGCGGGGACCCGGGGCCGCATCCCTGGGTGGGTGACAACCGTGGGAATGGGGAAGGGGGGACGCTGCGGGGTGGGAAAGGGTCCCTGGGTGGGGCATGACCTTGGGAATGGGAAATGGGGGTACCCTGGGGGTGGCAGAGGGACACTGCGGGGCTGCAGGGACAAGGTGGCACATCCCTGGATGGGTGACAGCCATTGGAACGGGAGAGGGGGACAAGGGGACAAGGTGCCACCCGGTGCCAGGGGGTGCGACCCCACCCAAAAGGGGCAGCCAGCAGGTGCTGTGCCCTCCCCTCTACACTGCGGGGCTTTTGGGGGGTCACACCCACACACCCCCAACCCAGGGGAGCCAAAATTCCCGTGGGACACTCCAGCATCCTCCCCAGTGCCCAACCCCTCTGCCCCACACCGGGAGTGGCAATGGGGTCACCACCCCCCTGCAGGGCCCCGATGCAGCCTTCCTCCTCCTCCTCCTCATCCTCATCCCCCAGCCCCAGTGGGTGCTGGAACGCCTCACCCCTCTCTGTCCCTGATTTGGGGTCAGGACCCTCCAAGGCCCATCCTGGGAAGCAGGAATGAGGAGGAGGATGCTCCATGGGATCACCCCGATAAAGGGCCTGGGGAGAAGGGGGGCACAGAGCTGGGGGTGTCCCCGTGGCCGAGGTGGAGCCTGCAGTGACCAGGACATCTTTCACTCGGCCAGCTCGCAGCTGGCTCGCTGTTCTGGGTGTCACACCTGCAGCCAGATTTCCCAAAATCCATCCCGGGACACTGATCCCGCTGCTCTCCCTCCCCGTCCTGCTCGGATGGGATCCCAGCAGCAGGAGCTGCTCCAGGCCATGGCCAGGGCCCTCTGCCTCTTCCTCAAGAGGGCAAATTCCTGCTCGTTCCCTGCCTGGATCCCTGGATAAAGCCTGACTGGATAATTCCTAGCCTGGATAAATCCCACCTGGATAATTCCTGCCTGGATCCCTGGATAATTCCTGCCTGGATCCCTGGATAATTCCTGCCTGGATCACCGGATAAATATCTGGTTAACTCCTGCCTGGATCCCTGGAAAAATCCTGCCTGGGTTGTTGGATAACACCCACCTGGACCCCTGGAAAAAACCCACCTGGATCCCTGAATAACACCAGCCTGGATCCCTGGAAAAATCCCTGGTTAACTTCTGCCTGGATCCTGGATAAATCCCGCCCGTAACCCTGGATAATTCATCTCAGAATAATTCCTGTCAGGATCCCTGGGTAAATCCCACCTGGTTAATTCATGTCTGGATAAATCCTGCCTGGATCCCTGGATAAATCCCGTCCGGATCCTTGGTTAATTCATGTCTGGATAATTCCTGCCAGGATCCCTGGGTAAATCCCACCTGGTTAATTCATGTCTGGATAAATCCTGCCTGGATCCCTGGATAAATCCCGCCTGGACCCCTGGATAAATCCCATCCAGATCCCTGGATAAATCCTGCCTCGATCCCTGGTTAATTCATGTCTGGATAATTCCTGCCAGGATCCCTGGGTAAATCCCACCTGGTTAATTCATGTCTGGATAAACCCCACACAGATCCCTGGATAAATCCCGCTCGGATCCCTGGATAAATCACATCCTCGGGGCACCTCGGAGCCAGGTTCAGAATTCCCAGACCGGGATCCTCTCCCTCTCCCCCCTCCCGGGCTCAGGGCTGTCCCAGAGGGTGGCTCGGTCCCCGGGTGACACCGGAGGGGTTTTGTCCCCGCGGCGGCCCCGCCAGGGGAAGGCACAGCCCAGCCCGGCCTCTCCCCGGGTTTTGTTCCCTCAGCCCCAGAGCCCGCCGGGGGTGGGAACCACGGCATCCAGCGGGAAACGCCGCCTCTAATTACCTGAGCGCGCTAATTAGCTGGGCCCGTGAGGGAGGGGTGGGATAGGGTCAGGGATCCTGTGGGGCTCATTCCCATTTATCGGAGCAGGCAGCGCCCGCCCTCTCATTTGGGATTTGGGATTTATTCCAGGCCAGTTTACAGCCTGGGAGCAGGGTCAGGGATCCTGTGGGGTTCATTCCCATTTATCAGAGCAGGCAGCGCCCGGCCTCTCATTTGGGATTTGGGATTTATTCCAGGCCAGTTTACAGCCTGGGAGCTTCCTAAAGCAGGGGCAGCATCCCGCAGTTCACTGTCCCTCCTCGTGTCGGGTTTTGGGGGAAGGAGAGGTTGGATTCTCCTGTGGGATGGCGCTGGGAGGGGACACGCAGGGGACAGTCCCTGCGCAGCCATCCCTGCACAAAGGGGGCTCTGTCCGGAGCTGTCCGCCCTGGTTGGAAGGAAAAGGAGGCTCAGAGGGGTCAGGGTGGGATACAAATCCGGGTTTTGGGAGACAGGCAAGGCCTCGTTGCGCCGGGGGAGAGCAGCGAGCGTCGACAGAAATATTCACGTTTGGGTGGGAGAGGAAAAAAAAACTACAAAAAAAAAAACCTACAAAAAACCCTACAAGAAACTCCACAACTTTATTCCCAGCCTTTGCGGGGTGACAAGGTTAATCAGCAAAGCCGATTACGGGGACGCAGCCGGCTCCCAGTGCTCCCAGTGCCTCCAGCAGGGCGGGCGCAGCCGGGGGCTGCTGCTCTCTCCCACTTCCAAAGGATCCCGGTGGCTCCAGCGCGCCCTGGGGATGGAGAGCCCTCCCCGGCGTGGCTTTGTTCCCGCACGGGGGTTGATGGATGGGAGCGGCGGATCCCTCCCCTCCCTCCCTTTCAGTCCCATTGATATGGGTGGGATTTGCTCACCCTCGCTTTAATTCCGCAGAGCGTTATCACATTAATGGGAGTCAGGGTTGTTACCGTGATGGATTAGGCATTAGCGGTGTAATCCGTGGGGACGGAGCCGCTCTCCCCGCCTGCTCCTCGTCCTGCAAACAGCGCCAGGAGCCCCAGCAGCTCGGCTGCGGGCTGCCTGTGACGGCCAGGGACACCTGGCTGGGGAGAGGGGACATCCGCACCTGGCTGGGGAGAGGGGACATCCGCACCTGGCTGCTGCTTCCCCTTCCGCCGAGCCCGGGCTGTGCCCTGCAGGAAATGTCCCATTTCAGCAGCCTGAGCCCCACTGGGGGTTTTTAGGGACTCAGGGATGGCTGGAAGGCGGAACCTCACCCTCATCGCTCCTGAATCCCTGCTTCCCCTTCCGCCGAGCCCGGGCCGTGCCCTGCAGGAAATGCCCCATTTCAGGCGCCGTGGGGGTTTTTAGGGACTCAGGGATGGCTGGAAGGCGGGACCTCACCCTCATCGCTCCTGAATCCCAGCGATGGAGCAGGAGTAGGGCATCGCCTCCCTGAGCCCAGTTTGGGGCTGGGAATTCCCAGATCGGGGCTTTGCCCTCCCGCGATGTGCAACAAACCGAGCCCCCTCTGATTCATTCCTTTTAGCTCCCGAACCCTGGAATCCTGCCCGTTACAGAGCCACAGCTTGCTTTGTTTGGAAGGGACCCCAAAGCCACCCAGTGCCACCCCTGCCATGGCAGGGCCACCTCCCACGATCCCAGCTTGCTCCAAGCCCGGCCTGGGACTCATTTCCTGCCCTTGCAGACGCGACTCCAGTATTTTATATTAATTTTCACTCGGGGCAAGGTTTACCCCAGCCCCGGCAGTGCGGAGGGCACGGAGGGGAGGGTTCAGTGCGGGCACAAGGACACCCTTGGGGACACTCCGAGTCCCTCCCCCTTCCCAGAGCTCCTGCGCACTTCCCGCTGCCGGGAAAGCCCCGCATCCTCATCCTCATCCTCCTCCGCATCCTCCTCCTCCTCCCCCCGCCCCCGGGGGCTCTCCGCTGCCCGGGGCCGAGCCCGGGGCTGTCGGGCCCGGCCGCTCGCCCTTGCCGCCGGTGGTTCCTCGGGGATCGCGTTCCAGGGCTGCTGACAGCAGCCGGCTCGTGGCCACGGGCCATGGGAGTCCTTGGAACACCCCGACACTGATGGACCCCGACAGCTCCACGCACAGCAGAGGCTATTTTTGCCCTCGCTGCTGTTTTCGGAGCTGATTTTGCCTCTTTAACCTCTGCCGGGGAATCCAGCCCCTTCCCTGCTGCTTCCTGACGGCTCCGAGTCACCGCTGGAAATGCCAGCCCGAACGCCACCGAATTTTTGGGAGTTCACAGTGACCTGCATGTGGCAGGTGGCCCTGTGAGGGGACAGACCCAGTGCCACCAGGGATGCCACAGCCACCACTCTCCTGTCACCAAATTTTTGGGAGTTTGTGGTGACCTGCACATGGCAGAGCCACTGCGCTGGTGGCCCTGCAAGGGAACAGACCCAGTGCCACCGCAGATGCCACAGCCACTCTTTTCTGTCATCAAATTTTCGGGAGCTCACTGTGACCTGCACATGGCAGTGCCACCCAATTTTTGGGAGTTCACAGTGACCTGCACACAGCAGGGGACCGACCCAGTGCCACCAGGGTTGCCACAGCCACCCCTTCTGTCACCGAATTTTTGGGAGTTCACAGTGACCTGCATGTGGCAGGTGGCCCTGTGAGGGGACAGACCCAGTGCCACCAGGGATGCCACAGCCACCACTCTCCTGTCACCAAATTTTTGGGAGTTTGTGGTGACCTGCACATGGCAGAGCCACTGCGCTGGTGGCCCTGCAAGGGAACAGACCCAGTGCCACCGCAGATGCCACAGCCACTCTTTTCTGTCATTTAATTTTTGGGAGCTCACTGTGACCTGCACATGGCAGAGCCACGATGCTGGTGACTCTGGTTGGGGACAGACCCAGTGCCACAAGAAATGCTGCAGCCATCTCCTGCTGTCACCGAATTTTTGGGAGCTCAGAGTGACCTGCATGTGGCAGAGCCACCCGCTGGTGGCATCCCAGTGCCACCATGGATGCTGCAGCCACCTCTCTCCTGTCAGTGAATTTTTGGGAGCTCACCATGAACTGCACGTGGCAGAGCCACCACACTGGTGGCCCTGGTTGGGGACAGACCCAGTGCCACCATAAATTCTGCAGCCACCTCCTCTTGTCACCGAGTTTTTAGGAGCTCACCATGAACTGCACGTGGCAGAGCCACCACACTGGTGGCCCTGGTTGGGGACAGACCCAGTGCCACCAGGGATGCTGCAGACACCTCTCTCCTGTCAGTGAATTTTTGGGAGCTCACCGTGACCTGCACACTGCAGAGCCACCGCGCTGGTGGCCCTGGGAAGGGACAGACCCAGTGCCACCATAAATTCTGCAGCCACCTCCTCTTGTCACCGAGTTTTTAGGAGCTCACCATGAACTGCACATGGCAGAGCCACCACTGGTGGCTCCGGCTGGGGACAGACCCAGTGCCACCAGGGATGCCACAGCCACCTCTCTCCTGTCAGTGAATTTTTGGGAGTTTGTGGTGACCTGCACATGGCAGAGCCACCACACTGGTGGCCCTGGGAAGGGACAGATCCAGTGCCACCACAAATTCTGCAGCCACCTCCTCCTATCAGTGAAATTTTGGGAGCTCACCATGAACTGCACCTCACTGGTGACCCCGGTTGAGGACAGACCCAGTGCCACCATGGATTCTGCAGCCACCTCTCTCCTGTCAGTGAATTTTTGGGAGCTCACCGTGACCTGCACGCTGCAGAGCCACCGTGCTGGTGGCCCGGGGGGGGGACAGGCGCGTCCCCTCCCCGCGGAGGAGCTGTCACCTCTGCCGCTCTCGCGGCCGTCAGCCGCGGCGGCCCCAAATCGCAGCTGACATTTCCATGCCAGCCCTCGGCACCTGAGCCAGACGCCGGCGCCGGGAGGGAAGCGCTGGGAATTTTCTGTGCCAAGGAACAGATTCCTGCTCGCTCCTCGCTCTGCCCCGGTGGCTCCAGCCCCCGGGGAGGGGATTGCCCGGAGGGGCAGCGCGGGGACGGCCGGGATTTGGGATCGGGAGAGGCTGGGGTGGGCTGGAAGGGCCTTCTGTGGGGGCCGGTGTTCCCATGGTAGGGATGGGGAAAAGGAAAGGGGATTGTTCCCGTTGGATTGAGGGAACAGGTTTGGTGACAAAGGGAATTATTCCTCTTGGATTGAGGGAACAGTTTAGGTGACAAAGGGAATTGTTCCTGTTGGATTGAGGGAACGGGTTTGGTGACAAAGAGAATGGTTCCCATTGGATGGAGAAAATGGGGATATGGGAAAAGGAGAGGGAATTGTTCTCATTGGATTGAGGGAACGGGTTTGGTGACAAAGAGAATGGTTCCCATGGGATGGAGAAAACGGGGATATGGGAAAAGGAAAGGGGATTGTTCCCGTTGGATTGAGGGAACGGGTTTGGTGACAAAGAGAATGGTTCCCATGGGATGGAGAAAACAAGGATGGGGGAAAAGGAGAGGGAATTGTTCCCATCAAATGGAGGGAGCAGGGATGGAGGCAAAGGGAAATGTTCCATCAGGTGGAATGAACGGGAATGGAGGCAAAGAAGAAGGAATTGTTCCCATTGGATGGAGGGCACAGGGATGGAAATGAAGGGAATTGTTCCTGTTGGATGAGTGCACAGGGATGGTGACAAAGGGACCATGATGAAGGCACGGGGATGGAGGGTACCGGGAATTGTTCCTGTTGGATGAAGGACACGGGGATGGTGACAAAGGGAATTGTTCCCATCGGATGAAGGGCACAGGGATTTGTCCCCATTGGATGAGGGACAGTTCCCATCAAATGAAGGGCACAGGGATGAAGGGCACAGGGAATTGTTCCCGTTGGATGAGAGCACAGGGATGAAGGGCACAGGGAATTGTTCCCATCGGATGAGGGCACAGGGATGGGGACAAAGGGAATTGTTCCCGTTGGAGGAGGGCACAGGGATGCAGGGCACAGGGAATTGTTCCCGTTGGAGGAGGGCACAGGGATGAAGGGCACAGGGAATTGTTTCCATTGGAGGAGGGCACAGGGAAGGGCACACAGGGCAGGGAGAGCAGGCGCCTGCAGAGGCTCGGGAATGACCGGGAGCAGCCCCGCTCCTCTCACGCACTGCCCGGCCGGGAATGCAGCAAATCGAGTTTGGCTGAGGGCTGGGGCCGGGCCGGGCGGCCGCTCCCCCCCCGTTCCCGGGAATGAGATTTCCAGGCACTCCGGGATGCTAAGTGAGTAATTGCAGGAGCGCTGGCCTGGACGTGGCGTCCTTGGCTGGTGCTTCCCGAGCCTCCACGGCTCCAGTGGAGCAGCAGCACTGGGAAACGTCTGGAAAAACATTGAATTCCTGTGTGTCAGCAGAGGAGACCCGGGGTGGGTGTCTCCTCGTTCCCTGCGGTGCCAGGAGAGGGTCCCCATCCCATAAAAATGGGAATTCGGTGTTAGAAATCCTTCCCTGTGGGGGTGGTGGGATGGAATTCCCAGAAAAGCTGTGGCTGCCCCATCCCTGGAAGCGTCCAAGGCCTCCTGGGATGGTGGGAGGTGTCCCTGCCCATGGCAGGGGGTGCAACGGGATCCCTCAAATCCCTTGGAAGCGAAACCATTCCACGATTTCCACGGATGCGGCTTCCCAGCAGCGTCTGGCAGCCTCCCACCTCCCCTGGCACTGCCACGCCCGCGGCTGCGGGGCTGGGGAGGGAGCGGGGAAAGCCCCGCGGGGCTGGAAAACTTGGAAAACGGGGATGGGCGGGAGCTGGGATGGCATCCCTGCCTCGGGAATGGCATCCCTGCCTCGGGAATGGCATCCCTGCCTCGGGAATGGCTCAGGCGGGCTGGGATGGCATCCCTGCTCCGGGAATGGCATCCCTGCCCCAGGAATGGCATCCCTGCCTCGGGAATGGCTTAGGGGGAGCTGGGATGGCACCCCTGCCTCGGGAATGGCATCCCTGCCTCTGGAATGGCTCAGGGGGAGCGGGAATGGCATCCCTGCCTCGGGAATGGCATCCCTGCCTCGGGAGTGGCTCGGGGGGGACTGGAATGGCATCCCTGCCCCGGGAATGGCTCAGGCGGGCTGGGATGGCACCCCTGCTCCGGGAATGGCATCCCTGCCCCAGGAATGGCATCCCTGCCTCGGGAATGGCTTAGGGGGAGCTGGGATGGCACCCCTGCCCCGGGAATGGCTCAGGGGGAGCTGGGATGGCATCCCTGCCTCGGGAATGTCTATGGGGAGCTGGGATGGCATCCCTGCCTCGGGAATGTCTATGGGGAGCTGGGATGGCATCCCTGCCTCGGGAATGTCTATGGGGAGCTGGGATGGCATCCCTGCCTCGGGAATGGCATCCCTGCCTCGGGAATGGCTCGGAGGGGACTGGGATGGCACCCCTGCCCCGGGAATGGCATCCCTGCCTCGGGAATGGCTCAGGCGGGCTGGGATGGCACCCCTGCCTCGGGAATGGCATCCCTGCCTCGGGAATGGCATCCCTGCCTCGGGAATGGCATCCCTGCCCCGGGAATGGCATCCCTGCCCCGGGAATGTCTCGGGGGGAGGTGCCAGCCCGGGGTGAGACATCAGGGACGCGCAGGGGACAGATCCTGGGAAAACATGGCGGGAGGTGCCACTCGGGAGGTGCCACTCGGGAAATGCCACTCAGGGAATGTCACAGCCCCTCCCGGCTCCGCTGGCACCGCTCGGCCCCGGGGGCCTTGGCAAGGTCCCCAAATCCCTTTGGCTCCCTGGCTGGTCTCGTCCCCGCAGCCCTGCCTGCTGTGAATGGCATCCCTGCCTCGGGAATGGCATCCCTGCCTCGGGAATGGCATCCCTGCCCCGGGAATGGCATCCCTGCCTCGGGAATGGCATCCCTGCCCCGGGAATGGCTCGGGGGGGACGGGGATGGCACCCCTGCCCCGGGAATGGCATCCCTGCCTCGGGAATGGCATCCCTGCCTCGGGAATGGCTCAGGCGGGCTGGGATGGCACCCCTGCCTCGGGAATGGCATCCCTGCCTCGGGAATGGCATCCCTGCCCCGGGAATGTCTCGGGGGGAGGTGCCAGCCCGGGGTGAGACACCAGGGACGCGCAGGGGACAGATCCTGGGAAAACATGGCGGGAGGTGCCACTCGGGAGGTGCCACTCGGGAAATGCCACTCAGGGAATGTCACAGCCCCTCCCGGCTCCGCTGGCACCGCTCGGCCCCGGGGGCCTTGGCAAGGTCCCCAAATCCCTTTGGCTCCCTGGCTGGTCTCGTCCCCGCAGCCCTGCCTGCTGTGTCAGCAGGGATATTTATATCTGCCAGGACCCGATCCCTACCTGGCACTCCCGGCTCCTCCACCCGGCCGAGCCTCTCGCGGCTGCTTTTCCTCCCCGTGATCCTCACGGAAACCTTTCCCGGAGCGGCTCTGGAGCTGGGAATCCCTCGGGAGCACGGGGGGTGTGCAGGGCAGGGACGGGGTCGGGGCTCTCCCGCTGGGATTCGCCGCGTTCCTTTCCCAGTTTAATTAGGGATGTGTTGGTGCTGGCAGTCAGGAGGGAGCTGGGGGGGCTCAGCAGCCCCGCACGACCCCGTCCTCAATGAAAACAGGGCCAGCACGGGAGGGGTTAACGGGAAATGGGATTTAACGGGGCTGATCCCATCCCCAGCGCGGGGCTGCTCCCTCCTCTTCCTCAGGGAGGAAATTCCCGTGGCGGAATTCCCGGAAATTCCCGGGGCGGTTTTCCTGCCCCTTAGGCCGTTCCCAAGGGAAAAGAATCCACGGGGAAAACGGAGAGCTGGGTTGGGCACAGGGATGCTCCAAGGGCCCAAGGAATCCACCCACCCCTCACCCCCATCCCAAATTCTGCCCCATTCCCGTCTCCAGCTGAGGCACCGGGCAGGGAATCCCTGCTGGAGAAACCTTGGAAAATTCCTCCCTTTCCACACAGCAAAGGCTCCACACGCCCAAGGTCGTGGGTGGGAAAATCACATTTTCCTGCCAATGCCCCGAGGAACATTCCAGGAGGGCAAGAGGGTGCAGGGAGAATATTCCAAATAATCCAAACCCTCTGGAAAGAGCAGATCCTGCAGCTCAAAGCCAGTCTTCCTTGGGAATGATGTTTCAAGCACCACCCAAAAGTCCAACCTGTCTTTTCCAGGAACCGCTTTCCAAAGGAAAACTTGGGGGTTGATTTCTAAGTCAAAAAAAAAAAAAAAAAAAACTAAAAAAAAAAAAAAAAAAAAACTAAAAAAAAAAAAAAAAAAAAACCAAAAAGAAAAAAAAAAAAAGAAAAAAAAACAACCAAAATACAAATGAGGGAAGTAAATTCCCTGCTGCTGGTGGATCCCAGGATGGCAATTCCACTGGAACCGGAACCCAGGCACAGCCCTGCTGCCCTCACCCCTCGGCAGCCCGGGGGGAGCGGGGTGGGATTGATTAAAAAAGCCAGAGCAGCTTAATTGAGCTTGCAGAGGCACAAATTGGATGTGCCCGGCTCCGAATCCCGGCCGATCCCGGCTCCTCCTGCGCATACGGAATCTTCATTTAGGCAGCGGCTCCTGCCAATTAACTCAGGGCCTCTCATTAGCGCCCTGGCGTTGATTGCCCTGCAGGGCTGCCCCTGGAGCCGCTGGAATGAGCCTGGAATGGATTTGGATCCTGCAGCTCCAGGGGCTTGGGATGGGCAGGGCCAGAGTGTCCTCTCTCCGTTCTCATGGGATGGGCAATTCTTCAGGCTGGGAAAGATCTGATCCTTCCTTCCTTCCTTCCTTCCTTCCTTCCTTCCTTCCTTCCCAAACTGGGATCCCCTCCCCTTTAATCCCTCTTTGGGATACAAGTTGGGACTTCAATCCCAAACGCTCCCGTTTTTCCTGGAATGGATAAATCGGAGCCCGCTGGGGGTGGCTGCGCCCCAGGCTGGGGCTGGCACCTCCCTGGAGGCTCCTTGGGACAGGTCCCGGGGTGTCCCCGGTGTCCCTGATGTCCCTGGTGTCTGCAGTGTCCCCGGTGTCCCTCGTGTCCCCAGTATCCGCAGTGTCCACAGTGTCCCCACTGTCCCTGATGTCCCCGATGTCCCAGTGTCCCCGGTGTCTGCAGTGTCCCTGGAGTCTCCAGCACCCCAGCGTCCCCAGTGTCCCCGGAGTCCCTGGTGTCCCCGGTGCCCCTGATGTCCCCAGTGTCCCCGGTGTCCCCAGTGTCACCAGTGCCCCCGGTGTCCCTGATGTCCCCGGTGTCTGCAGTGTCCCTGGAGTCTCCAGCACCCCAGCGTCCCCGGTGTTCCCGGTGTCCCAGGTGTCCACAGTGTCCCCAGTGTCCCTGGCATCCCCAGTGTCACCAGTGTCCCCGGTGTCCCTGATGTTCCCAGTGTCCCCGGTGTCCCCAGTGTCCCTGATGTCCCAGGTGTCCGCAGTGTCCCCGGTGTCCCAGGTGTCCCCAGTGTCCCCAGTGTCACCAGTATCCCTGGCATCCCCAGTGTCACCAGTGTCCCCGGTGTCCCCAATGTCCCTGATGTCCCAGGTGTCCGCAGTGTCCCCGCTGTCCCCGGTGTCCCCGCTGTCCCCAGTGTCCCCAGTGTCCCCGGTGTCCCCGGTGTCCCTGGCATCCCCAGTGTCACCAGTGTCCCCGGTGTCCCTGATGTTCCCAGTGTCCCCGGTGTCCCCAGTGTCCCTGATGTCCCAGGTGTCCGCAGTGTCCCCGGTGTCCCAGGTGTCCCCAGTGTCCCCAGTGTCACCAGTATCCCTGGCATCCCCAGTGTCACCAGTGTCCCCGGTGTCCCTGATGTTCCCAGTGTCCCCGGTGTCCCCAGTGTCCCTGATGTCCCAGGTGTCCGCAGTGTCCCCGGTGTCCCAGGTGTCCCCAGTGTCCCCAGTGTCACCAGTATCCCTGGCATCCCCAGTGTCACCAGTGTCCCCGGTGTCCCTGATGTTCCCAGTGTCCCCGGTGTCCCCAGTGTCCCTGATGTCCCAGGTGTCCGCAGTGTCCCCGGTGTCCCAGGTGTCCCCAGTGTCCCCAGTGTCACCAGTATCCCTGGCATCCCCAGTGTCACCAGTGTCCCCGGTGTCCCTGATGTTCCCAGTGTCCCCGGTGTCCCCAGTGTCCCTGATGTCCCAGGTGTCCGCAGTGTCCCCGGTGTCCCAGGTGTCCCCAGTGTCCCCAGTGTCACCAGTATCCCTGGCATCCCCAGTGTCACCAGTGTCCCCGGTGTCCCTGATGTTCCCAGTGTCCCCGGTGTCCCCAGTGTCCCTGATGTCCCAGGTGTCCGCAGTGTCCCCGGCCCCAGGCTGGGGCTGGCACCTCCCTGGAGGCTCCTTGGGACAGGTCCCGGGGTGTCCCTGATGTCCCCAGTGTCACCAGTGTCCCTGGTGTCTGCAGTGTCCCCAGTGTCCCCGGTGTCCCCAGTGTCACCAGTGCCCCCGGTGTCCCTGATGTCCCCGGTGTCTGCAGTGTCCCTGGAGTCTCCAGCACCCCAGCGTCCCCGGTGTTCCCGGTGTCCCAGGTGTCCACAGTGTCCCCAGTGTCCCTGGCATCCCCAGTGTCACTAGTGTCCCCAATGTCCCTGATGTCCCCGATGTCCCCAATGTCCCAGCGTCCCTGGAGTCCCCAGTGTCCCCGGTGTCTGCAGTGTCCCTGGAGTCTCCAGCACCCCAGCGTCCCCAATGTTCCCGGTGTCCCAGGTGTCCACAGTGTCCCCAGTGTCCCTGGCATCCCCAGTGTCACTAGTGTCCCCAATGTCCCTGATGTCCCAGGTGTCCCTGGCATCCCCAGTGTCCCCGGTGTTCCTGGTGTCCCAGGTGTCCGCAGTGTCCCTGGCATCCCCACTGTCCCCAGTGGGACAGGTCCCGGGGTGTCCCCGGTGTCCCTGATGTCCCTGGTGTCTGCAGTGTCCCCGGTGTCCCTCGTGTCCCCAGTATCCGCAGTGTCCACAGTGTCCCCACTGTCCCTGATGTCCCCGATGTCCCAGTGTCCCCGGTGTCTGCAGTGTCCCTGGAGTCTCCAGCACCCCAGCGTCCCCAGTGTCCCCGGAGTCCCTGGTGTCCCCGGTGCCCCTGATGTCCCCAGTGTCCCCGGTGTCCCCAGTGTCACCAGTGCCCCCGGTGTCCCTGATGTCCCCGGTGTCTGCAGTGTCCCTGGAGTCTCCAGCACCCCAGCGTCCCCGGTGTTCCCAGTGTCCCAGGTGTCCACAGTGTCCCCAGTGTCCCTGGCATCCCCAGTGTCACTAGTGTCCCCAATGTCCCTGATGTCCCCGATGTCCCCAATGTCCCAGCGTCCCTGGAGTCCCCAGTGTCCCCGGTGTCTGCAGTGTCCCTGGAGTCTCCGTGTCCCAGGTGTCCCCAGTGTCCCCAGTGTCCCCGGTGTCCCCGGTGTCCCCAATGTCCCTGATGTCCCAGGTGTCCCTGGCATCCCCAGTGTCCCCGGTGTTCCTGGTGTCCCAGGTGTCCGCAGTGTCCCTGGCATCCCCACTGTCCCCAGTGTCCCCAGTGTCCCCGCTGTCCCCGGTGTCCCCACTGTCCCCACTGTCCGCAGTGTCCCCGGTGTCCCCGGTGTCCCCGCTGTCCCCGGTGTCCCCAGTGTCCCCAGTGTCCCCAATGTCCCCGCTGTCCCCGCTGTCCCCGGTGTCCCCAGGCGGGCAGAGCCCCCGGAGCCGCTGGCGGTGCTGCAGCCGCTGCCTCGGGGTGACGTCCCCGGCTGATTTCCCTGCAGCGCGCGGAGGCTGCGGAGCAATCGAATTAGGGAAATATTATGGGCAGGGAAATGGGCAGATAAGTGGCTTAAAGTGATCGAAATGACCTGGAGGTGCCCGTGCAAATGGTCTGGAAAATATCCTGGAACAGCCCTGGCCTGGCGGCTCCCGGGAGCCGGAATTCCAGGCACGGGGGGCTCGCTGAGCCTCTGCCCCCCTGTCCTGGTGCCCCTCGGGTGGGGGTCAGCCCTGGCACCCCCTCCCTGGGCACGGGGAATTCCATCCAGCTGGGAATGAGGGATGGATTTTCCCCCCAGTCCATGGATTCCCCTCCCCAGGGATGTTTGTAGGGTCAGGCTCAGCCTGGCACCACATTCCCACCTCCAGCCAGGCTGGCAATCCCTGGCACTGAGATCCGGGGGGATCGATATGGGATGGAGCAGGCTGAGAGCTGAGCCCCCCCCTGGGGCCAGCAGGGCAGGGGGAATTCCAAGAACACCCCAGGATGGGGCTGGGAGCTCTTTAAATCCCCCTCCACGCAGGTGGGGAAGCCGGGAGTGGTGGAAGGAGGCGTGAAAAATAAAAAATTTTAAAAAAATATAAAAATAAAAATAAAAATAAAAATAAAAATAAATAAAAATAATAAAAATAATAGTTTTCCCAGTGTGGAGCAGTGAGAGGAGACAGAGCCATCAACCCCGCTGTCCCCAGGGAGGTGGCACTGCCACCCCACCGGCAGCGGGGCCTGGAGGAGCCCTTTTCCCTCCCTGCTGTGCTGGAAATCCCGAGGAAACCGCTGGAATTGGGAGTGGAGCGAAGCCAGCGCTGGCTGGAGTCAGTGTGTGTGTGACAGCGGCTGCTGTCACCCGCCAGGGTGACAATTTTCCTGACAGCAGGCCCTGCTGCACGGGGTTTTTAGCGCTGGAGCATCCAGGGGCTGGCAGGTGGCTCAGGTGGGAGCCTGGAGCTCTGCCTGCTTCCCAAAACAGCAATTCCTGCATTCTGAAACTGCAAATCCTGCATCCTGATAAAAAACAGCAATTCCTGCTTCCCAAAACAGCAATTCCTGCATCCCAAAACTTCAATTCCTGCATCCTGAAACTGCAAATCCTGCATCCTGATAAAAAAACAGCAAATCCTGCATCCCAAAACAGCAATTCCTGCATCCTGAAAAAAAACAGCAATTCCTGCATCCCAGACCAGCAATTCTTGCATCCCAAGGCTGCAATTCCTGCACCCCAAAGCTGCAATTCCTGCACCCTGCTGGAGCAGGCCCAGCCAGGACAGTTTGGCCCTCCCGGTTTTTGGGATATCCCGCATTCCCAGAGCTTCCCAGGCTGTGTCCCAGCGCTCCTGGCTCAGCCAGGGAGGATCCCGGCCTCACATCTGGAACCTCTGGGTTTCCATAACAATTGAAGCAGGAGTAGATTCCATGGAATGGGATCGGGTTGTGCTGCCGGATTTCTCATCTTTTAGGAAACTGGGAATGACAAAACTGATTTTTTAAAAATGATCCATGATCCAAAGTGCTTGGAGAGCAGCTCTGGAGGGAGACTGACTCTGACAGCCCAATAAACATCAGCTCCGGGATGAAAATTCCCAACTTTAACTGGGAATATCCCAACTTTAATCGGAGACACGACGCTCCCATTGCCTGGCACAGCGAGTCCCCACCTCCCTTTGATAAAATTCTCCTTTTTCAGCCCCTCCTTGGTGCCAAGGCCGCTCTTGCCCCGCAGATTGGGCTCCCCCGGCCTGGCAGGGCTGCGCAGGAGCCCGGGAGGGGCACGGAGAGGTCCCGGCGCTGGTGGGGGGCACGGAGACCCCCAAACCCTGCAGCACCCCCGGCTGCTCCGGGGAGGAGGAAGAGGAGGAGGCAGAGCCTGCCAGGAGGAGCGGGCAGAGCCGATGGCATCTCCCTCCCTGCCTGGCATGATCCTGCCGGATTTGGGGAGGAGGATTTCTGACAGGAGCGGATGAAAGGGGTTGAGCCGGGGCCGGGCTGGAGGCTCCGTGGATGCGGGGAGAAGGGAATTTGGGATTTGGGAGAGGGGCCAAATCCCAAATTTGTCACCGGGGCCGCCTCCTTTCCTCTTCTCCCTCTGATTTCCCCCCGGAGAGGAGCGGGAGCGGCCGCTCCTTCCCCGGGCTAATGCTCCGGGTTTTGTTCTCGCTCTCCATCTCCCCCTCCCCATTTCTCTCCTGGCCAGCGATTATTCCCCGTAATTTCCATTTAATGACAAGGCTGGGGCTGGGTGTTGGGAGGAGATGTCACAGCGGTGCTTCAACAGCCACACGAGGGACAAAGGCGACGTGGGGCGGGATCCAGGTGGCAGCTCCGCGGGATCCCCATCCCCGGCATTGTCACCCGCGGCCAAACATCCCCCCAGTGCCACCTGGCAGCGAGGCAGGGCTCGTCATTAATGATTTATCCTTAATTAGGCCGTCCTGGCCGGCAGCAGCATCCTTTGGCGTCCTCGGCTCCGGGGTGTCTGGGGCGAGCGGGGTTGGCACCGGTTCCCTCCTTTCGCTCGGGTGGGAAGGATTCCGCAGCGCCGGCGGCAGCTCGGGTTTCACGGCCTTGTTTGGGTCACCGGGAGCCCGATCCCAAAATGTTGCCACAAAAACAGGGATCGGGGAAGAGCAAATCGCGGGGAAGGATTTGCACCCCCAAAAAAAACTCCTCAGCAGGGGCGTTCAGCACCCCCGAGGTGAGCAAACCCCCCCAGAGCGCGGGCTGGGGGAAAGCTCAGACCCAAAATGATGGGAAACGAGGGGGAAAGACCCCAAATATTGGGAAATGACCCCAAATGTTTGGAAATGAGGGGGAAAGACCCCAAATGTTGGGAAATGAGGGGGAAAAGACCCCAAATATTGGGAAATGAGGAGGAAATGACCCCAAATGTTGGGAAATGAGGGGGAAAGACCCCAAATGTTGTATTGGGAAATGACCCCAAATGTTTGGAAATGAGGGGGAAAAGACCCCAAATGTTGGGAAATGAGGAGGAAATGACCCCAAATGTTGGGAAATGAGGGGGAAAGACCCCAAATGTTTGGAAATTAAGGGGAAAAGATCCCAAATGTTGGGAAGTGAGGGGGAAAAGACCCCAAATGTTGGGAAATGAGGGGGAAGACCCCAAATGTTGGGAAATGAGGAGGGAAAGATCCCAAATGTTGGGAAATGAGGGAGAAAATACCCCAAATATTTGGAAATTAGGAGGAAAATATCCCAAATGTTTGGAAATGAGGGGGAAAAGACCCCAAATGTTGCCTGTCAGCCCTCAGGCCTGGCAGAATCCGGCAGAGGCGTCTGCAGAGGTTTGTCTGCACTCGCTAATGACTCCTCTGATTAATTGCAGGGCGGTGACACCGCCGCTGATGAGCCCTCGGGGAGCGAGGTCACATTGGCAGCGCTGCCAGGGCTGGGGGGGCTCTGCGGAGGGGTGGGATGGAGCAGGAACAATTCCACGGGTTCTTATCCATCATGGAATGGAGCAGGAACAATCCCACATGTTCCCATCCAGGGTGGGATGGAGCAGGAACAATTCCACGGGTTCCCATCCACGGTGGGATGGAGCAGGAACAATTCCATGGATTCCCATCCACGGTGGGATGGAGCAGGAACAATTCCACGGGTTCTCATCCGTCATGGAATGGACCAGGAACAATTCCACGGGTTCCCATCCACGGTGGGATGGAGCAGGAACATCCTGGCCCCCAGCCTGGGATTCCACAGGTTCCTGTGCCAGGTTTTCATCGGGAGCATCCCGAGCCCCAGCACAGCTCAGTGGTGCCACAGGATCCCTTGGATTGGGAGCATCCCGGTCCCCAGCACGGAATTCCAGAGGTCCCCATTGCCCAGGGGGAGCATCCCAGACCTCATCCCGGAATTCCAGAGGTCCCTGGGGCCCTGGGAGAATTCCAATCTCCATCATGGAATTCCCATTGCACTGGGAACATCCCAGTCCCCACCACAGAATTCCCATTGCACTGGGAGCATCCCAGACCTCATCCCGGAATTCCCGGGGTCCTTTCACCCCCCTGCCCCCACCCAGGGGGCTGGAGATCCTTTAACCCCCCCAGACCTGTGACACTTCCCCCTCTCCCAGTGGAACCAGTCTGACTCCAGTGGGTTTTGGGGTCTCCTTCAACCCCTCCGAGGGTCTGGGGGTCCTTTAACCCCCCAAACCTGTGACATCCCCCTGACAGACCCTCCTCTCACCAGTCTGACTCTCCAGAGGATTTTGGGGGCTCCTTTCACCCCTGCCAGGGGCCTGGAGGTTCTTTAACCCCTCCCAACCCTGCACCAATTCCTCCTCTCCCAGTGGAACCAGTCTGACTCCAGCGAATTTTGGGAGGCTCCTTCAACCCCTCAGAGGGTCTGGGGGTCCTTTAACCCCCCCAACCCTGCACCAATTCCCTCTCTCCCACTGGAACCTGTCTGACTCTCCAGCGGATTTTGGGGGGCTCCTTTCACCCCCCCCCAGGGGTCTGGAAGTTCTTTAACCCCTCCCAACCCTGCGCCAATTCCTCCTCTCCCACTGGAACCAGTCTGACTCCACCCCAGGGGCCTGGATGTTCTTTAACCCCTCCCAACCCTGCGACACTTCCTCCTCTCCCACTGGAACCAGTCTGACTCTCCAGCGGATTTTGGGGGGCTCCTTCAACCCCTCCGAGGTTCTCGAGGTTCTTTAACCCCCCCCAAACTTGTAACATTCCCTTCAAAGATGTTCCTCAACCTCTAAAATCAGTCTGACTCTCCAGCAAACCAGATTTTTGGGGTGTCCTTTTACCCCTCCCAGACCTGTGACACCTCCCCCTCTCCCACTGGAACCAGTCTGACTTTCCAGTGGATTTTGGGGGGCTCCTTCAACCCCTCTGAGGGTCTGGGAGTCCTTTAACCCCCCCAACCCTGCACCAATTCCTCCTCTCCCAGTGGAACCAGTCTGACTCCAGCGAATTTTGGGAGGCTCCTTCAACCCCTCAGAGGGTCTGGGGGTCCTTTAACCCCCCCAACCCTGCACCAATTCCCTCTCTCCCACTGGAACCTGTCTGACTCTCCAGCGGATTTTGGGGGGCTCCTTTCACCCCCCCCCAGGGGTCTGGAAGTTCTTTAACCCCTCCCAACCCTGCGCCAATTCCTCCTCTCCCACTGGAACCAGTCTGACTCCAGCGGATTTTGCAGGGCTCCTTCAACCCCTCAGAGGGTCTGGGGGTCCTTTAACCCCCCCAAACCTGTGACATTCCCTTGACAGGTTCTCCTCTCACCAATCTGACTCTCAGCCGATTTTGGGGGGCTCCTTCAACCCCTCCGAGGTTCTGGAAGTCCTTTAACCCCCCCTCAAACCTGCGACATTCCCCCTCTCCCACGGGAACCTGTCTGACTCTCCAGCGGATTTTGGGGGGCTCCTTTCACCCCTGCCAGGGGCCTGGAGGTTCTTTAATCCCTCCCAGACCTGTGACATTTCCTTAGAAGATGTTCCTCTCCCAGTGGAACCAGTCTGACTCTGCAGCAAACTGGGATTTTGGGGGTGTCCTCGAACCCCTCCCAGACCTGTGACATTCCCCCTCTCCCAAGTGGAACCAGTCTGACTCTCCAGCGGATTTTGGGGGCTCCTTTCACCCCTCCGATGCTCCGGCGATCCTTTAACCCCTCCCACCCCTGCTCCAACTCCCTCCCATCCCCTCCCACCCCAGCACAGCCCCGTGCCCTCCCCCCCGGCCCCAAATCCCCAAACCCTGCCCGCAGGGATGCTCAGCGGGGCTCGGTGGTCTCGAAACCCCCCGGAGCAGCCGTGGCGAGCAGCCGGCGGCGCAGCAGCTCCTGCGGGTGACAGCTTTATGCAAGACGAGTTATATAAGCCGCGCCGAGCCCGAGTCAGCCGGAATGAGCCGCTTGTGAAATCTTGCGCCGATCTGTGTCAGTGCCCTAATCGCAGGCGACAGCCGCGCTCTGCGGCTGCTCGCCGATGATAATATTAATGTCAGGGAGCATCAAGCGCGGGATGCGCCTTTCAAAGGGGGGATTACGCTCCTCGGCGGCGGAAAGGAAACAGCCCTAATCTCCCTGCCGCATCCCGGGCGCTGCCGGGGGCCTGCGGGGGCGGAGGGGAAAGCGGAGAGTGCGAGCGGGGCGCTGCCCGTCCGCGCTGCCCGCGGGTTTGTGCTGCTGCAGACCCCATTCCTGCGGTGTGAGCGGGTTTGTGCTGCTGCAGACCCCATCCCTGCGGTGTGAGCGCCCTAATCCTGCTCCAGACCCCATTCCTGCGGTGTGAGCGGGTTTGTGCTGCTGCAGACCCCATCCCTGCGGTGTGAGCGCCCTAATCCTGCTCCAGACCCCATCCCTGCGGTGTGAGCGGGTTCGTGCTGCTCCAGACCCCATCCCAGCGCTGTGAGCACCCTAATCCTGCTCCAAACCCCATCCCAGCGCTGTGAGCACCCTAATCCTGCTCCAGACCCCATCCCTGCGGTGTGAGCACCCTAATCCTGCTCCAGACCCCATCCCAGTGCTGTGAGCGAGTTTGTGCTGCTCCAGACCCCATCCTAGCACTGTGAGCGCCCTAATCCTGCTCCAGACCCCATCCCCGTGGTGTGAGCGCCCTAATCCTCTTCCAGACCCCATTCCCGGCTCGTTTTCCCCCATTCCTCGATCCCAATCCCCTGTCCACAGTGTGAGAACCCTAATCCTGCTCTAGACCCCATCCCCGTGGTGCGAGCACCCTAATCCTTCCCCAAACCCCATTCCCAGCTCGTTTCCCCCCATTTCTCGATCCCACATCCCCTCCCCGTGGTGTGAACACCCGAACCCTGCTCCAAACCCCATTCCCGGCTCGTTTTGCCCCATTCCCAGCTCATTTCCCCCCCTCCTGGATCCCACATCCTCCCCCGGCGGGTGCAGGCGCGGCCGCCCGGCTCCCTCTGTAATTCCAGCAGCTTTTCCCGGCCGCTGCCGCTCCGGAATTGATTCGCACGCGTTCCGCTCTCCTCGGGGATGGGGGCAGGCCGAGCTGTTTGTGTTTGTTTGTTTGTTTGTTTGTTTGTCCGGACAAACTCCGGCGGCAGAGGGGGGCTGAGCATCCTGAGGCACGGAGAGCCCCGCGCCGGTCCCGCTCGGGTGGGAAAAGCCCTCAGGGATCCCATTTTTCTTGGTCCTTCGCCGTTTTCATGGCTGGGGAGGCTCAAACAGGCTGGGAACGCCTTTAGTCTGTCCCTGAGGGGACACCCGGGGTCATTCCTGCCACCCCTGCTGGGAGCAGCTTTTCATCCCAAATACCAGCACTTTTTTTGGGGAAAAAAAAAAAAAAAAAGGCCCATGGCGGGGTTCAGGCTGATTTTGGAATTTTCTGGGGTGTGGCAAGGTGTGTTTGGTCGATTTCCCCCCCATTTTTCCCAAGGAAAGCGCTCCCAGCACGGGTGAAATGTTGTTTGCCACCTGCCCGGGAGGGTTTGTTTGAAGCCATCTCCTCTCCTGCTCTGACCTTTGATCCTGAAATCCTGGAACTCCCAATCCTGGAACTCCCGATCCCGGAACTCCCAGTCCTGGAACTCCCAATCCCGGAACTCCTAATCCTGGAACTCCCGATCCCGGAACTCCTAATCCTGCAACTCCCAATCCTGGAATTCCCAGTCCTGGAACTCCCAATCCTGGAACTCCCAATCCTGGAACTCCCAATCCCGGAACTCCTAATCCTGCAACTCCCAATCCTGGAATTCCCAGTCCTGGAACTCCTGATCCTGGGACTCCCAATCCTGGAATTCCTGATCCTGGAACTCCCAGTCCTGGAATTCCCAATCCTGGAACTCCCAATCCTGGAACTCCCGATCCTGGAACTCCCGATCCTGGAACTCCCAATCCTGGAACTCCCGATCCTGGAACTCCCGATCCTGGAACTCCCGGTCCTGGAACTCCCAATCCTGGAACTCTCAATCCTGGAACTCCCGATCCTGGAACTCCCGATCCTGGAACTCCCAATCCTGGAACTCCCGATCCTGGAACTCCCAATCCTGGAACTCTCAATCCTGGAACTCCCGATCCTGGAATTCCCGATCCTGGAATTCCCAATCCTGGAACTCCCGATCCCGGCCCTTCATGCTCCTGCTGGATGCAGGGGGAGGGGAATGCTGCGGGATCGTTGGGATGACAGCAGTGGGGAAAATGGAGCCATGACGGAGCAGAGCCCCTCGAGGGGGATTTGGGATCGATAATCCAGCAGGAAGGAGCGAGGAGCCCTGGCCAGGGGGGCTCTCAGAGGGCAGGAGGAGGGGCCAGGCCTGGCGCTGATGGGGCTCTGGGGGCAGGAAAGGGCTGAGGGCTGCAATAATGGGATAAAGGTTAAAGTGTAATGAGGGAAAAATGGGAATCAGCCCCTCGGGAACGGGCCTGGAAGGGGAAAAGCAGCGGGGATGGGAATGTGGGGGCAGCAGGGACAGCTCTGCTGGTTCTGCAGGAGCAGGTCCCATTCCAGATCCCATTCCAGGCTCTCCTCATCCCCCCAGCTCGAGGGGCTCCATCCATGGGGTCCCTGCCCGAGGGATTTCAGATCCATGCTGAGATTCCACGATCCTATTCCCCATTTTCCCTGGGGGCTGTGTGCCCAGGGCACGGGGTGAGGATGATGAGCGCACAAATCACGTCGGCATGGGGCCAGGAGAGCCGGGCTAATTGGAAACAGACGGGAGTCTGGGGTGTCCATGAGCCTGGAATGATGGAAGAGTGGAGCTGTGAGTCAGTGATGGAGTTTGTAACTCGATTACTGCGGGTGCTGATGCACAGGCTCATCCCGACACTCCCCAGCAGCTCCACCGGGATAAACCCAGCGCTGCCCTCCCTGCCCTGCCAGGCTGCTCCATCCCTGTCCTGGTTCCAGTGGGATCAGCATTCCCTGAGCTGCTCACCCCACTCCTCTCCCTGGGCACTCCTGCCCTGCCCAGGTGCTCCATTTCCAATGGGATCAGCATTCCCTGAGCTGCTCACTCTGCTCCCCTCCCTGACCCTTCCCTCCCTGCCGGGCTGCTCCGTCCCGGTTCCAATGGGATCAGCATTCCCTGAGCTGCTCACTCTGCTCCCCTCCCTGACCCTTCCCTCCCTGTCAGGCTGCTCTGTCCCAGCCTGGTTCCAACGGGATCAGCATTCCATGAGCTGAGCTGCTCACTCTGCTCTCCTCCCTTGGCCTTCCCTTCCTGCCAGGCTCCTCCATTTCCAACGGGATCAACATTCCATGAGCTGCTCACTCTGCTCTCCTCCCTTGGCCTTCCCTTCCTGCCAGGCTCCTCCATTTCCAACGGGATCAACATTCCATGAGCTGCTCACCACGCTCCTTCCTGGGCCTTCCGACCCCACCAGTCCTGGCTCCAGCAGGATCAGCATTCCATGAGCTGCTCACTCTGCTCTCCTCCTTACCCTGCCAGGCTGCTCCATCCCAGCTCCAGTGGGATCAGCATTCCTTGAGCTGCTCACCCCACTCCTCTCCCTGACCCTTCCCACCCTGCCGGGCTGCTCCATCCGAGCTCCAATGGGATCAGCATTCCTTGAGCTGCTCACTCTGCTCTCCTCCTTACCCTGCCAGGCTGCTCCATCCCAGCTCCAGTGGGATCAGCATTCCTTGAGCTGCTCACCCCATTCCTCTCCCTGGGCTTTTCCTGCCCTGCCAGGCTCTTCCATCCTGGTCCTGGTCCCAACGGGAGCAGCATTCCTTGAGCGGCTCACTCTGCTCCCCTCCTTGGGCCTTCCCTTCCTACCAGGCTCCTCCATTTCCTATGGGATCAGCATTCCCTGAGCTGCTCACTCTGCTCCCCTCCTTGGGCCTTCCCTTCCTACCAGGCTCCTCCATTTCCTATGGGATCAGCATTCCTTGAGCTGCTCACTCTGCTCCCCTTCTTGGGCTTTTCCTCCCTGCCAGGCTCTTGCATCCTGGTCCTGGTCCCAACGGGATCAGCATTCCATGAGCTGCTCAGCCCGCTCCCCTCCCTGACCCTTCCCACCCTGCCGGGCTGCTCCATCCCGGTTCCAACGGGATCAGCATTCCCTGAGCTGCTCAGCCCGCTCCCCTCGCGGGCTCTCCTCATCCCAAAACAAAAGGCACTCAGCATCTCAGCTCCCATTTTCCCCGGGTTGCATCTTCCCGGCGCCGGCGGGGAGCGGGAGCTGAGCCCTGCGGGGTGCGGGGCGGGCCCGGCGGGTCGGGAGCTGCGGCTGCACTCCATAAATCCCGCGGAGACGATGCCTTTGCTTCATCTCCATTATTGCTGCCTTCTGCATAAACGCGCGGCAGCGCCGGGGCCGTGAATCATCTCGCGGCTGGGTCAGCAGGATCGGGAGCTGCTCCATGGATCGGCCTCCCCGGGGCTCAGGAAATCTGGGATCGGCGGGTTTGGAGCCCCACACCTCGGGAATTTGGTGCGATGAGTTCCCCCCGTGCTCAGCGGGGCAAAGCATCAGCTCCTTCAGGCTCCTCCCGGGATCGCCCGGAAGGGTTGGGAGCGGAGGAGATCCCAGGAAATGGCTCCGTCTCGAAGCTTCTGCTCCTTCAAAGCCCCGGTATTCCTCCGGGGTTGTGCCCAGCCGCTCCTCTCCCCATTGTCCCTCCAGTGATTATTTCATGGGGCCACAACCCCGGCGGGTGGAGGTTTTCCTGGCCTGAAAGCGGGGTGAGGGGCAGGAGGGAGCTGGAGCTGCCCCATCCCAGCCCTGGATCTGCCCCATCCCACCCCTGAATCTGCCCCATCCCAGCCCTGGATCTGCCCCATCCCACTCCATGGATCTGCCCCATCCCAGCCCTGGATCTGCCCCATCCCACCCCTGGATCTGCTCCTTCCCACTCCATGGATCTGCCCCATCCCACCCTGGATCTGCCCCATCCCGGATCTGCCCCTTCCCACCCCTGGATCTTCCCCATCCCACCCTGTGGATCTGCCCCTTCCCACCCCTGGATCTGCCCCTTCCCACCCCTGGATCTGCCCTGTCCTCTCCACATCCCCACATTCTGCCCTTCCCAAACCCTTTTTCTTTCTTCCCCGTTTTTCTTCATCTGGAGCAGCCCCGGCTGGGAAGTGCCCGGCGCTGGCATTCCAGGATCCCGGAGCAGCGGGCACATCCCGGGGGAGGGCACGGGGGGTCCCAGCCAGACCCGCAGAAATTCCCGTTTTAATTAAAAACGGGGATTAAACGGAAGCGCCGCCCGCGGCTGCGGGACTCAAGGGCTCCGTCACCGGGGCCAGCTCGGCTGGCAGCGCTGGAATTCAGATCCCGGTGCTGTTCTTTCCCTGGCACGGAGCAGCTCCTTCCTCCTCCCCCTCCTCCTCCTCCTCCTGCTCCCATCCCGCCCTGGATCTTCCCAGATCTTCCCAGATCTTCCCAGGGCCCTGGATGCCGTCGCTCCACGCTGGGAATCTTCCAGCCCAAGCCCTCATTAAGCGCCCTGTCCCCGCCGGAATAATTAATTATTCCTATTTTTAACGAGCGCTCGCCCCTGCCCTTGACAGAGCCCGGCTGCTCCCGCGGCCGCGGACACGGAGTTATTTTTACCCCTTTTCCCTGGAGAGTTTCGCTCCCGATTCCAGCCCTGGGATTTAAAGGGACGGTGGCGATCCCAGCGCCGCCTTCCCGGAGTTCCAGGGGGGTGAAAAGGCTCCGAGATTCCCCCAAATTCGGGAGTTTGGGTGTGGCAGGGGAGGTGTGGGGTTGTTAATCCCGACATCCCGGATTAACCCTGTGGATTCATCTCTGGAGCCCCTCAAGGGATTCATTCCATCAATCGCTGTCACTAAAAGGTGGGGAAAAGCGGGGTGCAGGGAAATCTCAGCAAAATTCCCAAGGAAAAGGGTCTTGCTGGAAGCTGGGGATGGAGATGCCCAAAGGAAAATCCAGGCTGGGATCAGGCTGGGAATTACTCTCAGAATAAACAGGAATCAGGGATTCTCCAGGCTGGGATCAGGCTGGCATTCATCTGGGAATTGCTCCCACAATGAGCAGGGATTAGGGCTGCTCCGGGCTGGGATCAGACTGGGAATTTGGTCCTAGGATGAGCAGGGATCAGGGATTCTCTGGGCTGGGATCAGACTGGGAATTGCTCCCAGGACGAGCAGGGCTTAGGGCTGCTCGGGGCCGGGATCAGGCCGGGATCAGGCTGGGTTGCTCCCAGGACGAGCAGGGCTCAGGGCTGCTCGGGGCCGGGATCAGGCCAAGATCAGGCCGGGATCAGACTGGGATCAGGCCAGGATCAGACTGGGGTCAGGCTGGGATCAGACCAGGATCAGGCCGGGATCAGGCCGGGATCAGACAAGGATCAGGCCGGGATCAGGCTGGGCTCAGGCTGGGATCAGACTGGGATCAGGCCGGGATCAGGCCTCAGGCCGGGATCAGGCCGGGATCAGACCAGGATGCCAGGAGCCGTTCCCGAGGCAGGCTGGGCCATCTGGCCGGGCTGGCCCTGCTGCGGCGCACGGGCGCTGCTGACGCGCAGCATATGCTCGCCTGGAAATTAATAATAATTTCCAGCTCTCACCAGCTGCCACTAATTGGCTCCCCCTCCGCCTGGAGAGGGGGAAATGAAATTCCGCCACTTCCCGGCTCTGACGAGACCCCGGGAAAGGCTCCGTGTGCCAGCGGGACGGGCACGCCGGGCACAGCGATGCCCTCGGGGCACGGGGCAGCGGCTCCGTCCCGGAGCGCACCTGGATGGGAAAGGCAGCAGCCCTGGGATGCTCCGGGTGGGAGGAGGTGTTAAATCCCAGCTCGTTCCGTGGGCAGGGACACATTTAATTATCCCAGATTGTCCCGACGTGGCCTCGGGCACGTCCAGGGATGGAGCAGCCACGGCTTCTCTGGGAATTCTCTGGGAATTCTCTGGGAATTCTCTGGCCACCCTCCCAGGCAGGAATTCCTTCCCAAAATCCCATCTAACCCTCTGGCAGTGGGAAGCCATTCCCTGTTTCCAGCAAATCCTGCTGTCCAGGGCTGCTCCTGCAGCAGGGATGGGAAAACAAAACCCTGGAATTGTTTGGGATGGGAGGATCAGCCAGACCCAACTCTGACACCTCCCACTATCCCAGATTATCCCAACCTGGCCTGGGACACCTCCAGGGATCCAGGGGCAGCCACAGCTTCTGTGGGAATTCCATCCCAGCCAGGAATTCCTTCCCAAATCCCAAAATCTCCCTGTGCCCTCTGGCAGTGGAATCCATTCCCTGTGTCCTGTCCCTCCAGGCCCTCCTTCCCAGCAGATTCCCAGCACCCAGGGCTGCTCCTGCAGCACCCACAGAGGGATGGGAAAACAAAACCCTGGAATGGTTTGGGTTGGAAGGACCTGAAATCCCATCCACTTTCAACCACGCCACTTCCCTCTATCCCAGGTGGCTCCAGCCTGGCCCCGGACGCTTCCTGGCAAATCCTGCTGTCCAGGGCTGCTCCTGCAGCAGGGATGGGAAAACAAAACCCTGGAATTGTTTGGGATGGGAGGATCAGCCAGACCCAACTCTGACACCTCCCACTATCCCAGATTATCCCAACCTGGCCTGGGACACCTCCAGGGATCCAGGGGCAGCCACAGCTTCTCTGGGAATTCCATCCCAGCCTGGAATTCCTTCCCAAAATCCAAAATCTCCCTGTGCCCTCTTGCAGTGGGAATCCATTCCCTGTGTCCTTGCACTCCAGACCCTCCTGCCCAGCAGATTCCCAGCACCCAGGGCTGCTCCTGCAGCACCCACAGAGGGATGGGAAAACAAAACCCTGGAATGGTTTGGGATGGAAGGACCTGAAATCCCATCCAGTGCCACGGCCGGGGACACCTCCACTGGCCCAGGGCTCCAGCCTGGCCCTGGACACCTCTCTGGGAATCCAGGGCCTCTCCAGGCTGCAGAATTCCCGGCGGTGCCGAGGGTGGAATTGTGAATTCTGTCTCTGCAGCCTCAGCCTGGCCAGGTGGGTGTTGGGATATTTATATTTCCTGACAAAATCCGCCCGCGGAGCGGCTCCGGGAAGCGCACGGAGCATTATTTTGGTCCAAACACTGCAGATTGAGGCAAAGGAACACATGAAACACGCACTTCCATGGAGACTCGGGAGAGATGGAGGCTTGGAAAAATCCCAGCATTCCAGCCAGGCTTTTAAACACGTCCTGCCCCGAGATGGGGGAGCAGGGCCAGGAATTCGGGATGTGGATCCATCCTCTCCTCATCGCTAGGGTCTGGATGATTCTCTTAATGGGGTCCCATAAATAATTAATTAATGGGGAGTTGGATGCATGATCCGAGGAGCTCCGGTGTTTTCCCAGGCTCCTCACACAGCTGTAGCCTCCATCAAATATTCCCTGCTGGAATTTGGAGGGATTTGGGGGTGAGGTGAGGACCCTTCCCCTTCTCCCATGAACCCCCAGCACAGCGAGGCTGCAGAAATCCAAACAAAACACGGATCTGGCAGAAAAATCCCATAAAAACAGCGATTCCCTGGACCAGAACCAGCTGGAAATTGCCTTCCCAGAAGCTTTTCCACACCCTTGGAACGAGGTCTTTGTGTCCCCAGCAGCAAATCTGGCTGCTCCTTTGATCCAGGCTTTCCCTTCTCCTCTCCCATCCCGTGGGGTCTCACACCAGGATCTCATCCATGCCCTCCTGTACCCCTCAATCTCACAGATCCTCCCCAAAATTCCCCTCTATCCCTGCATCCCCCAGCAGGGAATTCGGTGCTGTGGAATTCGGGATGTTCCCCTTGCAGCAGCAGCTGCAAAAAAAGCCAGAATTATAAATATTCCCAGGTATTTATATGGGAGGGAAGGAG
Source organism: Passer montanus (assembly GCF_014805655.1). Taxonomy (NCBI): domain Eukaryota; kingdom Metazoa; phylum Chordata; class Aves; order Passeriformes; family Passeridae; genus Passer; species Passer montanus. The sequence continues at coordinate 66,018 of NW_024356616.1, read as the reverse complement.
AGGGAAGACAGGGCTGGGATGAATCTGGGAATTCAGTCCCAGCATGAGCAGGGTGAGGGATTCTCCAGGCTGGGAATTCAGTCCCAGCATGAGCAGGGATCAGAGATTCACTACGCTGGGATTAATTTGGGAATTGCGCCCAGAACAAGCGGGGATCAGGGATTCTCCAGGCTGGGATCAGATTGGGAATTTGGTCCCAGAATGAGAGGGGTCAGGGATGTTCCAGGCTGGGATCAGGCTGGGATTAATCTGGGAATTTGCTCCCAGAACGAGCAGGGATGAGGGATTCTCCAGGCTGGGATCAGACTGGGAATTTGGTCCCAGAATGAGCAGGGATCAGAGATTCACTAGGCTGGGATTAATCTGGGAATTTGCTTCCAGTTGCTCCCAGAACGAGCAGGGATGAGGGATTCTCCAGGCTGGGATCAGACTGGGAATTTGGTCCCAGAATGAGAGGGGTCAGGGATGTTCCAGGCTGGGATCAGGCTGGGATTAATCTGGGAATTTGCTCCCAGAACGAGCAGGGATGAGGGATTCTCCAGGCTGGGATCAGACTGGGAATTTGGTCCCAGAATGAGCAGGGATCAGAGATTCACTAGGCTGGGATTAATCTGGGAATTTGCTTCCAGAACAAGCAGGGATTAGGGATTCTCCAGGCTGGGATCAGACTGGGAATTGCTCCCAGGACGAGCAGGGGCAGAGGATGCTCCAGGCTGGAATGACCCTGGGAATTCACTCCTGGAAGGAGCAGGGATTAGGATGCTCCAGGCTGGAATAATCTTGGGAATTCACTCCTGGAAGGAGCAGGGATGAGGATGCTCCAGGCTGGAATGAGCCTGGGAATTCCCCCCCAGCCCGGGCAGGGCCAGGGGTGCTCGGGCCTGGCCGAGGTGCCCGGGATCGATGCCCAGCCCGGCCCCGGGCGCTCCGTGGGCAGCAGAGGCCGCGGGATCAATGCGGGATGAAGGAATTACGGCTGCGGACACGCGGCTTTACTGCTTCCTTCCCAACAAAGCCCGGCTTTGTGGACTCCCGGCCATGGCCAATTAATTCTGCTGCACCCGGGGCAGGCAAGAGCCCAGCTCCCTCAGGACAGCCACCAGCCCGGTTTTTCCCGGGTCTGGAATGCTGGAATTCTCAGGAATGACCAGTCTGGGAATCCTCAAGCTGCCGAGAGGGCAAGGAAAAGCAGGATGGGCGGATTTGGGAGTTTTCCCTGCACTCTGCCACCTCCACCTCCTCCTCCCTCCCACTCATCCCACACCCCGAGCAGCTCCAGAGCCCCAGGAACGAGACAGGCGGAGACAATCCAGACCTTCCCAATTAAGCAATTTCTCCTGAATGAAGGGCCCTGCTCCTGCCGGCTCCGGGAACGGGATTTCCATCAATCCCGGCCTGATGAGCTCCTTGTCACTTAGCACCTCTAATGCTCGCCCCTAATGGCATCAGGGGCTCCTTGGCACGGCCCTAATGCAGTTTCCAGCTCCTGCTGGCGCCTGGGATTCGGCCGGGGCCGGAGAGCGAGCGCATCCCTAATCCGAGGAGACACTAATGGGAAAACGAGCTGTGTGGAGCTGCAGGAAAAACGGGAGCGGCATCTCCAGGCCGCGGGGAGCGTCCCCATCCCGCTTTCCAGCAGGTTTGTTCCCTGTTTTCCCCCTCCTGGAGATCCCTCCACCCCTCTTTCCATGCCCTGACCATCCAAACCTTTTCCAGAGCAGTTTCCTCTGGGATCATCATGTTTTTCTCCATTCCTGGTCTGTTCCCAATCCAGATTTCCCTTCCTCTCCATCCTGGAGATCCTCACACCCCTGTTTCCATGCCCAGACCATCCAAGCCTTGCCAGCCCAGCTTTCCCTTGGGATCATCCTGTTTTTCTCCACCCCGGTCTGTTCCAAATCCAAATTTCTCTTTCTCTCCATCCTGGAGATCCCCTACTCTCTGTTTTCATGCTCTGACCATCCAAGCCTTTTCCAGAGCAGTTTCCCCAGGAATCATCCTGGTTTTCTCCACCCCTGGCCTGTTCTCAACCCAAATTTTCCCTCCCTCTCCATCTCAGAGATTCCCACACCCCTCATTCCTCATTCTGCCCCTCCAGACCATCTTTTCCTTGGGTTTATCCCAGTTTTTTCCCCACAGGGCTGCATCCCTGCTCTGTTCCCAATCCTTTTTTCCCCTCCCTCCCCATCCCAGAGATTCCCACTCCCTCATTCCTCTCTCTGCCCCTCCAGCCTTCCCAGCCCGGCTTTCCCTTGGGACTCTCCCAGTTTTCTCCCCAGGGCTGCATTCCTGCTCCTCTCCATCCCAGACATGTCCTTATCCCACTTTCCTTGCTCTGCTCCCACCAGCCCAGCTTTCCCTTGGGATCATCCCATTTTCATCCCTGCTCTGCTCCCAGCCCCAGTTTTCCCATCCCAGAGATCCCCAGGCCCCTTTTCCCTCCAAATCTCCCGGTTTTCCCTTGGGATGCTGCTCCTTGCCCTTCTCCATCCCGGGATGCAGCTCTGCCTCTCTCCACCCCCGGGAAGAGACTCGGGAGCCCCTCGGAGCTCGGAACAAATCCGTGTTTTGATTATCCCTGCTCCTAAATGATTCATAATCAGCGTAATTCCATCAGGACAATAACTCCCAAATCAGATTAAATCTCTCCATTTGTCTGGAGCTTTGGGCTTTAAGCTCTTCCCTCCTCCTTTTCCATTGATTTTTTTCCCCAGCCCAGCCCCTCGCTGAGCCTTTCCAAGGATTTTTCCAGTTGGAATTCTCAAGGCCAGGTGCTCTTTTCCACTCCAAACCCCACCCAGGTGGTGGGACAGGCAGGGGATGAAATTCCAGCACCAAAATTCCTAAAATTTCACCCAATCCCCGCTAAAACTTGATCGGTGCCATTCCAAACAATCCCTGGCTGCCTGCTGCAAATCCCACAGGATTGGGAAGTTTGGGAAGTGTTTCCTTGTTTTTACAGCACCATTCCCAGAGATCCCTCATCAGCCTGGCTTCCCTCAGGATTGGGAAGTTTGGGAAGTGTTTCCATGTTTTTACAGCACCATTCCCAGAGATCCGTTATTCCCTGGCAGCCCGCAGGACTGGGAAATTTGGGAATTGTTTCCTTGTTTTTACAGCTCCGTTCCCAGTGATCCCTCATTCCCTAGCAGCCCAAAGGATTGGGAAGTTTGGGAATTGTTTCCATGTTCTTACAGCTCCATTCCCAGCTATCCTGCATTCCCTGGCTTCCCACAGGATTGGGAAATTAACTCCAGGATTGGGAAATTTGGGAAGTGTTTCCCCATTTCTACAGCACCATTCCCAGAGATCCCTCATTCCCTGGAAGCCCACAGGACTGGGAAGTTTGGGAATTGTTTCCATGTTCTTACAGCCCCATTCCCAGAGCTCATTCCCTGGCTTCCCACAGAACAGGGAAATTAACTCCAGGATTGGGGATTTTGGGAAGTGTTTCCCCACTTTTACAGACACATTCCCAGCAATCCCTTATTCCCTGGCTTCCCACAGGATTGGGAAGTGAAGTCTGGGCAGAGTTTCCATTCCTTTGGTTAAGGAAGGAAACCTGGAAGGAGCAGGGATGGAGCGGGAGGAGGGAGGGTTGTGTTAACACCGATTAATAATGAATAACCCGCTAATGAGCGTTAATTAATTAATAATAACATGTGCTTGAGCAATCGATTCCCAATGAACGGCTCCGAGCTGCCAGGAGTTCCCAGCTCGGGAATTCTCCTGGATTTCCCTGGCTCTGGGGATGGGAACCAGCCAGGCATGGACAGGGATGATCCCATTTTTCCAGCTCGGGAATTCTCCTGGATTTCCCTGGCTCTGGAGCCCAGCCATGGACAGGGATGATCCCATTTTTCCATTTTGGGAATTCTGGATTTCCCCGGCTCTGGGGATGGGAACCTGCCAGGTATGGACAGGGATAATCTCATTTTTCCAGCTCAGGAACTCTAGATTTCCCTGGCTCTGGAGCCCAGGCATGGACAGGGATGATCCCGTTTTTCCAGCTCTGGAATTCTGGATTTCCCTGGCTCTGGAGCCCAGGCATGGACAGGGATGATCCCATTTTTCCAGCTCGGGAATTCTGGATTTCCCTGGCTCTGGAGTCCGGGCATGGACAGGGATGATCCCATTTTTCCATTTTGGGAATTCTGGATTTCCCCGGCTCTGGGGATGGGAACCAGCTGGGCATGGATGGGGATGATCCCATTTTTCCATAGGAATGGGGCTGGGAAAGGATGGGAAGCATCTCCCACCCCTCAGAGCATCCTACACCCTTCCAGCTCTGCCTCGCTCCATGATTTTCCTTAATCCCATGTGGAAAACCCTGCTGGAGACTTTTCCCTTTATTTTGGAGCACTTTTAGGTGTTTTTCCCCGTGTGACCCCACCTGGAGCAGGATCCCACCTGGAGCAGGATCCCACCCGTGCATCCCATTGCCCCCAACCCCGCCCGGGATGCGGCGATGGAGCCGGAGCTTTAATCAGCATCTCTTATCAAAACCACTTAATTTGCCTCATTAAAACCCTCCCGTCGGATTCGCGGGATCCAGGAAATGAACTGCAGCACCTGAGCGTCGCCTTTGATTGGGAGAGGCTATAAATAATTCATGGAATGGCCGAGATTTCCATGGAAAAGCTGATGGGATGCTGAGGAACTGGGATCCCGAGGTCGCTCCGGGGTGGGGATGGGGCTGGGGGGTCCCAGGGGGGTCCTGGGCACCGAGGGGTCCAGGGAAATCCCATGGGAATTGGGGTGGGGCTGCTTGAGGGGATGGATGTCCCCTGGGAAAGGCTGGGAGGGTTGGGAAGGGGAGGAGGAGGAAGATGAGGAGGGAAAGGGAAAAGGAAAGGAAAAGGAAAAGGAAAAGGAAAAGGAAAAGGAAAAGGAAAAGGAAAAGGAAAAGGAAAAGGAAAAGGAAAAGGAAAAGGAAAAGGAAAAGGAAAAGGAAAAGGAAAAGGAAAAGGAAAAGGAAAAGGAAAAGGAAAAGGAACACAAGGAGGATGGCCCTATGGCTCTGTACTGGTTTGTAGTGGGAGGAATGGAGCAAGCCGTGAAAATCTCCATGAAAATAAAAGCCAGTTTTCCATCTGGAATCCAGAGGGGATGGAAGGGGCGTTTATAAAGAGAATTTAAAAAAAAAAAGTGAGGATGAAACAGACGGAATTTGGGGTTTGCCGAGCAAGGTGGGGAGGGACCTTTGGGCAGGGAAGGACCCGGTGCTGCTGTGGCACTGGAACATACTGGGAGCACTGGGGGCTCTGTGTGGGCACAGGAGGGCTCGGGGCGGGATCTGAATCCCTGGGAATGAGCACTGTCCATCCCATGGGGTGAGATCTGCATCCCTGGGGGATTTGGGATGTTCATCCCTGGGGATTTGGGATGTTCAACCCTGGGGATTTGGGATGTCCATCCCTGGGGATTTGGGATGTCCATCACAGGGAATGAGCTCTGTCCATCCCATGGGGTAGGATCTGCAACCCTGGGGAATTCGGGACATCCATCCCTGGGGATTTGGGATGCCCATCCCTGAGGGATTTGGGATGTCCATCCTGAGGGATTTGGGATGTCCATCCCGTGGGATTTGGGATGTCCATCCTGAGGGATTTGGGATGTCCATCCTGAGGGATTTGGGATGTCCATCCTGAGGGATTTGGGATATCCATCCCGTGGGATTTGGGATGCCCATCCTGAGTGATTTGGGATGTCCATCCCCAAGGAAGCACACCCCGCTGAGCGCCCCAGGCCATTCCTGCTCCAGCCGCCCTGGAAGTGCATCCCGGGGGATGAGTGAGGTGGAACCGCTGCTCCAGCGGGCTTCGGGGTCCCGGGGCTGCGGCCGCGGGGGTCCCGCTGCCCGGGCACCGCCGCTCCGGTGGGCTCGCACTGCCCTCCAGTGGGCGCATCCAGCGCTTCCAGCTGTCCCCTGCCACCTCCCGGCTGTCCCCTGCCACCCCCCAGGTGTCCCCTGCCACCTCCCGGTTGTCCCCTGCCACCTCCCGGCTGTCCCCTGCCACCCCCGGCTGTGCCCCCTCCCCAGCCCCGGCTGCGCTGGGCTCTGGGGGTCTCAGTTCTGCCGGGGATGGGGTAAAGTCCTGCTGGGGGATTTGGGGCGTCCCCTCCTCGTCTCCCCCGCTGCCGCTCACTGCAGGTTCCTCTTCTTGGCCACCCTGAGGGCCACGTTGTCGTAGTCGCAGTCGCCGAGCCACTCGTTGCCCTGCAGCAGGAAGGGCCTCTTGGGGACGGCGTAGTCGTCGCGCTGGGCGTTGTAGGGAGTCCCGAGCCCGGGGGGCTCCTCGGGGGCCGCCTGCAGCCTCCAGGCCTCCCCCTTCACCTCCTGGGGCTCGTCGTACAGCGAGAGGCCCGAGAGACCCTCGGGCTCGTCGTAGATGTGCTCGGGTTTGGGGGCCGTGGGGCGGCCGGGGGGCTGCTGAGCCCCCCCTGCATCCCTGGGGACACTCGGCGGCTCGGGGAGCCCCTCCTGGGGACAGCCCAGGCCACCGAACTGGCGCGCCAGGAGGGACTTGGCGATGGTGTCGAAGGGGACGGCGTACTCGGACTCCACCCTGGCCCCGTCCGGCCTCCGGCCCGTGTCGGGCGGCGCGGCCGCGTTCCCGCGGCGCAGGGCGTCGTGGGGCTCGGCGTAGGGACAATCCGCACCCCGTGCCAGCTGGAACGGCCCCGAGGCCTCCCCAGCCCCGGGGGGCATCACCGGCCTGCCCTTGACCCCTTTGCCCTCCTCATGGCCCTGTGCCCGGCCGGGTGTCCTGGCGTGCTCAAGCGGCCGCGGGGTTTCATCCACAGGGCCCCCCCGGCGCGGCTCCTCGGCGCCGCGGCCCCGCTGGACCTCGATGGCCGCCTCGATGGCCTGGAAGATCTCGTTGCCCTGCCTGGTGTCGAACTCGAAGTTGCCCTCTCCGGACGCGCAGCGCCGGCCGGCCTCGAAGGAGAAGGTCACCTGCGGAGGGCAGGGGTCAGCGCCAGGCCACGGCCATGTCCGGCCCGGCCCTGCGGCTGCACACTGACCTTGTCGCGGCCGAAGCGGCGCAGGAAGCGGTAGGGCCAGCTGGCCAGCAGCTCCTGGCTCTGCGGGTGCCACAGCTCCAGCGCCTCCTCGCCCGCCCGCAGGATGCCGCGGCCCCGGAGGCGGCAGCGCTGCGATGACGGTGTCACCCTCACTGTCACCTCAAACGCCTGCTCCAGGCCGGCTGGGGATGGACACAGCGTTGGACACAGGTCCCACACCGCAGAGGGGCTGTGAGTGACCCCCCCAGGCCAGAGCCCCGGACACAGCTGGTGCTGGACACGTGTCCCACCCCTCAGAGTGACCCCTAAGCCAGGGCAGACTGCTCCAGGTCTGCTGGGATGGACAGGGTGGACACTGGACACATGTCCAACCCAAAGAGGGGCTGTGAATGACCTCCAAGCGAGGACAACCTGTTCCAGGCCAGCGGGGGTGGACACAGCATTGGACACGTGTCCCACCCTGCAGAGGGGCTGTGAGTGACCCCCAAGTCAGGACAGATGGCTCCAGGCCAGCTGGGATGGACAGGGTGGACACTGGACACACGTCCCACCCCACAGAAGGGCTTTGAATGAGCCCTGAACCAGGACAAATGGCTCCAGGCCAGCTGGGGTGGACATGGTGGACACTAGACACATATCCCACCCTGGAGAAGGTATGTTAGTAACCCCCAAGCCAGGACAGCCTGCTCCAGGCCACCTGGGGTGGACACAGCATTGGACACGTGTCCCACCCTGCAGAAGGGCCGTGGATGACCCCTCCAGCCAGGCCAGCAGTGTCCGGCCGATAAGGGCTGGCACTCCAGGCCAGCTGGGGTGGACACAGCATTGGACACGTGTCCCACCCTGCAGAGGGGCTGTGAGTGACCCCCAAGCCAGGACAGATGGCTCCAGGCCAGCTGGGATGGACAGGGTGGACACTGGACACACGTCCCACCCCACAGAAGGGCTTTGAATGAGCCCTGAACCAGGACAAATGGCTCCAGGCCAGCTGGGGTGGACATGGTGGACACTAGACACATATCCCACCCTGGAGAAGGTATGTTAGTAACCCCCAAGCCAGGACAGCCTGCTCCAGGCCACCTGGGGTGGACACAGCATTGGACACGTGTCCCACCCTGCAGAAGGGCCGTGGATGACCCCTCCAGCCAGGCCAGCAGTGTCCGGCCGATAAGGGCTGGCCAGGATGACCACTGCTGATAGCGCAGCCGAGCCGGCCCCACAAACAGGAAGAGGCTTTTGGGGAGATTTCCCCACCCCTCACAGCCCCAGCCCCGCTCCCACCTTTGCCCCGCGAGCTGTACAGGGAATTTTCCTCCATGGAGAACTCGCCCTCGGTGCCCTCCTTGGCCACTCCCGGCTCCTCCCGGCTCCTCTGCCCCGGGGGAAGAGCGGCAGGTGAGGGCTGCCATCCATCCCAGTGGATCCCACCCATCCTGGTGGATCCCATCCATCCCAGTGGATGCCACATATCCAGGTGGGTTCCATCCATCCCAGTGGATCCCATCCATCTCATTGGATCCCATCCACCCCAGAGGATCCCAGCCATCCCAGTGGATCCCACCCATCCCTGTGCATCCCATCCATTCTAGCAGACCCCATCCATCTTGGTGGATCCCATCCAACCCAGTTGATCCCATCCATCCCAGTGCATCCCACCCACCCCAGTGGATCCCATCCATCCCAGTGGATCCCATCCATCTCATTGGATCGCATCTATCCCAGCAGGTCCCATCCAGCCTGGCGGATCCCATCCATCCCAATGGATCCCATCCATCCCAGCAGATCCCATCCATCCCGGTGCATCCCATCCAACTCAGTGCATAGCATCCACCCTTGTGGGTCCCATCCATTCTAGCAGATCCCATCTACCCCGATGGATCCCATCCTTCCCAGTGGATCCCATACATCCTAATGGATCCCATACATCCCAATGGATCTCATCCATCCCAGTGGATCCCACCCACCCCGGTGGATCCCATCCATCCCAGCAGATCCCAGGCAGGTGAGGGCTGCCATCCATCCCAGTGGATCCCACCCATCCTGGTGGATCCCATCCATCCCAGTGGATGCCACATATCCAGGTGGGTTCCATCCATCCCAGTGGATCCCATCCATCTCATTGGATCGCATCTATCCCAGCAGGTCCCATCCAGCCTGGTGGATCCCAACCATCCCAATGGATCCCATCCACCCCAGTGGATCCCACCCATCCCAGCGGATCCCACCCATCCCAGCGGATCCCACCCATCCCAGCGGATCCCACCCATCCCAGCGGATCCCACCCATCCCAGTGGATCCCATCCACCCTGGTGGATCCCATACATCCCAATGGATCTCATCCATCCCAGTGGATCCCACCCACCCCGGTGGATCCCATCCATCCCAGCAGATCCCACCCACCCCGGTGGATCCCACCTTTCCCAGCGCTATCCGGGCACGTACCGGGAACGCCAGCCCACCCCGGTGGATCCCATCCACCCTGGTGGATCCCATACATCCCAATGGATCTCATCCATCCCAGTGCATCCCACCCACCCCAGCGGATCCCATCCACCCCAGTGGATTCCCACCCGCCCCGGTGGATCCCACCTTTCCCAGCGCTATCCGGGCACGTACCGGGAACGCCAGCTCGCACAGCCGCTGGATCCATTCGGCCGCCTCGGCGCCGTCGGCGGCCAGCAGGAAGCGCCGCTCCGTGGTCTCCAGCAGGAAGGGGACGGTGTCCTTGGGACAGGTGGCATCGCCGCCCACCTCGGCCACGTGGACGCAGTCGCTGAGCCGGACCAGGCGCCGGCTGCCCTCGGCCTTGCGCGGCCGCTCGGGGCCCTCCAGCAGCTCCAGGCGCGCCGTGGAGCACGAGCTCTCCCGGTACAGCACGGCCCAGAACTTCTTCCACTTCTGCCGGGGGGACAACCAGGGTGTCTGCCTTCCCAAGAGGGTTCGACCTTCCCTGGGGTTCGACCTTCCCTGGGGTTCTACCTTCCCAACAGAGTTCAACCTTCCATGGGGTTTTTACCTTTCCAAAAGTGCTTGACCTTCCTTGATGTTCTACCTTCCCAACAGGGTTCAACCTTCCCTGGAGTTTTTATCTTCCCTGGGGTTTTTACCTTCCCAAAAGGGTTCGACCTTCCCTGGGGTTTTTAACTTTCCTGCAGTTTTTACCTTCCCATGAGTTTTTACCTTCCCAGGGGTTTTTTACCTCTCCAGGAATTTTTACCTTCCCTGGGGTTTTTACCTTCCAGGAGGGTTTTACCTTCCCAGGGTTTTTTTTTTACCTTCCCAGGAGTTTTCACCTTCCCAGGGGTTTTTACCTCCCCAGGAATTTTTACCTTCCCATAAGTTTTTACCTTCAAGAGTTTTTACCTTCCCAGGAGTTTTCACCTTCACAGGGGTTTTTACCTTTCCGGGACTTTTCATCTTTCTAGGAGTTTTTACCTTCCCAGGAGTTTTTACCTTCCCAGGAGTTTTTATCCCCTTGGGACCCTGCTTAGGATCACCTAAAACAGGACAAGGGTGCAAAGCCCTGCAGGTCTGGCTGAAGGTGGGGGTGACATAAATTGGGATTTAAATCACCCCTGACATGAACCAAGGCTTTTCCACCCCCAGCCTCACCCACCCCATTCCCAAAAAAGCCGTGAACAACTTCCAGCTCCTTCTTCCTCCCGTTTTCCCTAAAAACCCCACATTTTCATCTCTCTGGCTCTGCCCCAAAAGCAGCAGCAGTTCCGGCTCGGGGAGCGCGGGAGGCCTCAGGGCAGAGGGGAAGTGGGGGCAGGGAAAGCGGCCCCAAAAGCAGCACATCGCTCCCAGCAGCTCCGGGGCCCGCAGCTCCCTTTGCCCGGGATGGGGTTTTGGGATCCCTGCCCTTGGATCCTTTTGGGATCCCTCGTGGATCCGCTGGGGATGGGATCTGTGGGGAGGAAGAGAAGGGAGAGGGGCAGGAGGGGCCCCTCAGCTCCTTCCCCCTCGCAGCCATTGCCCGACCTCAGCCTTTATCGGCAGCGGAAGCCACACAGTTTTGGGGCCTGCAGCCGTCACTGTCCCCAGTGTGGCTTTGGGGCCTGCAGCCGTCACTGTCCCTAAATGTGGCTTTGGGGCCTGCAGCTATCACCTCCAGCTGGAACTGTCCCCAAATGCACCTTTGGGGCTCACATCCCTCACCCCGCTTTGGGGGCTGTATTTGTCACCCAGTGTGGCTTTGGGGTCACTTCTGTCACCCCCTTACTGTGCAGAGCCTCTCCTGGGGGGGTCTGTACAAAGTGTCCCCAGCACCTCCTGTCCCCCTGTGGTGGCTGCGGGACAGCTGAGCATCAACAGGTGGGATCACCCCGTTCCCAGGGGATTCACCCCATTGCTGTGGGATTCACCCCGTTCCTGTGGGATTCACCCCGTTCCTGTGGGATTCACCCCATTCCTGTGGGATTCACCCCATTGCTGTGGGATTCACCCCATTCCCATGGGGTTCACCCCATTCCCGTGGGATTCACCCCGTTCCTGTGGGATTCACCCCATTCCTGTGGGATTCACCCCATTCCTGTGGGATTCACCCCGTTCCCATGGGATTCACCCCGTTCCCATGGGGTTCACCCCATTCCTGTAGGATTCACCCCATTCCTGTGGGATTCACCCCGTTCCTGTGGGATTCACCCTGCTCTTATGGGATTCACCCCATTCCCACGGGGTTCACCCCATTCCTGTGAGATTCACCCTGTTCCTGTGGGATTCACCCCATTGCTGTGGGATTCACCCCCTTCTCATGGGATTCACCTAATTACCACAGGATTCACCCCGTTCCTCTGGGATTCACCCCATTCCTGTAGGATTCACCCCGTTCCTGTGGGATTCACCCCGTTCCTATGGGGTTCACCCCATTCCTGTGGGATTCACCCCATTCCTGTAGGATTCACCCCGTTCCTGTGGGATTCACCCCGTTCCTGTGGGATTCACCCCATTCCTGTGGGATTCACCCCATTCCTGTAGGATTCACCCCGTTCCTGTGGGATTCACCCCGTTCCTGTGGGATTCACGCCATTGCTGCAGGATTCACCCCGTTCCCATGGGGTTCACCCCATTCCTGTAGGATTCACCCCGTTCCTGTGGGATTCACCCCCTTCTCATGGGATTCACCCCGTTCTCATGGGATTCCTGTAGGATTCACCCGATTCACCCCGTTCCTCTGGGATTCACCCCATTCCTGTAGGATTCACCCCGTTCCTGTGGGATTCACCCCCTTCTCATGGGATTCACCCCGTTCTCATGGGATTCACCTAATTACCACAGGATTCACCCCGTTCCTCTGGGATTCACCCCATTGCTGCAGGATTCACCCCGTTCTCATGGGACTCACCCTGTTCCCGTGGGATTCTCCCCGTTCCCGTGGGATTCTCCCCCTCCAGGCCCCCCGACCCCGCTGACCTTCCCGAAGGTTTGCTGCAGCTGCAGGAACATCCCGCCCTGCTTCACCACCGCCTCGTCCATCGCGGCCTGTCCGAGCGTCCGCAGTGTCCGAGTGTCCCCGAGTGTTCCGAGTGTCCCAAATGTCCCGAGTGTCCAGAGTGTCCCAAGTGTCCGAGCGTCCACAGCGTCCAGAGCGTCCCCAAGTGTCCGGAGTGTCCTGAGTGCCCGGTGTGTCCTGAGTGCCCGCAGTGTCCCCAGGTGTCCTCAGTGTCCCGGGGTCCCGGGGCCGTGTCCCCCGCGGTGTCACCGGGGCGGGCTCAGCCCGTGCCGCGCTCAGCCGGGCTCTGCCGCTTCCTGCGCGCTGCGACTTCCTGTGGGTCCCCACGGGGACACGGGGTGTGACGCTGGGGACACGGGGTGTGACTCGGGGGACACGGGGTGTGACACTGGGGACACGGGGTGTGACAGCGGGGACACGGGGTGTGGCACTGGGGACACGGGGTGTGACAGCGGGGACACGGCGTGCGGCACAGCCGGACAGGTGGGCACGGCGCCGTCAGGGTGGCACTGCCGGGCATCTGGGTGTGGCAGTGTGGACACATGGGTGTGGCACGGTGGGCGTGGCGCTGTGCACAGGTGGGTGTGGCACTGGAGGGCACCTGGGTGTGGCACTGTGGGTGTGGCACTGTGGGTGTGCCACTGTGGGTGTGCCACTGGTGGACATGTGGGTGTGGCACTGGGGACACGCCCCTGTGCCACCCTGTGGTGCTGATGGGCACTGGGCACAGGTGGAGGACACTGAGCACTGGGCAGGACACTGGGGTCACGGGGTGTGGCAGCAGGGCACTGATGGCACTGATGGCACTGGTGGCACTGCTGGCACTGGTGGCACCGGTCATACTGGTGTGTTCGGTCACACTGGTGGCACTGGTGGCACTGGTTTTACTGGCGTCAGTGCTCACACTGGTGACATCGGAGGCACCGGTGGCACTGGGCGTGCTGGTGCCAGTGCTCACAGTGCTGTCCCTGTGCTGTCCCCGCTGTCCCCGCTCTGTCCCCGCGCTGTCCAGTGGCACTGGGCGCGCTGGTGCCAGTGCTCACAGTGGTGTCCCTGTGCTGTCCCCGCTGTCCCCTCTGTCCCCGCTGTCCCGGGTGCGCGGCCCCTTTAAGGCCGTGTCAACAAACCCGCCTCGCGCCCCTCCCTCCTTCCCCCCCCACCCGCGCCGCGCCTCCTCCGTGACGTCACGCGCAGCGCGCCGCGCGCGCGCGGTGGGCGCGGCCATGCCGCTGTGGGCGTGTCCCCAGCGCCGCGCGCAGGCCCCGGCTCCCGCTGTCACCGCCGTGCCGCCGCTGTCAGCGGGGCTGCGCTGCCCCGGCCGGGCCGGGCGCTCCCGCTCCTGGGGGGCTGCGGCACCGCCGGCCCCGCTCGGCTCCGTTCCCAGCCCGGCTCGGTTCATTTCCCACACAGCTTTGGGTTCCTCTCCCGGCCCGCCTCGGCTCCGTTTCCAGCCGGGTTCTGTTCCTTTCCCAGCCCTGTTTGGGTTCCTTTCCCGGCCCGGTTCGGGTCCCGATTTAGGGTCATTTCCCTGCCTGCCTTAGGGTCATTTCCCTGCCTGCCTTAGGGTCATTTCCCTGCCTGCTTTAGGGTCATTTCCCTGCCTGCTTTAGGGTCATTTCCCTGCCTGGTTTGGGGTCATTTCCCGGCCGGGTTTAGGGTCATTTCCCTGCCTGGTTTGGGGTCATTTCCCTGCCTGCTTTAGGGTCATTTCCCGGCCGGGTTTGGGGTCATTTCCCTGCCTGCTTTAGGGTCTTTCCCAGCCCTGTTTGGGTTCCTTTCCCAGCCCAGTTCTGTTCCTTTCCCATCCAGGTTTGGACACTCAGGGTCAGGAAAGGTTTCCCACGGGTGTTTCAGGGGAATCCCAGAGTGGAACAGTTTGTGGGGCAGGAGATGGGAGAAAATCAGAGGTGGAAAAGTTCCAGGGTGGAGTGGAGGGACCCAAACCCCCGGGAAAGGGAATCAAACCCTACCCCCTAAAATTGACCCCAAACCCCCCGAGGCAGCAAACCCAAAGCCAGGCACAGTTTGCAGGGTTTTCCCTGAGGTTTTTTTGGGGTAGAACAGAATTCCCAGGAGTTATTTATTATCCCTGGAACTTTGGGAATAAATCAATCCCGAGCAGTTCATTAACTCAGCAGAGAGCTGGGAACGTTCCTGGGAATTCTGATCCCGAGGGAAAGGAGGAATTGCTGCATTGTTAACCAGGATTTTCAGGGGAAAATCCGGATTTTCTGGGAATTCTGCTCCAAAGCCGAGTTTTCCGTGGTAAATCCGGGATTGAGGGAGGTGGAAGTGGGGAAAGTTGGAGCTGGAGGGGTCGGGAACGCCGAGCTCAGCGGGGTTAAAGTTTAACAGCAGAGCTCTGGGAGGTGTTCCAGGCTGAGAAGGGATTTGGGAGCTCGAGCAGCTCCAGGAGGGGCTGGAGTGCTGGGAAAAGGGGCTGGGGTTGGGATTTGGGGCAGAAATCCTTTTGTTATCCCAGACTGGAATATTCGGGAGCTTCCAGGGATCCTCAGATCTCTGGGAATTCTGTCCCAGGCAGGAATTCCTGCCCAAAATCCCATTTAATTTCCCCTTTCCAGGGAGAAATTCCTGGAATTTCATGGAATCCCTCCATCCCAATCCCTCTCCAGCTCTCCTGGAGCCCCTTCAGGCTCTGGAATTTTTCCCTGGAATTTCTCCCCCCAGGCTGAGAAGGGATTTGGGAGCTCGAGCAGCTCCAGGAGGGGTTGGAGTGCTGGGAAAAGGGGCTGGGGTTGGGATTTGGGGCAGAAATCTTTTATTTTCCCAAGCTGGAATGTTTGGGAACTCCCAGGGATCTGCAGTTTTCTGGGAATTCTGTCCCAGGCAGGAGTTCCTGCCCAAAATCCCATTTAATTCCATTTTCCCAGGGAAATCCATCCCTGTCCTCCATCCCAAACCCTCCTGGAGCCCCTTCAGGCTCTGGAATTTTTCCCTGGAATTTCCCTTTTCCAGCAGAAATTCCCAGCCTGGCTCCAGAGGGGTTTTCATGGAATATTCTTTGGGAATATTGGGATTTTGAGTCAAATCCCCACTGGCAGCAGGGTTGGGGAAGGTGGGGAAATCCCACTGCTGCTTGCTGAGAACTTTGAATTTCCAACAACTCCCAGAGGAACTCCTGGAATTGTGGTGGAGCCCAAAAAAGTTTTCCATGGATTTTATTCAGTGGGATGAAGCCTGAATTCATTTTTTATGGATTTTTCCCGACGTGCTGGAGCCCAAAAATATTTTTTTTATGGATTTTACCTGGAGTGATGAAGACAAATCCAATTTTTTAGGGATTTTTCCTGATGTTCTGGAGCCCAAAAAGATTTTTTGTGGATTTTACGTGGAATTATGAAGCACAAATTAAATTTTAAGGAATTTTTCTTGGTTTGGTGAAGCCCTAAAATATTTTTATGGATTTTACCTGGAGTGAAGAAGCCCCCAAATTTTTTCTGGATTTCTCCTGCAGCGATGAAGCCCAAATCCAAATTTTTGGGATTTTCCTGGAGTGTTGCTGCCCAAAAAGATTTTTCCTGGAGGAAGACAAACACAATTTTTTATGGATTTTTCCTGGTTTGGTGAAGAAGCCCCCAGAATTTTTTCTGGATTTCTCCTGCAGCCATGAAGCCCAAATCCAAATTTTTGGGATTTTCCTGGAGTGTTGCTGCCCAAAAAGATTTTGCCTGGATTTTGCCTGGAATGATGAAGCCCAAATTAATTTCTCATGGATTTTTTTTCCACTCTGAAGAATTCCCAACCTCTTTTTTTATGGATTTCCACCTGGAATGGCAAAGCCCAAACCTGTTTTTCATGGATTCTACTTGGTTTTTATCCCAAAAAATCCAAAATTTGAGGAATTTTGCACTTGGAGCTGCTTTTTTCACCTTCTTGGAATAAATATTTTGGGATTTTCCAATTTTTTTTCTCCTTGGAGCTGAGTGGGGAGATAAATCCTTTTTTTTATCCCTTTGGAAGCAGATTTTTCCCATTTTTCTTTTTAATTCCTGTTCCTGAAGTGGTTCCTTCAAGGATGGGAATTTCCTGTCTGGGAAATGAGAATTCCCTTTTTCCTTGGATTTAGGAAATCTTGGAATGACTAAAAATGGGTTTTTTTCCATGGGTTTTGTGGGCTGGAAGGAAATTTGGGAGGGGGAGAAGGGACCAGGATGTTCTGGAAGTGGAAAAAGCCCCAAAATTATGGAAATTCTGGCTAAAAACTTCCCAAATGATGGGAATTTTGTGGAATTTATGGATAAAAACTCCTGAAATTATTGAAATTTGATGGAAATTAGGGATGAAAACTTCTGAAATTATGGAAATTATAGATAAAACTGAAATTAGGAAAATTTTGTGCAAATTATGGATAAAAAGTCTCCAAATTATGGATAAAAACTCCCAAAATTATGGAAATTATGAATAAAAACTCTCAAAGTTATGGAAGTAATGGAAATTGTAGATAAAGCCTCCAAAAATTCTGGAATTTTGTGGAAATTATGGATCAAAACTCCCAAAATTATGGAAATTTGATGGAAATTATGGGTAGAAACTCCTGAAATTATGGAAATTATGGATAAAAGCTCCAAAAATTATGAAAATTATAGAAATTACTGATAAAACCTCCCAAAATTATGGAAATTATGGATAAAACCTCCCAAAATTATGGAAATTATGGATAAAACCTCCCAAAATTATGGAAATTATGGATAAAACCTCCCAAAATTATGGAAATTATGGATAAAACCTCACAAAATTATGGATAAAACCTCACAAAATTATGGAAATTATGGATAAAACCTCACAAAATTATGGAAATTATTGAAATTATGGATAAAAACTCCTGAAATTGAAATTATAGAAATTACTGATAAAACCTCCCAAAATTATGGAAATTATGGATAAAACCTCCCAAAATTATGGAAATTATTGAAATTATGGATAAAAACTCCTGAAATTGAAATTTGATGGAAATTATAGAGGAAAACCCCCAAAATTATGGATGAAAACTCCTGAAATTATGGAAATTTGATGGAATTATGGATTTAAACTCCAAAAATTATGGAATTTCATGGAAATGATGGATAAAACCTCCTGAAATTATGGAAATTTAATGGAAATGATGGATTAAAACTCCAAAAATTATGGAATTTCGTGGAAATCATGGATTAAAACTCCTGAAATTATGGAAATTTGATAGAATTGTGGATTAAAAACTCCAAAAATTACAGATTTTTGTGGAAATGAGGGATAAAACCTCCTGAAATTATGGAAATTTGATGGAAATGATGGATGAAAACCCCCAAATTTTTGGGATTTCAGCTTTCCCTGGGAGCTCTCCCTAAATTCCCCCATCCCACGAATCCCTCCTGAGGAATTCTTTGGGAAAAAAATGAAATTAGGGATTGGCAGGGCAGGGATTTAAAAGCTGGGGTTGAATCCTGCTGGATTTATTCCTGGAGAAATCTGGGATTTTTTTGCACAGAATTCCAGGGTTGTTCCTGTGTCGTGGTGGTTTTTTGGGAATTGTGTCCCTGGTTTTTTCCAGGCTCTGGGGGGTCATTCTGGGAGCTCTGTCCCTGCCAGGGCCACACAAAGCCCAGGGCAGGAATTCCTGGGAATGTTTCCTTGGAAGTGGGGAGGGATTGCAGGGAAAGCCTCGTCTGGGCTTTCTCCTGGAATTCCTGAAAAATTCCTGAAAAATTCCTGAAAAATTCCTGTAAAATTCCTGTAAAAATCCTACAAAATTTCTGTAAATTCCTGCAAAATTCCTGCAAATCCCTGCAGAATTCCTGTAAAGTTCTTGCGAAATTCCTGCAGAATTTCCTGCAAATTCCTGCAGAATTCCTGTGAATTCCTGTAAAATGAAAAAGGTGGAAATGGGAGGAATTGCCATGCAGGGAATCCTTGAAATCCAATGGGAGAAAGGAAAAATGAAAAAGGGGAAAGGAAAGGAAAGGAAAGGAAAGGAAAGGAAAGGAAAGGAAAGGAAAGGAAAGGAAAGGAAAGGAAAGGAAAAAGGAAAAGAAAAGGGGAAAGGGAAGGAAAAAAGGAAGGAAAAAGGAAGGGGAATTCCTGGTGAGCCCCACGTGTGTGAGCACAAACTTGAGCTCCTGCTGCCAGTGCTGAGGGGTCCCTGCAGTGTCCCTAAATCCCTAAATCCCATTTTTCCATGGTTTGCTGTGTGTCCTGCCCGGGCAGAGCCTGGCCCAGCCCTGCAGTGTCCCTAAATCCCATTTTTCCCATTTTCCCTGTTTTCCTGTGTCCTGCCCTGGCAGAGCCTGGCCCAGCCGCATTCCCCAAGTGCCAGCTGCTCCTGGAGGGGGGCAGCGTGAGTACATCCCAAATTCCTGAAACATTTCCCAAAATCTTGGGATTCCACATCCCAAACATTCCCCAGAATTGTGGAATTTCACATCCCCAAATTCCCCAAAATCATGGAATTCCATGCTTGGATAAAGGAATTCTGCCATGTCTTTTTCCATCCTGGAATTCCCGTGGATTGATAAATAACAAGTGCCAGCTGCTCCTCAAGAGAGGCTGCTTGAGTATCCCAAATTCCCCCAAAATAATGGAATTCCACATCCCAAAAATTCCTGGCAATTTCTGCAGAATTCCTGAAAAGTTCCTGCAAAAATTCCTGTAAATTCTTGCAGAGTTCCTTTCAATTCCTGCAGAATTCCTGCAAAAAATTCCTGTAAATTCCTGAAAAATTCCTGTAAATTCCTGAAAAATTCCCGTGAATTCCTGTAAAATTTCCTGTATATTCTTGCAAATTCCTGCAAAATTCCTGTAAACTCCTGAAAAATTCTTGTAAATTGCTGCGTAATTTCTCTGCAGTGTCCCTAAATCCCATTTTTCCCTGTTTTTCTGTGTTTCCTGCCCGGGCAGAGCCTGGCCCAGCTGGAGAACCTGTGCAAGCAGCTCTATGAGACCACGGACACGGGCACGCGCCTGCAGGCCGAGAAGGCCCTGGTGGAGTTCACCAACAGCCCCGACTGCCTGAGCAAGTGCCAGCTGCTCCTGGAGAGAGGCAGCGTGAGTACATCCCAAACATTCCCAAACATTCCCCAAAGTCATGGAATTTTGTGTTCTGGCGAGGTTCACCAACATGCCCCAAGTGCCAGCTGCTCCTGGAGAGAGGCAGCGTGAGTACATCCCAAACATTCCCCAAAATCATGGAATTCCACATCCCAAACATTCCCCAAAATCATGGAATTCCATGTCCTGGTGGGGTTCACCAACATTCCCCAAGTGCCAGCTGCTCCTCGAGAGAGGCAGTGTGAGTACATCCTAAATATTGCCAAACATTCCTCAAAAATTTCCTAAAAATCCCCAAAATCATGGGATTCCACGTCCCCAAAATTCCCCAAAATCATGGAATTTCACATCCCAAAGATTCCCTAAAATCATGGGATTCCATGCCCTGGTGGAGTTCAACAACATTTCCCATGTGTCAGCTGCTCCTCGAGAGAGGCAGCGTGAGTACATCCCACACATTCCCCAGAATTCCCAAAAATTCCCCAAAATCATGGAATTCTACATCCCAAACATTCCCCAAAATCATGGAATTCCACGTCCCCAAAATTCCCCAAAATCATGGGATTCCACATCCCCAAAGTCATGGCATTCCATGCCCTGGTGGGGTTCACCAACATGCCCCAAGTGCCAGCTGCTCCTGGAGGGAGGCAGCGTGAGTGCATCCCAAATTCCTGAAACATTTCCCAAAATCTTGGGATTACACATCCCAAACATTCCCCAGAATTGTGGAATTTCACATCCCCAAATTCCTCAAAATCATGGAATTCCATGCTTGGATAAAGGAATTCTGCCATGTCTTTTTCCATCCTGGAATTCCCGTGGGTTGATAAATAACAAGTGCCAGCTGCTCCTCAAGAGAGGGAGTGTGAGTGCATCCCAAATTCCCCCAAATAATGGAATTCCACATCCCAAAAATTCCTGGGAATTTCTGCAGAATTCCTTTCAATTTCTGCAAAATTCCTGCAGAATTCCTGCAAAATTCCTGTAAATTCCTGAAAAATTCCCGTGAATTCCTGTAAAATTTATGAAAAATTCCTGTATATTCCTGCAAATTCCTGAAAAATTCCTGTAAAGTTTCTGCAAAATTCCTGTAAATTCCAGAAAAAATCCTGTAAATTCCAGGAAAATTCTTGTAAATTGCTGCGTAATTTCTGTAAATTCCTGTAAAACTTCGGGGTTTTATCCCAGGATAGTTGGAATTCTTGGGAATTTTTGGATTTCATCCACGTCCTTCCATGGTGGGAGCTGCTTCCCTTCAATTCCCAAGCTGGAATTTGCTTCAGACCCATTTCTTCTCCATGAATTAAAATTCCTTTTGTTGTTTTTTGGGAATTTTTTCCCTTTTCTCCCTTTTTTCCAGTCCTCCTACTCGCAGCTGCTGGCGGCCACCTGCCTTACCAAACTGGTGTCACGCACAAACAACCCCCTGCCGCTGGAGCAGCGCATCGACATCCGTGAGTGCCGGGGTTATCCAAAGTACCCTTGGGATGGCCAGAATCCTTGGGATTGGCCAAAATATCCTTGGGAAGCTGCTGGCGGCCACCTGCCTTACCAAACTGGTGTCACGCACAAACAACCCCCTGCCGCTGGAGCAGCGCATCGACATCCGTGAGTGCCGGGGTTATCCAAAGTACCCTTGGGATTGGCCAAAATCCTTGGGATTGGCCAAAATCCTTGGGATTGGCCAAAATCCTTGGGATTGACCTGAAATACCCTTGGGATTGTTCAAAAAATCCTTGGGATTGGCCAAAATATCCTTGGGATTGACCAGAAATCCTTGGGATTGGCCCAAAATCCTTGGGATTGACCTGAAATACCCTTGGGATTGGCCAAAATATCCTTGGGATTGACCCGAAATCCTTGGGATTACCCAAAATACCATTGGGATTGACCAGAAATCCTTGGGATTGACCAGAATACCCTTGGGATTATCCCGAACTACCATTGGGATTGTCCAAAATACCCTTGGGACTGGCCAAAATATCCTTGGGATTGGCCAGAAATCCTTGGGACTGGCCAAAATATCCTTGGGACTGGCCAGAATCCTTGGGATTGACCAGAAATCCTTGAGATTGTCCAAAATCCTTGGGATTGTCCAAAACTACCCTTGGGATTGTTCAAAAAATCCTTGGGATTGACCAAAAAACCCTTGGGATTGACGAAAAAATCCTTGGGATTGACCTGAAATACCCTTGGGACTGGCCAAAATATCCTTGGGATTGCCCAGAATCCTTGGGATTGTCCAAAATATCCTTGGGATTGGCCCAAATCCTTGGGATTGGCCTGAAATACCCTTGGGATTGTCCCAAAAATCCTTGGGATTGACAAAAATATCCTTGTGATTGTTCCAAAATACCCTTGGGATTGGCCCAAAATACCCTTGGGATTGTCCAAAAACCCTTGGGACTGGACTCAGTGACCTTGGAGGGTTTTTCCAGCCCACAGAATTCCCAGAGTTTTGGAGTTGATGGAGAAAACAAAGGAGGTTTCGGGTGGGAATTTCACCCTTTTTCCAGGTTTATTCCGGGGCTAAATCCAACCCTTTCCCAGGGCTAAATCCAGCCTTTTCCCAGGTTTATTCCAGGGCTAAATCCAGACCTTCCTGGGTCTATTCCGGAGCTAAATCCAGCCTTTTCCCAGGGCTAAATAAATCTTTTCCCGGGTTTATTCCAGAGCTAAACCCAACCCTTTTCCAAGTGTGTTCCAGGGCTAAATCCAACCTTTTCCCAGGGCTAAATCCAGCCTTTTTCCAGGTTTATTCCAAGGCTAAATCCAACCCTTTTCCAAGTGTGTTCCAGGGCTAAATCCAGCCCTTTCCCAGTATCTTAAATTCCCAAGTTTCTTCCCAACATTTCTCTCTTATTCCTGACATTTCTCCCAACTTCCCCCACTCAGACCAAGCTCCCCAAAGCTCCTTTTCCTTCGGGCCATTCCCACAGGGAATTTTGCCTCCTGCTCCATTTTGCCCCTGTTTTCCAGGGAATTATGTGCTGAACTACCTGGCCACGAGGCCGAAGCTGGCGACGTTCGTGACGCAGGCGCTGATCCAGCTCTACGCCAGGATCACCAAGCTGGGCTGGTTCGACTGCCAGAAGGACGAGTACGTCTTCAGGAACGTCATCAACGACGTCACCCGCTTCCTGCAGGTCAGATTCCCTCCTCAGAATTCCCAGGAATCACCAAAATCCAGGAGTTTGGATGTGGCCTGAAGGAGTTCGGGTTCTTCCAGAGCGGTGTTTTCAGCTGGGGCTTCTGAGGGTGAAGAGCTCCTTAAAAGTCAGGGAGTTGTTCCTGGGAGTTGGGAATTGTTCCTGGATGCTCCCAGCTTTGCACCAGGTTCTTGCAGGTCAGATTCCCTCCTCAGAATTCCCAGGATTCACCAAAATCCAGGAGTTTGTAGATGGCATTGAAGAGTCTGGGCTCTTCTGTAGCGGTGTATTCAGCAGGGAATTCTGAGGGGAAACAGCTCCTTAAAAGTCAGGGAGTTGTTCCTGGGAGCAGGGAATTATTCCTGGATGCTCCCAGCTTTACTCCAGGTTCCTGCAGGTCAGATTCCCTCCTCAGAATTCCCAGGATTCACCAAAATCCGGGAGTTTGCAGGTGGCCTGAAGGAGTTCAGGTTCTTCCAGAGCGGTGTTTTCAGCAGGGGCTTCTGAGGGTGAAGAGCTCCTTAAAAATTTGGGGAGTAGGGAATTGTTCCTGGATGCTCTGTACCAGGTCCTTGCAGGTCAGATTCCCTCCTCAGAATTCCCAGGAATCACCAAAATCTGGGAGTTTGGAGGTGGAGAGGAGGAGTTTGGGTTCTTCCATAGCGGTGTTTTCAGCAGGGAATTCTGAGGGTGAAGAGCTCCTTAAAAGTCAGAAAATTGTTTCAGAGAGCAGGGAATTGTTCCTGGGTGCTCTCAGCTCTGCACCAAGTTCCTGCAGGTCAGATTCCCTCCTCAGAATTCCCAGGATTCACCAAAATCCAGGAGTTTGCAGGTGGTGTGAAGGAGTTCAGGCCTTTCCACGTTGGTGGTTTTCAGCAGGGGCTTCTGAGGGTAAAAGAGCTCTTTAAAAATTCAGGGAGCAGGGAATTGCTTTAGGGAGCAGGGAATTGTTTTAGGGAGCAGGGAATTGTTTTAGGGAGCAGGGAATTGTTTTAGGGAGCAGGGAATTGTTTTAGGGAGCAGGGAATTGCTTCTGCTGGCAGAGAATTGTTTCCAGGAGCAGGGATTTGTTTCTGGATGCTCCAGCCTTTAGGATCCATCTTTTCCACCCTGTGGAAAAATCCACTCTGTGGATGGGTAGAAAATCAATGAATTTTTTGCTTTGTTTTTCCTTTCCTATCCATGGGAATCACATTTCATCTTTAGCTCTTTAAAAATTCAGGATGCAGGGCATTGTTTGTGCTGGCAGAGAATTGTTTCCAGGAGCAGGGATTTGCTTCTGGATCCTTCAGCCTTTAGGATCCAACTTCTCCAACCTCAAATCCACCCCGTGGATATTCCTGATATTTCTTTCAACTTCCTGCATTCATTGACTCAAACAGCCTCCCAAAATCTCTTTTTTTTTTTTTTTTTTTGATAAGGAATAAGTTTTTCTAGCCAAGAATTTTTCCAAGGAAAAACAAAAAAAAAAGGAATTTTTCCAAAAAAAAGCTGTGCCTTTGCCTCCCCAGGACAGTGTAGAGCACTGCATCATAGGAGTGACAATCCTGTCCCAACTAACGAATGAAATTAATCAAGTAAGTGCTACAGCCTTCCTCAGTGAAGTAAGTGTCCAATTTTCTCATTCATATTGTTGTGTCCTGCCTTTTCCAGGGTTTTTTTTTGGGAATTTCGCTGTCTGGGAGGTGTTCAGGGGGGATTTTCGTGTTTGTTGGGGTTTTGTTGTTGTTGTTTTCTCATTCCCTGTTTGTGGTGAGATGCTCAGAGCTCCTGTCTGGAAGGATTGTTTTGTTTCATTGGCATCTTCATCTTTTCCCATATTTTGGTGTGGTTTTCTGGGATGAGAAGGGAAAAAAAAAAAACAACAAGGAAAATTAATTATTTAGTGAGGATGAGTGGGAGAACTTTCTGTTGTCAGCCCCTCATACTGACCAGCAAGAAAAAACCAGAATTTTCCAACATGCCCATTTTTAAAGCATCCCTTTCATTCAGGATGAAACTCTGAATGAATTTCTGGGATAAAATTCCCAGAAATCCTGCTGGATTCTCAGGTTGTGTCCCTTTCCCAGCCCCTGGCCAGGCCCAATGCTGGCCCAGCTTTTCCAGAGGATTTAAGATCTCTCCAAGGCTGTGCTCTGGAATTCCTCTGGAATTGCTGCTGGAAACTGGAATAAGCACCTTTACCTGCTGCTATCCCAATTTTCATGGGTTTTCCCTGATTTTTTCCACGATTTTTCCCTCAGGCAGGCGGATTTTGCTGCAGTCCTGAGGGTCACAATGTGTGGAAAAGTCTCTGGTTTTCAGCCCCTCCTTCTCGAAAATTTTCCAACTCTGCCTATTTTTAAAGCATCCCTTTCATCCAGGATAAAACTCTGAATGGATTTCTGGGATAAAATTCCCAGAAACCCTTCAGGACTCTCTGGGCCATGTCCCTTTCCCAGCCCCTGGCCAGGCCCAATCCTGGCCCAGCTTTTCCAGAGGATTTAAGATCCCTCAAAGGCTGTGCTCTGGAATTCCTCTGGAATTGCTGCTGGAAACTGGGATGAGCAGCTTTACCTACTGCTATCCCAATTTTCATGGTTTTTCCATGTTTTTTTGATGTTTTTTCAGTGGGTTTCCCTCAGGCATGCAGATTTTGCTCCAGTCCGGAGGGTCACAATGAGTGGGAAAGTCTCTGATTTTCAGCCCCTCCTTCTCAAAAATTTTCCAACTCTGCCTATTTTTAAAGCATCCCTTTCATCCAGGATAAAACTCTGAATGGATTTCTGGGATAAAATTCCCAGAAATCCTGCTGGATTCTCCGGGCCGTGTCTCTTTCCCAGCCCCTGAGGCCTGGCCAGGCCCAATGCTGGCCCAGCTTTTCCAGAGGATTTAAGATCTCTCCAGGGCTGTGCTCTGGAATTTCCTCTGGAATTGCTGCTGGAAACTGGGATGAGCAGCTTTACCTACTGCTATCCCAATTTTCATGGGTTTTCCATGTTTTTTTGATGTTTTTTTCAGTGGTTTTCCCTCAGGCAGGCAGATTTTGCTGCAGTCCTGAGGGTCACAATGAGTGGAAAAGTCTCTGATTTTCTTTAAAAAAAAACCAGGTGGAAAAAATTATTTTTTTTTGTCTCATTAAGTAACTAACTTCAGATTTCCCTGGGATCTTGCTTAATCCAGAGAAATCCTGGAGGGATTAAATTGGTGTCAGAACTGGAAATTCATTGATTTAATCCAAATTTACTGATTTAAGCCAAGTTCACCAATTTAAGCACAGTTTAGTGATTTAAGCTGAATTCCGTGTTTTAAGTCCAATTCACTGTGGTGAAGAAATCCCATTTTCCCAAGGCCAGAAATGAAGGGGATTTTCCATCCCCACAGAGGGCTTGAAATGGGAATTAAATAATGTTCATTTTCCTAAACTCCCTGAAATGCCAACAATCTGAGCTGAGGAATAATTTGGGTATTAAAGCACCTGAAAGTTTAGGATCTGTTGGGGCTTTTCCTTCTACAAAGTAAAGGATGGGAATTTTGGGGTCCTTCATGGAATTGTTGGGAAAACTCAGGTTTAAAATCCAAAGTAGGAGCTGTCCTGCTTCATCAAATACTGGAGGAGGGGTTTGGAAATTGAAATTTAACTTTATTAAATTTCAATTTCATTAATTATTTCAATTTTTAATTGAAAGTTCAATTCTATAATTTTAATTCACTGTTTATTAAATTTGATTTAGTTTAAATAGTAAAATATAAACATTTCCAAGTGGATATTTATGCAGGAATTCTGCATCCCACTGGGATAATCCAGTACCCATCCCAGGCAGGTAGAAGTTGGCTGGGATTGATGGCAAAAATGGGAATTTTTCCTCATTTTTCCCCTTTTCATGAGGAAAAAAAATCTGAGTTTTGCTGTTCCCCAGCTCTGGGATGCAGTGTCAGATCCAGGACTGGAATTTATCCCACAGAACAGCAAAATCCAAGCTGGATAACTCCTTCCAGTTCCCTTCTCCATCTGGAATTTTAATTCCTGTTCTTCATCCCTGTGTGCCCAGCAGCTCCAGGAGGGATTGAACCCTTTGGAGTTCCCATTCCTAAAATCTAAAAAAAACCCCTTTTTTTTTTTGGGGGCAAAGATTGAAGGAAAAAATTTTGGGCAATGATTTGGGCAAAAATTGAAGGAATAAATTGGGAATAAACCCAGCCCAGCTGTGTGAACACAACACCAGGAATGTGAATTTTTCCATGGAAAAACTGGAGAATTGCATCCCGCTGGTTTTGGGGAGGGAAATCTCAATTTCCTGGGATTCCTGCTGCTTTTCCTGCTTTTCCTGCTGTGCTCCCAGAGCTCTGAGCCCGGCTTGTCTCCCTGCAGGCAGACACCACCCACCCCCTGACCAAGCACAGGAAAATCGCCTCTTCCTTCCGGGATTCCTCGTTATTTGATATTTTCACCCTGTCCTGCAGTTTACTGAAACAGGTAAGGAAGGTTTGGGAAGCTTTTTTTTGGGAAGTGGAATGTTGGGGTGAAGTTCCTTCCTGGAATGAGCATTTGTGTCCTGAAAAAATTCTGGTTTTGGGGTTGTTCTTCAAGGAAAAAGTGGATTAATTAATGAAGTTTTGCTTCCTAAATAAATCTGTATTAATAAATAGATGTTATTTAATTAATATATATTTAGTAGACTTTCTTTAAATAAGAATTTTTCAATATATTTTAATTAAATAATAAGTAAAAAATTGAGAAATCAAACTCTTCTCTACAATTCCAGCTGCAAATAAATCCTTGGATCCTGAGCCTGGGGTTAATCTTCTCTGTTCTTTCTCAAGGAAAACTTCCTTAATTAATAATTTTTTTTCTTCCTAAAGAAATCAATATTAATAAATATATTTTATTTAAGTAGTACATATTAAATAGATTTTATTTAGGTAATATATAGAAAATAAACCCAGAAATCAAATTCTTCTCTACAATTCCAGCTGCAAACAAATTCCTGAGCCTGGGGTTAAAGTTCCCTGGCTTAAAGCATCAGGAGAGAAAGGAAAATTTGGGTTTCTGTTTTAAATATCTGTGACAAATGAGTCCTTGTCCCAGTTTTATCCCAGATTTTATCCCAGTTTTCCTCATTCCTGTGGGAAGGAGGGCACAGGATTCCTGTCAGAGAGGAAAGGGTTTTGTGTTTATCATTATTGAGACTTCCATGATCTCCTGGATCCCTCAGTCCTCATCCCTGTGCACTTCAGGGAGGGAAATGGGAATGCTGCCTCTTATTCCTGTCGTGGAGAATCTCTGGGATTTTATTTATGCTGGAATATATTTATTTTATTTATTTAATTTTTTTAAAATTTATTTCTTTTTATTTATTTCATTTATGCCTCACCACCTATAAAAACACACCCACTGCTCATTCCACAAAGCCCCATCCTGCCTCAAATAAAATCCCACCTCAATTCAGCCGCCACCTGGATTTATTTAATTTTTTTTCCCTTTTCCCTGCCTTGATCCCATGTTTCCCACAGGCTTCTGGGAAGAACCTGAACCTGAACGATGAGAGCCAGCACGGGCTGCTGATGCAGCTCCTCAAGCTCACCCACAACTGCCTGAACTTCGATTTCATCGGCACCTCCACGGACGAGTCCTCGGATGATCTTTGCACTGTGCAGATCCCAACCAGTTGGAGATCAGGTGATCCCACAGGATCCCACCTGGAAAACGCTCCAGTTTTTGGTTTTTTTAGAAATAAACCCCCAGGGTGTAAAGCCAGAGGTTCAACTCAGCCCTAAACCCACCTGATTCGTTTTTGGGGGATTTTATGTTGCTTTTAAATCCCCTTTTCCCTTCCAGTCTTTCACCTCTTGTTCCAAAAACCAGGAGAAAAAGATTTTAAAAAAAACTAGGGAATAACTTGGCACCTTTTTCCCACATCCTGCTGTTCCCAGCAGGCATTTGACAGGCACAGATTGTGTTCTTAAAATACCTTCCTGTCATTTTCTCCCAGTTCCAAGCACCAGTGGGTGACTCAATTTCTAGGAAAGGCATTTGCCTTAAAAATACAAAATCCTGGGAGAATTTTTCTTGGGATTGTGGTGCTTTGGTGTGACAAATCCATGTGCCACGAGTGGTAAAATAAGGATTAGACCTGTGGGAAGCTGTAAATGGAGGTAAAATCCTCTTTTCTCTTGCAGCATTCTTGGATTCTTCGACCCTTCAGTTGTTTTTTGATCTTTATCATTCCATCCCTCCTTCATTTTCTCCTCTGGTAAGTCCAGGGTTTATTTTCCATTATTTTAGGATTCCTCTGGGAGATTCCCTGGGGATTCAGGTGCCCCAGGTTGTACTGAAGTGTCCAAATGCTGCTGAGAGTTTTGAAGCATCTCTGAGGTTGGACTTTCCCTAAAAGCACTTTTTTGCTGAAATTTCCACCTCCCTTCTCCTCACATAGCTTGGAATCTTCTATTTGCTCATCCCCTTGGGGGAGCAACTCCTGTTATTCCCAAACCAAGTCCTAAAACCACACCAGGAATAGGGGAGCAAATCTGGGAACACCCCCAGGAATGGAATTTCTCCTTCCAACCTTCCAAATGAGGCCGTGTCCCATTGGGGTGAAAGAGCCAAGAGCACAACTGAGCTAAAAGTTGGATTATTTCTTCTGGAAAAATAAAACGTTGATTTCTTTTGGAAAAATAATATAAAAATGTCTTTCAGATGTTTTTCTGATACATATTTCCCATAATTAAAAAACAAGTGAAGAGGCTGAGTGAAAACAAGGCTGAGAGGGAAGGGCCTTCAGAGGGAATTTTTCCATGGAGACTCCACTTATTCTGATGGGGAGTTGGTGGCTAATCCTGAATTTCAAGCCTTAAATATTCAGGAGAGATTTGAGGTGTGAGAATCCATTTTTTGAATGGAAATCTGAAATTATTCCATTGGAATGCTCATCCCTGGAGCTGTCCAGGGAAAGCTTGGACATGGCACTCAGAGCTCTGGGGATCAAAGAGGACTCTGGGATCAAAGGTGGGGATCAAAGGTTGGACTCTGACCTTGGAGGGCTTTTCCAACCTCAGAAATTCCATAATTCTGTGATTTTTGGGATGGAACTGTTGCTTTGGGTGCTGTGATTTCTTTCTCCTCTGCAGAGACGAAGGAGCTGTTTGGTCCCTAAAGAAGCACCAAACCTCAATCCCTGCTTGTGTCATGAGGGGAATATTTCTTCATTTCCTTGTTTTCATCCCTGGTTTTGTGTTTATTCCCATTTTTCTGTGTCCTGGCAGGTTTTATCCTGCTTGGTGCAGATTGCCTCTGTGCGCCGCTCCCTCTTCAACAATGCCGAGAGGGCAAAGTTCTTATCTCACCTGGTGGATGGAGTGAAACGGATACTGGAAAACCCCCAGGTGAGTATTCCAGGGGGAAACTGAGGCTCTGCGTTCTCTCCAGCACGTTTCATCTCAAAAAATCCTTTTCATGGATTTCATGGAAAAAATTTCATGGAAAAAAATCCTTTTTGATGTCCCACTTGGACACTTGGCAAAGTGCAGTGTTGTCCTGCTCTTCCCTTTTCCCACCATTCCACCACCAAGGAAGGTTCATGGTGGATATTAGGAAAAATTTCTCCATTGGAAGAGTATTTAAGGGCTGGAACCTTCCCTGGAAGTGCCCAAAAACCAGTAAATGTGGCAATTGCTGACTGGGCAGAGTGGGATTTGTTGAGATCTTAGCCTTGTTGTTGGAGCTCTCCAATTCCATGATTATCCGAGCCTCTGGCAGGGAGCAGCAGAGCTGCTCCTGTAGGAGCAATTCTCCATTGGAAAGGTATTTAAGGACTGGAAACATCCCTGGAAATGACCAAAATCCAGGAAATGTGGCAATTGCTGACCTGGTTTAACGGGCAGAGTGGGATTTGTTGGGAGCTTGGGCTTGCTCTTGGAGCTGTCTCTGATTCCATGATGATCTGAGCCTCTGACAGGGACAGCAGAGCTGCTCCTGAGTCCCCCTCCTCTTTTTGTCCCCTCAGAGTTTGTCAGACCCCAACAATTACCACGAGTTCTGCCGGCTGCTGGCCCGGTTGAAAAGCAATTACCAACTGGGAGAGCTGGTGAAGGTGGAGAACTACCCCGAGGTGATCCGGCTCATCGCCAACTTCACCGTCACCAGCCTGCAGGTACAGCCCTTCCTGCCCTTTGGGTTCCCTGGAAGCAGGGAATTGTTACAGAAATCCCTCATGGATCATCCTCTGAATTCCTGAATGGAATCTATGTGGGAAGGCAGAGTTGTTGCCATGCCTTCAGAGGCTTTTCCATATCCTGGCAGGGAATTAAAAAAACGTGTTAAATAAGGTTTATTTTTAGGACTCTGTCTCATTTCACTGTTGCAATGCACTCAGGGAGATTGGGAGGAATTGGAATATCATGGATATTCCCACTGAGTTTTCCAGCTGTGCGTACAGCTCACAGCCACAGCCCTGCACAGGAGAAGGTTTAAAAAATAAACTCCTTTGTTTGTGGAATTGGAATTCCTGGGAAGCAGCTCAGGCTGTGCAGTGTGTGGGAGCTGGAGGAGGCCTGGGATTCAGCTGCATGTCTTGGGAATTTGGGATTATCTCCCAGTGTTTCCTGAGTGCTGGGAATGACTGATCCACGTGTGCCCTGAAATTCCTGGTTCATTTGGCAGCCAGGCCAGTGCAAGGTGCAACAAGCTGAGCTTTAAACCCCTTCCAACCCAAATCCTGTGGGAAAAACTGGAGTCAAACAATACAAATCATAACTCCCTGGCTTGTTTTCCTTCTCTTTTCGCTCTGGAAGCACTGGGAATTTACTCCCAACAGTGTGCTCTGAAATTCCTGGTTAATTTGTCAATCAGGCCATTAAAGATATTGTCCAATGGGAGGTGCTTTAAATGGCTTCCAACCCAAATTCTGTGGGAAAAACTCAAGTCAAACAACACAAATCATAACTTCCTGCTTTGTTTTCCTTGTCTTTTCCCTCTGGAAGCACTGGGAATTTGCTCCTTACAGTGTTCCCTGAAATTCCTGGTTAATGTAGCAACCAGGCCATTGAAGGCCAGTGGAAGGTGCAGCGAGCTGAACTTGAAACCCCTTGCAACCCAAATTCTGTGGGAAAAACTTAAGCAGCACAAATCATATGTTCCTGGCTTGTTTTCCTTCTTTTTTCCCTCTGGAAGCACTGGGAATTTGCTCCCAACAATGTGTCCTGGAATTCCTGGCTAATTAGGTAACAAGGCCAATGGAAGGAACTGAGCTTTAAGCACCTTCTAAGCCAAATTCTGAGGGAAAGACTTAAATCAAACAACACAAATCATAACTCCCTGGTTTATTTTCCTTCTCCTTTCCCTCTGGAAGCACTGGGAATTTACTAACAACAGCGTGCTCTTCCTAGTGAAGTTCCTAATTAATTTGGCCACCAGGCCAATGGATGGTGCAGCGAGCTGAGCTTTGAACCCCTTGCAACCAAAATTCTGTGGGAAAAACTTAAATCCACAAATCATATGTTCCTGCCTTGTTTTCCGTCTTTTTTCCCTCTGGAAGCACTGGGAATTTACTCCCAACAGTGTGCTCTGAAATTCCTGGTTAATTTGGTAACCAGGCCATTAAAAGCTATGGGAAGGTGCAGCGAGGTGAGCATTAAACATCTTCCAGCTCAAATTCTGTGGGAAAAAATCAAGTCAAACAGCACAAATCATAACTCCCTGCCTTCTTTTCCATTGCTGGAGACCTACACGCCCGAGGTGACCAAAGCCTACATCACCTCCCGCCTGGAATCCGTGCACATCATCCTCAGGTGAGGCCGTCCCACGCCTGGCAGCTCCTGCTGATCCTAAGGCTGGGAAAAGTGGGGTGTTCCCCCTGGAGAGGACATGGCTGAGGTGGCACGGAGGGAGCTGTCCCTGCCCATGGCAGGGGGCAGGATGGGCCGGGATTTAAGCTCTTTCCAACACAAATCATAACTCACTGCTTTGTTTTCCTTCTTTTTTTCCCTCTGGAAGCACTGGGAATTTGCTCACAATGATGTGCTCTGAAATTCCTGGTTTATTTGGCAACCAGTGGAATGTGGAAGGAACTGAGCTTTAAACACCTTCCAACCCAAATTCTGTGGGAAAAACTTAAACAACACAATCACAACTCCCTGGTTTCCTTCTTTTTTCTCCTCTGGAAGCACTAGGAATTTGCTCCCAATGGTGTGCCCTGAAATTCCTGGTTAATTTGGCAACCAAGCCATTAAAGGCCAGTGGAAGGTGCAGTGAGCTGAGCTTTAAATCCTTGTTGTCCAAATTCTGTGGGAAAAACTTAAGTCAAACAACACAAATCATGTTCCTGCTTTGTTTTCCTTCTTTTTTCCCTCTGGAAGCACTGGGAATTTGCTCCCAACAGTGTGCCTTGAAATTCCTGGTTAGTTTAGCAACCAGGCCATTAAAGATGTTGTCCAATGGAAAGTCCTTGAAACCTTTTCCAGCCCAAATTCTGTGGGAAAAACTCAAGTCAAACAACACAAATCATGTTCCTGCCTTGTTTTCCTTCTTGTTTCCCCTTGGAAGCGCTGGGAATTTGCTCCCAACAGTGTGCCTTGAAATTCCTGGTTAGTTTAAAGATGTTGTCCAATGGAGGATCCTTGAAACCTTTTCCAGCCCAAATTCTGTGGGGAAAACTTAAACCATTCCATGATTGTGCGAATTCCAACCCACATCTCCAACACCCCTGGCAG
Source organism: Passer montanus (assembly GCF_014805655.1). Lineage (NCBI taxonomy): Eukaryota > Metazoa > Chordata > Aves > Passeriformes > Passeridae > Passer > Passer montanus. Next base: position 32,655 of record NW_024356616.1, on the reverse strand, counting down.
TAAAACCAGGGATCTGCTGCTCCTGGGACGCCCTGCTCCATTTCCCACGTGCTTTTTGCAGGGATGGCCTGGAGGACCCTCTGGAGGACACGGGGCTGGTGCAGCAGCAGCTGGACCAGCTGTCCACCATCGGGCGCTGCGAGTACGAGAAGACGTGCGCGCTGCTGGTGCAGCTCTTCGACCAGGCCGCCCAGTCCTACCAGGAGCTGCTGCAGAGCGCCAGCGCCAGCCCCATGGACCTGGCCGTGCAGGAAGGTCAGCCCTGGCACGGCTCCGGGCTCCTTCCCAAAGGGACTGGCCTGGAAAATCCCTGCGCAGGGGAGGGATGGCGTGGTTGCTCCGTGGGAGGGGTTCCCTGTCCAGTGCTGCCCATCCCATGCCATGGATCCCAGTCCTATCATAAATCCCATCCCATGGATCCAAATCCCATCCCATGGATCCCATCCCATGGATCCAAATCCCATCCCATGGATCCAAATCCCATCCCATGGATCCCATCCCACAGATCCCAATCCCATGGATACCAATCCCATCCCATGGATCCCATCCCCTGGATCTCATCCCATAGATCCCAATCCCATCCCAAGAATCCCAATCCTATCATAAATCCTATCCCATCCCATGGATCCCAGTCCTATCCCATGGATCCCAATCCTATCCCATGGATCCCACCCCATCCGTGGCCCCACCAGCCCCGAGGACCCGGCTGTGCAGGAAGCTCAGCCCTGGCACGGGTGGGGGCTCCCCAAAGGAACTGGCCTGGAAAATCCCTGCACGGGGGAGGAATTCCCAGGATTTGGGGAAATTTAGGATATTTCCTTGCCTTCCTGTCAAAGTTATGAGGGTGTTCAACCCATCCCATCCCATGGATCGATTTGGGGAAAAATGGATCAGTTTGGGGAAAAATTAATTTCTTTGGAGCAAAATGGATTTATTTGGGAGGAAATGGATTGATTTTGTTGAAAATGGATTTATTTTGCAAAAAACTGATTGATTTTGGGCGAGATGGCCACTAAAAGAAGAGGTGACAGCTCTGGCAGTGCCCCCTGTGCGCCCCAGAGCAGAGCGAGGTTTTCCGAGGGAAAAATGGATTTATTTGGCGGATAAATGGATTTATTCGGGGTTTCTTTTGCCGCGGGTGCCGCTGCGGGTGGCAGCCCTGACGTGTCCCCGTGTCCCCAGGGCGGCTGACGTGGCTGGTGTACATCATCGGCGCCGTCATCGGCGGCCGCGTGTCCTTCGCCAGCACCGACGAGCAGGACGCCATGGACGGCGAGCTGGTCTGCAGGTAGGGGGTCCCAGGGAAGCCCAGCCGGAATTCCAGGGAAATCCACACGGAATTCCAGGGAAATCCACACAGAACTCCAGTAAAATCCACCCAGGAACTCCAGGGAAATCCACCCGGGAACTCCAGGGAAACCCATCTGGGAATTCCAGGGAAATCCACCGGGATATTCCAGGGAAATCCACCCAGGAACTCCAGGGAAATCCACCCGGGAACTCCAGGGAAACCCTCACGGGAATTCCAGGGAAATCCATCCAGAAATTCCAGGGAAATCCACCCGGGAATTCCAGGGAAACCCATCCGGGAACTCCAGGGAAACCCATCTGGGAACTCCAGGGAAATCCACCCGGGAATTCCAGGGAAATCCACCCAGGAATTCCAGCAAAATCCACCGGGGAATTCCAGGGAAATCCACTGAGATATTCCAGAAAAATCCACTGGGATGTTCCAGAAAAATCCACCTGGGAATTCCAGGGAAATCCACCCGGGAACTCCAGGGAAATCCATCCAGAAATTCCAGGGAAATCCACACGGGAATTCCAGGGAAACCCATCCGGGAACTCCAGGGAAACCCATCTGGGAACTCCAGGGAAATCCACCCGGGAACTCCAGGGAAACCCACCCGGGAATTCCAGGGAAACCCACCCAGGAACTCCAGGGAAACCCATCCGGGAATTCCAGGGAAATCCACCAGGATATTCCAGGGAAATCCACCCAGGAATTCCAGCAAAATCCAGCTGGGAATTCCAGGGAAATCCACTGAGATATTCCAGAAAAATCCACCTGGGAATTCCAGCGAAATCCACTGAGATATTCCAGAAAAATCCACCTGGGAATTCCAGCGAAATCCACTGAGATATTCCAGAAAAATCCACCTGGGAATTCCAGCGAAATCCACTGAGATATTCCAGAAAAATCCACCTGGGAATTCCAGCGAAATCCACTGAGATATTCCAGAAAAATCCACTGGGATGTTCCAGAAAAATCCACCTGGGAATTCCAGGGAAATCCACCCAGGAATTCCAGAAAAACCCAGCTGGGGATCTCAGCAAAATCCACTGGGATATTCCAGCAACATCCACCCAGGAATTTCAGCAAAATCCACAAGGATATTCCAGAAAAGTCCACCCAGGAATTCCAGGGAAATCCATTCAGGAATTCCAGCAAAATCCACTGGGATATTGCAGCAAAATCCACCTGGGAATTCTAGGAAAATCCACCTGGGAATCCCAGCAAAATCCACCCAGGATATTCCATTAAATCCACCTGGGAATTCCAGCAGAATTTCAGCAAAATCCACAAGGATATTCCAGAAAAGTCCACCCAGGAATTCCAGGGAAATCTATCCAGGAATTCCAGCAAAATCCACTGGGATATTGCAGCAAAATCCACCTGGGAATTCTAGGAAAACCCACCTGGGAATTCCAGCAAAATCTGAGACACCCTAGAAAAATCCACCTGGGAACCCAGCAAAATCCACCAGGATATTCCATTAAATCCACCTGGGATATTCCACTAAACCCTGCCAGGATATTCCAGCAAATCCCACTCCCAGGAAGCTGGGAGAGCGTTACTTCCCTTTTTCCAGCTGTGATTCCAGTGGGAAATCTGTCTGGGAAGGGATGGAGGGTGCTTGGTGCTGCTGCTGATTCCCAGTGGGAATATTGGACTTGGGAATGTTGGGAATTACTGGGAATATTTGGCTTGGAAATACTGGGAATTATTTGGAATATTCCCACTGGGATTAATTATGGGGAATATTGAGCTTGGAAAGTTAGATTTTATTGTGTCATTAACTAGATTTTTGGGATTGAAATCCAATGGGAATTCAGGTTTTAACAAAGAAAAATCCCCTTTCTTGCCCCTTCTCCCCCTTGTCCCTTTTTTCCCTTTTCTCCCATTCTTCCCCCATTTCTTTCCCCCATTTATTTTCTTTCCCCCTTTTCTTCCCCCTTTTACCCCACTTTCCCCCCCATTTTCCCCTCTTCTTTCCCTCCTGTCTTTCCCTCCTTTTCCCACCTTTTCTCCCACTTTTCCCTCCCATTTCTTCCCCTTTTCTTTCCCCTTTTCCCTTTCCCCCTTTTCCTTTTCCCCCTTTCCCTTTTCCCCCTTTCCCTTTTTCCCCCTATCCCCCTTTTTCTTTCCCCCTTTTTCCCCCTTCCCCCTTTCCCTTTTCCCCCCTTTCCATTTTCCCCTTTTTCTTTCCCCCTTTTCCCCCCTTCCCCCCATTT
>NW_024356616.1:4034-29067 GCF_014805655.1 Passer montanus | reverse complement strand
CCATTCCCCCCATTCCCCCCGCTTTCCCCCCCATTTCCCCGCAGGGTGCTGCAGCTGATGAACCTGACGGACTCGCGCCTGGCGCAGGCGGGCAATGAGAAGCTGGAGCTGGCCATGCTCAGCTTCTTCGAGCAGTTCCGCAAGATCTACATCGGGGACCAGGTGCAGAAGTCTTCCAAGGTAGGGGGCATCCCGGAATTCCGCCTTTCCCAGGAAAACCAGCCTCCATTTCTCCCCATTTTACCTGCATTCAGTCCCATTTCTGTCCTTTCTCCTCATTTTTCCTCAAAATCAATCCCAATTTTGGTATTTCTCCTCATTTGACCTGGAATTAAATCCCATTTTCTGGGATTCCTCCTGGAATGAAATCTCATTTTCTGGGATTTCTCCTGGAATTAAATCACATTTTCGCTCATTTCTCATTTTAGCTGGAATTCACTCCCATTTCTGTGATTCCTCCTGGAATTAAATCCCATTTTCTGGGATTCCTCCTGGAATGAAATCTCATTTTCTGAGATTTCTCCTGGAATTAAATCACATTTTCTCTCATTTCTCATTTTAGCTGGAATTAAATCCCATTTCTGTCATCCCTCCTGGAATTAAATCCCATTTCTATGACTTCTCCTCATTTTACCTGAAATTAAATCCCATTTCTGTGATTTCCTCATTTAGTCCCAAGTTTTGGCTTTCCAAATGCTGAGCTGGGTTGGGAATATTGGGAATTAAAGACCTGGATTTGGTTTTTCTAATTTTTTTTTATACCTGGGGTTACCTCAAACACCCCCCTGGGCTTCTCCCTGGTTTTAAAATGGGAATAAATCCAAATCTCCTTAATCCCAGTGGATTTGTAGCTGTGCTTTGGGATGTAAAATCCCTTTTTCCAATTAAAAAAAACGGGAATGTTGCTCTGGGATTGGGTTCTGTTCCTTCCTGGAGGAGAAATTGGATTGGGGTCAAATCCCTTCCCAGGGATTTGGGAACTGCTGAGAATTCCAGAGAAATCCACTCAAATCCTGGCTGTGTTTGGAGGTGGAGCACAGTTAAATCCCATTTTTTTGGGAATTTTCCTGGGAAAACCCAAATCCTCCTTCTTTACTGTCAAGCCATGCTGCTAGGACAAAAACAAAAGAGGAAAAATCAGGAAAAAATCAGGATTAGGATGGACTGGATCAACCCAATGGGAAAATCCCACAACATCCCCTTCTCCCAGCGAGGGAAAAGCGGATTTCTGGGGAGAATTCCCAGTTTTCCTGGCAGTTTGGAAGCCTTTTTTCCATGTTTTTTTGGGCAGCTGTACCGGAGGCTCTCGGAGGTGCTGGGGCTGAACGACGAGACCATGGTGCTGAGCGTGTTCATCGGGAAGATGTGAGTGTCCAGCAGCATTCCGGGGGTTCCTGGCATTCCTCGCCCTAAAATCCTGGAATTCCTGCTGCTCCAGGGAAGGGAATTCTCCAAATGCCACCAAAATGCCACAAATGCCAGAAAAATTCCACTAATTTCACCAAAACGCCACAAATTCTACAAAAATTCTACAAAAATTCCAGGTGTAGCCAAAACCAATCCCACAGAATCCCAAGGGCAGCCAATCCCACAGAATTCCAGGTACAGCAAATCCCACAAAATTCCAGGTGTAACCAATCCTACAGAATCCAAAAATTCCACAAATTTCACCAAAACGCCACAAATTCTACAAAAATTCTACAAAAATTCCAGGTGTAGCCAAAACCAATCCCACAGAATCCCAAGTGTGACAAATCCCAGAAATCCCAGGTGCAGCCAATCCCACAGAATTCCTGGTGTGACAAATCCCACAGAATTACAAGAGGAACCAATCCCACAGAATTGCAAGGGCCTGGAATCCCAGAAATCCCAGGTATAACCAATCCCACAGAATCCCAAGAGTGACAAATCCCACAGAAATCCAAGGGGAACCAATCCCACAGAAATCCAAGGGCAGCCAATCCCACAGAATTCCAGGTGTAACCTGGAATATCCACAGGACAATTTTCCCAGCCAGAAGTGAGCCTGGTGATTTTACTCCCAATTTTATGCCTCGTGCTGTTGTGAAATGGGAAAACTGAAAAAAAATTTACCACAATTCCTGGGAAAATTCCAGAAAATCCTGGGAAAATCCCTCTGATCCATGTTTTTCCTTCCCAGCATCACCAACCTGAAGTACTGGGGCCGCTGCGAGCCGATCACCTCCAAGACCCTGCAGCTGCTCAACGACCTCTCCATCGGATATCCTTTTGGGAAGGGCTCCCAAATCCTTGGGAAAAGCCATCCCGAAGTTCTGCTGGAACGGGAGCTGGCCCCCGTTCCTGGATTTCCCCCGGATTTTTGGGAATGAGGGGAGAGGAGGGCAGGATGAGCCTCGTGGGATGTTTGGGTTTGGTTGTTGTCGGTCGGAATTCCTTTGGAATTGAGCAGATTGTGCTCTGTCTTCTGGTCTTCCAGGAATTCCACAAGTTCCAGGAATTCCAGAGGGTTCAGAAATTCCAGAAGTTCCTGGGTTTTTCCCCAGGGGGTCCCCGAAAGCTGAGATTTGCACAATTTGGGTTATCCTTGGAACAAACAGCACAGAATTCCCAATTTATGGAGAACCAGACAGAATTCCCAATTTCCTGAGTAACCCAGGCCAATCCCGTTTTTCCAGCCTGTCCCTGCAAGTGATTTTCCAGGAATTTCACAATTTCCAGGAATTTCACAAGTTCCAGACCCTGAGTTTTCCCCCAGTGATCACCAAGGCTCTCCCCAATCCGAGATTTCCACAACTTGGGTTATCCTTGGAAAAAAACATAAAATTCCCAATTTCCTGAGTAACCCAGGCCAATCCCATTTTTCCAGCCTGTCCCTGGAAGTGATTTTCCAGGAATTCCACAAGTTCCAGAAGTTCCAGGAATTCCACAACTTCCAGACCCTGAGTTTTCCCCCAGTGATCACCAAGGGTCTCCCCAAGCCGAGATTTGCACAATTTGGATTTTCCTTGGAACAAACACAAAATTCCCAACTTCCTGAGTAACCCAGCCCCATCCCATTTTTCCAGCCTGTCCCTGCAAGTGTTTTCCCAGGAATTCCAGAATTTCCAGGAATTCCAGAAGTTCCAGACCCTCATTTGTTCCCCAGTGGTCACCAAGGGTTTCCCCAAGCCAGGAATTGAGCAGATTGTGCTCTGTCTTCTGGTCTTCCAGGAATTCCACAAGTTCCAGGAATTCCAGAGGGTTCAGAAATTCCAGAAGTTCCTGGGTTTTTCCCCAGGGGGTCCCCGAAAGCTGAGATTTGCACAATTTGGGTTATCCTTGGAACAAACAGCACAGAATTCCCAATTTATGGAGAACCAGACAGAATTCCCAATTTCCTGAGTAACCCAGGCCAATCCCATTTTTCCAGCCTGGCCCTGGCAGTGTTTTCCCAGGAATTCCAGGAATTCCAAGCCCAGAGTTTTTTCTCAGGGGTCACCAAGGCTCTCCCCAACATGAGATTTGCACAACTTGGATTTTCCTTGGAACAAACATAAAATTCCCAACTTCCTGAATAATCCAGGCAATTCCCAACTTCCTGAGTAACCCAGGCCAATCCCATTTTTCCAGCCTGTCCCTGCAAGTGATTTTCAGGAATTCCAGAAGTTCCAGGAATTCCACAACTTCCAGACCCTGAGTTTTCCCCCAGTGATCACCGCGGGTTTCCCCAAGCCGAGATTTGCACAATTTGGATTTTCCTTGGAACAAACACAAAATTCCCAATTTCCTGAGTAACCCAACCCAATCCCATTTTTCCAGCCTGTGCCTGGCAGGGTTTTCCCAGGAATTCCAGGAGTTCTGCTCTTCCTTGACCCCCTGCACGTACAGCAGCGTGCGGAAGCTGGTGAAGCTCAGCGCCGTGCAGTTCATGCTCAACAATCACACGGTGAGCGCTCCCTCCCTGCCTCATTCCCAGAAAATTCCATCCTGGATCCCCTCTGGAATTCCATCTGGCTCCCTGCGTTTCCGTGGTGCTGGAGGAACCTTTGGAAAATTAGATAAGTTTTTCCCCGGTGGTCACCGCGGGTTTCCCCAAGCCGAGATTTGCACAATTTGGATTTTCCTTGGAACAAACACAAAATTCCCAATTTCCTGAGTAACCCAACCCAATCCCATTTTTCCAGCCTGTGCCTGGCAGGGTTTTCCCAGGAATTCCAGGAGTTCTAGACATTCCAGAATTTCCAGGAATTCCACAACTTCCATACCCTGAGTTTTCCCCCAGTGATCACCAAGGCTCTCCCCAACATGAGATTTGCACAACTTGGATTTTCCTTGGAACAAACATAAAATTCCCAACTTCCTGAATAATCCAGGCAATTCCCAACTTCCTGAGTAACCCAGGCCAATCCCATTTTTCCAGCCTGTCCCTGCAAGTGATTTTCAGGAATTCCAGAAGTTCCAGGAATTCCACAACTTCCAGACCCTGAGTTTTCCCCCAGTGATCACCGCGGGTTTCCCCAAACCGAGATTTGCACAATTTGGATTTTCCTTGGAACAAACACAAAATTCCCAATTTCCTGAGTAACCCAACCCAATCCCATTTTTCCAGCCTGGCCCTGGCAGGGTTTTCCCAGGAATTCCAGGAGTTCTGCTCTTCCTTGACCCCCTGCACGTACAGCAGCGTGCGGAAGCTGGTGAAGCTCAGCGCCGTGCAGTTCATGCTCAACAATCACACGGTGAGCGCTCCCTCCCTGCCTCATTCCCAGAAAATTCCATCCTGGATCCCCTCTGGAATTCCATCTGGCTCCCTGCGTTTCCGTGGTGCTGGAGGAACCTTTGGAAAATTAGATATTTTGGGAAGTTTGAGGGTTTTTTGGTGGAATTCTTTGGTTTTGAGGGGGTGGGGTTTGGTGGCGCTTCCCATTCCCAAAGATTTCTGCTCTCCATAAAATCCAGGCTCATTCCTGGAAAATTCCCAGCCTGGGGTAGTGGTAGGGTCCTCATGGTGGATTTAGGTATTTTTCCTGGGAATTCCAGCAGAATTCCAGCTTTTGGGAACTGGATTGTGGGATTTAGGGAGGTGGAGCTTCACCGGGGAAGCCAGATGGGAAAAGGAAAATTGGGAATTGGGGTTGGTGTGGAGAATATCCCGTGAAAATGGGGATAAAATCTTCCCATCACACCAAAATTTGGGATCAGTTTTCCCAGGGAGGATGGGATTTAAATCCCTTCCAACCCAGAACATTCCAGGATTCCATTCCATGATGTTCCCAATCCCAGCAGCACTTCCAGAGGGTTTGCATTCCCTGCTGGAATTCCTGGCGTTCAGGGAGGTTCTCCAGGCATTTCCAGGATGTTTCCAGGAATTCCTGGAGTTCAGGGATGTTTCCCAGGAATTCCTGGAGTTCAGGGATGTTTCCCAGGAATTCCTGTGTTTCCCAGGAATTCTGGAGTTCAGGGATGTTTCCCAGGAATTTCTGGGGTTCAGGGATGTTTCCCAGGAATTCCTGGAGTTAGGGATGTTTCCCAGGAATTCCTGGGGTTCAGGGATGTTTCCCAGGAATTCCTGGAGTTCAGGGATGTTTCCCAGGAATTCCTGGAGTTCAGGGATGTTTCCCAGGAGTTCCTGGAGTTCATGGGTGTTTCCCAGGAATTCTGGAGTTCAGGGATGTTTCCCAGGAATTCCTGGAGTTCAGGGATGTTTCCCAGGAATTCCTGGATTCAGGGGTGTTTCCCAGGAATTCCTGGATTCAGGGGTGTTTCCCAGGAATTCCTGGAGTTCAGGGATGTTTCCCAGGAATTCCTGGATTCAGGGGTGTTTCCCAGGAATTCCTGGATTCAGGGGTGTTTCCCAGGAATTCCTGGAGTTCAGGGATGTTTCCCAGGAATTCCTGGATTCAGGGGTGTTTCCCAGGAATTCCCAGGGCCTTCAGCCCTATTTCCCACTCTGGAATTAGGTTTTTCCATGGAAAATAATCAGGAATCAGCCTGCAGGGCCAGAATTCCTGGAATTCCCCCGGGGAGAAAAGTGGGATTTGCAGCTCCTGCCAGCTCTGGGAATGCTGCAGATCCCACAATTCCATAAACCCAGCGGATTTTGGGATCAGCTGGCACTTGTGGCTGCTCAGGATCCAGCTCAGGACAAACCCCTGAGCATCCCGCAGCTTTCTCCATTTCCCACCTCATTTTCCCAACATTTCCCTGGAAAAACCACCTTTTCCATGTGGGAATTTTTTCCTGGAGCTCCTCCCTCCTTGCCCCATCCCGGTTTTCCTTTTCCAGAGCGAGCACTTTTCCTTCCTGGGAATCAACAACCAGTCCAACCTGACGGACATGCGCTGCCGCACCACCTTCTACACGGCCCTGGGCCGGCTGCTCATGGTGGATTTAGGTATTTTTCCTGGGAATTCCAGCAGAATTCCAGCTTTTGGGAACGGGATTGTGGGATTTGGGGAGGTGGAGCTTCACTGGGAAAGACACGGGAAAAGGAGAATTGGGAATTGGGGTTGGTGTGGAGAATGTCCTGTGAAAATGGGGATAAAATCTTCCCATCCCACCAAGATTTGGGGTCCATTGTCCCATCCCAAAATTTGGGATCAATTTTCCCATCCCAAAATTTGGGATCAATTTTCCCATCCCAAAATTTGGGATCAATTTTTCCATCCCAAAATTTGGGATCAATTTTCCCATCCCAAAATTTGGGATCAGTTTTGCCACCCCGCCAGGATTTGGGGATAAATATTCCCTGGATTTTCCGTGTTTTCCCATGGATTTCCCATGTTTTTTTCATGGATTTTTCCATGGATTTCCCATGTTTTCCCCATGTTTTTCCCATGGATTTTCCCATGTTTTCCAGGGGAGGACAAGGATCAGTACGAGCAGTTCATGGGGGATTTTCACATATTTTCCCATGTTTTTCCCATGGATTTCCCCTGTTTTCCATGGATTTATCCATGTTTCCCATGTTTTCCCATGGATTTCCCATGTTTTCCCATGGATTTTTTTCCATGTTTTCTGTGTTTTCCCATGTTTTCCCATGTTTTTCCCATGTTTCCCAGGGGAGGACGAGGACCAGTACGAGCAGTTCATGCTGCCCCTCACGGCCGCCTTCGAGGCCGTGGCTCAGATGTTCAGCACCAACTCCTTCAACGAGCAGGAGGCCAAGGTCAGCAGGGGGGACCGGGATGGAGGGAGCTGGGGCTCCTCAATCCCCTGGGCTCAGTTTAATGGGAGCTGGGGCTCCTCAGTCCCCTGGGATTGATCCAGAGGGAGCTGGGGCTCCTCAATCCCCTTTTATTTTATTTATTTTATTTTATTGTATTTTATTGTATTTTATGTTTATTTTATTTTATTTTATTTTATTTATTTTTATTTTATTTATTTTATTTTAATTTAATGTATTTTACTTGGTTTGATTTTGCTCTGTCCTGCTGTGGATTCGATGTCTGCCCGGTGCTCGCTGCGGCTGCGCAGCGCACGCTGGTGGGGCTGGTGCGGGACCTGCGCGGCATCGCCTTCGCCTTCAACGCCAAGACCAGCTTCATGATGCTCTTCGAGTGGATGTATCCTCCGAACCCTCACCCCAAATCCTGGCCCCAAATCCCGGCCCCATCCCAAATTCCGATCCCAAATCCTGACCCCAATCCCAAATCCCGGCCCCAAATCCTGACCCCAAATCCCGGCCCCATCCCAAATCCCAACCCCAATCCCAAATCCCGACCCCAAATCCCGACCCCATCCCAAATCCCGATCCCAAATCCCAGCCCCAAATCCTGACCCCAATCCCAAATCCTGACCCCAAATCCCGGCCCCATCCCAAATCCCGGCCCCAATCCCAAATCCTGGCCCCAATCCCAAATCCCGGCCCCAATCCCAAATCCTGGCCCCAATCCCAAATCCTGGCCCCAATCCCAAATCCCGGCCCCATCCCAAATCCTGACACCAATCCTGGCCCCATCCCAAATTCCGATCCCAAATCCTGACCCCAATCCCAAATCCTGACCCCATCCCAAATCCTGGCCCCAATCCTGGCCCCATCCCAAATCCTGACCCCAATCCTGGCCCCATCCCAAATCCTGGCCCCAAATCCCAGCCCCAAATCCTGACCCAAATCCCAATCCCAAATCCCAGCCCCATCCCAAATCCCGGCCCCAAATCCCGGCCCCAAATCCTGACCCCAATCCCAAATCCTGGCCCCAAACCCTCATCCCAAATCCCAGCCTCAAATCCCGATCCCAAATCCCGACCCCAAATCCCAATCCCAAATCCTGACCCCAATCCCAATCCCAAATCCTGGTCCCAAATGCCACCCCAATTATCCCAATCCCAAATCCTGACCCCAATCAAATCCCAGCCTCAAATCCCGATCCCAAATCCCGACCCCAAATCCCAATCCCAAATCCTGACCCCAATCCCAAATCCCAATCCCAAATCCCAACCCCATCCCAAATCCCGGAATCCCTTTGGAGAACCCCAGTGCCCGGGAATTCCCACCAATCCACAGGGAACCCTGGAATCCCAATTCCCAAAATCCCCAGGGAACCCTCTGGAAATCCCAATTCCCCACGGGGGCAATCCCAATTTCCCCTTGGAGGACTCGGTGCCCTCATTCCCAAAAATCCTAAATCCCATCCCTCGGGAATACCTCCAAAAATCCCAATTTCCCGGGAATTTCCCCTTGGATTTACAGGACTTGATGTCCTTTATTCCCAAAAATCCTAAATCCCATCCCTCAGGAATGCCCCCAAAAATCCCAATTTCCCGGGAATTCCCCTTGGATTTACAGGACTTGATGTCCTTTATTCCCAAAAATCCTAAATCCCATCCCTCAGGAATGCCCCCAAAAATCCCAATTCCTGGGAATTCCCTAAATTTTCTTGGGAATTTCCCAGGGATTTACAGGATTTAGTGTCCTTCATTCCCAAAAACCCTGGTTTGCCTCAAAAAATTGGGATTTTTTCCTTTCCCTCCAAAAAAAACCTTTTTGGGTTCTGGTTTGCTTTTAAAAATTGGAATTTCCTTAAACAAATTGGGATTTTTTCCCTTGAAAATCTTTTGCAGAAGGATCGGGATTTTTCCCTTTGAAAATCCTTTCCCTTGAAAATTTCCCTTGGGAATCCTTCCTGAATTTCCTTCCTGAATTTCCTTCCTGGATTTCCTTCCTGAATTTCCTTCCTGAATCTCCCCCTGATTTTTACCACACCCACGATTTTTCCCAGGATAAAAAAATAACAATAATTCCAAAAAAAAAACCCAAATTTCAGCAGCACCATCCTTGCGTGACCCCAAACCCCAACCTCCTTTGGAATATTCCATTTCCACGGAATTTTTGGCCTGGAGAAGTGGGAATTCCTTAATTTCCTGGCAGTTACCCCTCCTACATGCCCATCCTGCAGCGAGCCATCGAGCTCTGGTACCACGACCCCGCCTGCACCACGCCCGTCCTCAAACTCATGGCTGAGCTGGTCCACAACAGGTAGGAATCCCCAAAATCTGGGATTTCATGGAATTCTGCCCCTTGGAAGGGGTTGCTTCATCCCTCCCCGGGTGGTTGTTGCCCCCAAAACCCTCATTTTTTATCCAAATCCCCCTTTTTGCCCCATTTCCCCCTGCCAAATCCTCATTTTTTATCCAAATCCCCATTGTTTTCCCCCTTTTTCCTCCTAAATCCCATTTTTCCTCCTAAATCCTATTTATAACAGGTAGGAATGTCCTTAAAATTTGGGATTTCCTGGAATTCTGTGCCTTGGAAAGAGTTTAGAGATGATTCCATCTCTCTCTTTGTGGTTGTTGCCCCCCAGACTCCATTTTTCCCCAAAATCCCTTTTTTCCCCACTAAATCCCCATTTCTAACAGGTAGGAATTCCCACAATTCTGGGATTTCATGGAATTCTGCCCCTTGGAAGGGGTTGTTTCATCCCTCCCCGTGTGGTTGTTGCCCCCAAAACCCTCATTTTTTCCCCAAATCCCCATTGTTTTCCCCCATTTTCCCCCCAAATCCCATTTTTCCTCCTAAATCCTGTTTATAACAGGTAGGAATGTCCTTAAAATTTGGGATTTCCTGGAATTCTGTGCCTTGGAAAGAGTTTAGAGATGATTCCATCTCTCTCTTTGTGGTTGTTGCCCCCCAGACTCCATTTTTCCCCAAAATCCCTTTTTTCCCCACTAAATCCCCATTTCTAACAGGTAGGAATTCCCACAATCTGGGATTTCATGGAATTCTGCCCCTTGGAAGGGGTTGTTTCATCCCTCCCTGTGTGGTTGTTGCCCCCCAAAACCCTCATTTTTTCCCCAAATCCCCATTGTTTTCCCCCCAAATCCCATTTTCCTCCTAAATCCTGTTTATAACAGGTAGGAATGTCCTTAAAATTTGGGATTTCCTGGAATTCTGTGCCTCGGGAAGGGTTTCCAGCTGATTTCATCCCTCTCTTTGTGGTTGTTGCCCCCCAGATCCCTTTTTTCCCCCATTTTTCTCCCAAATCCCTTTTTTCCCCACTAAATCCCCATTTCTAACAGGTAGGAAATTCCCAAAAATCTGGGATTTCATGGAATTCTGCTCCTTGCAAGAGCTTTAAAGCCAGTTAAATATCCATGGGCAGGGACTCAATCTTCTCTCCCAGGAGATCCAACCTCTCCTTGAGCATTCCCAGGAATCCAGGAGCAGCCACAGCTCCTCTGGGAATTCCAGCCAGGAATTCCTTCCCAAAACCCCACCCCAATCTCCCCTTTCCCGGTTTAAATCCATTCCCTGTGTCCCATCCCTTATCCCAAATCCCTCTGCAGCTCTCCTGGAATGTTCTGGAAGCTCTCCCTGGAATTCCCCTTCTCCAGGGGAGCATTCCCAGCTCTCCCAGGCTCCTGCAGCCCCGGAGCAGCTCCCTGGCTCTGAGCATTCCCGTTTTTTTCCCGGTTTTCCTGCAGATCCCAGCGGCTGCAGTTTGATGTCTCCTCTCCCAACGGGATCCTGCTCTTCCGGGAGACCAGCAAGATGATCACGACCTACGGTGAGCGCTCCTGGAGCTGCCTGGGTGCAGCCATGGAAAATCCCAGCTAAATCCTGGATACGTCCTGGAAACGTCCTGGAAACGTCCTGGGTTCATCCTAGAAAAATCCTGGGTTCATCCTGGGTTCATCCTAGAAAAATCCTGGATTCATCCATGGATAAATCTTGAAAATATCCAGGGTTCATCCGTGGATAAATCCTGGATTCATCCTGAAAACATCCTGGATTCATCCTGGCTTCATCCTAGAAAAATCCTGGCTTCATCCATGGAAAAATCCTGGGTTCATCCATGGATAAATCCTGGATTCATCTTGGGTTCATCCTAGAAAAATCCTGAGTTCATCCTGGATTCATCCATGGATAAATCCTGGATTCATCCTGGAAATGTCCTGGCCTCATCCTAGAAAAATCCTGGATTCATCCTGGGTTCATCCTTCAAAAATTCTGGATTCATCCTTAGATAAATCCTGGGTTCATCCTGGGTTCATCCATGGATAAATCCTGAAAATATCCTGGGTTCATCCGTGGATAAATCCTGGAAACATCCTGGATGATGGAGTGGTTTGGGTTGGAAAGGAGCCACGTAAATAATTCCTAGATTTTGGTTTGTAGCGGATTTGAATTCCCATCCAGTTTGGAATTCATGGGATCATGGAATGGAATGGATTTGGAATCCCTTAAATCCCTGCAGGTGGGGGTTGGAAAGGAGCCATGGAAATAATTCCCACATTTTGGGCTGGAGTGGATTTGGAATCCCACCTGCTTTGGAATTCAAGGGATCATGGAATGGATTGGGTTGGAATGGATTTGAAATCCCATCCAAATTCCCAGATTTTGGGTTGGAACAGATTTGAAATCCCATCCCAGTTCCCATATTTTGACTTGGAATGGAATTTAAATGCCATCCCAATTCCCCAGTTTCGGGTTGGAGTGGATTTGGAATCCCATCCACTTTGGAATTTATGGGATCATGGAATGGATTGGGTTGGAATGGATTTAAAATCCCATCCCAGTTCCCCAATTTTGAGTTGGAATGGATTTGGAATCCCATCCACTTTGGAATTTCCAGATTTTGGGGTGGAACAGATTTGAAATCCCATCCCAGTTCCCAGATTTTGGGTTGGAATGGATTTTAGATCCCATCCACTTGGGAATTTCCAGATTTCGGGTTGGAATGGATTTGAAATCCCATCCACTTTAGAATTCAAGGGATCGTGGAATGGAATGGATTTGAAATCCCATCCCAGTTCCCAGATTTTGACTTGGACTAGTATTTAAATGCCATCCCAATTCCACAGTTTCAGGTTGGAACAGATTTTAAATCCCATCCAATTCCCAGGTTTTGGTTGAATGGATTTGGAATCCCATCCCAATTCCCAGATTTTGGGTTGGAGTGGATCTGAAATCCCATCCCAGTTCCCAGATTTTGGGTTGGAATGGATCTGGAATCCCATCCCAGTTCCCCAGTTTTGGGTTGGAGTGGATTTTAGATCCCATCCAGTGTGGAATTCAAGGGATCATGGAATGGAATGGATTTGAAATCCCATCCCAGTTCCCAGATTTTGGGTTGGAATGGATCTGGAATCCCATCCCAGTTCCCCAGTTTTGGGTTGGAGTGGATTTTAGATCCCATCCAGTGTGGAATTCAAGGGATCATGGAATGGAATGGATTTGAAATCCCATCCCAATTCCCAGATTTCGGGTTGGAATGGAATTTAAATGCCATCCCAGTTCCCAGATTTGGGTTGGAATGGGTTTGGAGCCCCATCCCAATTCCCAGATTTGGGTTGGAGTGGAATTGAAACCCCATCCCAGTTCCCAGATTTGGGTTGGAATGGGTTTGGAATGCCATCCCAGTTCCCAGATTTGGGTTGGAATGGGTTTGGAATGCCATCCCAGTGGGTTTGGAGCCCCATGGGGCGGGATGGGATGGTGATCCCGGGCCGGCATTCCCGCAGGGAATCGCATCCTGACGCTGGGCGAGGTGCCCAAGGACCAGGTGTACGCGCTGAAGCTGAAGGGAATCTCCATCTGCTTCTCCATGCTGAAGGCGGCGCTCAGCGGCAGCTACGTCAACTTCGGCGTCTTCCGGCTCTACGGGGACGACGCGCTGGACAACGCCCTGCAGACCTTCATCAAGCTGCTGCTCTCCATCCCCCACAGCGACCTGCTGGTGAGGCGCCTGTCCTGGGGATTCCAGCCCTGGGAATTCCAGCCCTGGGAATTCCAGCCCTGGGAATTCCAGCCCTGGGAGTTCCAGCCCTGGGAGTTCCAGCCCTGGGAGCTCCAGCCCTGGGAATTCCAGCCCCGGGAATTCCAGCCCTGGGAGTTCCAGCCCTGGGAGTTCCATCCTGGCAGTTCCAGCCCTGGGAATTCCAGCCCCGGAAGTTCCAGCCCCGGGAGTTCCAGCCCTGGGAGTTTCATCCCCCGGGAGTTCCAGCCCTGGGAATTCCAGCCCTGGGCGTTCCAGCCCCAGGAGTTCCATCCCCTGGCAGTTCTATCCCTGGGAATTCCATCCCTGAGAGTTCCATCCTGGCAGTTCCAGCCCTGGGAATTCCATCCCTGGGAATTCCATCCCTGAGAGTTCCATCCTGGCAGTTCCATCCCTGGGAATTCCATCCCCCGGGAGTTCCATCCTGACAGTTCCATCCCCAGGAGTTCCATCCCTGGGAATTCCAGCCCTGGGAATTCTATCCCAGGAAAAGCTGGAGGCGAGGAAGGAGGGATGAAGGGGTTGGGGCAGGGAATGGGCACCAGCAGTGAGCTCTGGGTGAAGCACAGGAAGAATTCCCAGATTCTGGGTGGGAATGGGTTTGAAATCTTGTTCAGTTTGGAATTTAAAGGATCAGGGAATGGTTTGGGTTGGAATGGATTTGAAATCCCATCCCAATTCCCAGATTCTGGGTGGGAATGGATCTGAAATCCCATCCCAGTTCCCAGATTCTGGGTGGGAATGGATTTTAAATCCTGACCAGTTTGGAATTCATGGGATCATGGAATGGTTTAGGTGGGAAAGGAACCACATCAATAATTCCCAGATTTTGGTTTGGAATGGGTTTGAAATCCCGTCCCAATTCCCAGATTTTCTTTGGGAAAATATAAAGTGGGAAAAAATATTGGATGGAGCAGTGTTGGGAATGGGATGGGATGGGATGGGATGGGATGGGATGGGATGGGATGGGATGGGATGGGATGGGATGGGATCCATGGGATGGGATGGGATGGGATGGGATCCATGGGATGGGATGGGATGGAAAGGAAAACTGGGAAATCTCTTGGAATGGGAGAGAAGGAAGTTGGGAAATGTGTTGGAACACAGATTTTCTGGGAGAGAGAATCCTTGGTCGGTTCTTCCCAGGAGATCCATCAGCACATTCCAGGTGATTCATGGGAATTCAGGAATTTGCTGCTTCCAGGAAAACCAAGCAGATTTCCCTTCTTTCCCTGCAGGATTATCCCAAACTCAGCCAATCCTACTATTCCCTGCTGGAAGTGCTCACGCAGGACCACATGAACTTCATCGCCAGCCTGGAGCCGCACGTCATCATGTACATCCTGTCGTCCATCTCCGAGGGGCTGACGGCGCTGGGTGAGGCCGCCGCGCTGCCTGGGGCTGGGATGGGGTGTTCTGGGATCGGGATGGGGTGTTCTGGGATCGGGATGGGGTGTTCTGGGATTGGGATGGGGTGTTCTGGGATCGGGATGGGGTGTTCTGGGATCGGGATGGGGTTTTCTGGGATTGGGATGGGGTGTTCTGGGATCGGGATGGGCTTTCCTGGGATTTGGGATGTGCTTTCCTGGGATTTGGGATGGGCTTTCCTGGGATTTGGGATGTGCTTTCCTGGGATTTGGGATGTGCTTTCCTGGGATTTGGGATGTGCTTTCCTGGGATTTGGGATGTGTTTTCCTGGGATTTGGGATGTGCTTTCCTGGGATTTGGGATGTGCTTTCCTGGGATTTGGGATGCAGTTTGCCTGGGATTTGGGATGTGTTTTCCTGGGATTTGGGATGTGCTTTCCTGGGATTTGGGATGCATTTCCCTGGGATTTGGGTTGCAGTTTTCCTGGGATTTGGGAAGAGCTCAGAGTTAAAAACCCCATTTTCCACCTGGGGGTTTCTCCTCTGGGATTCTGAGAGGTTGGAGCTGTGATTCCCTCACTGATCCCACCAAAAATTAATGGTTCTGGGAATTTTTGGGATTTTGGATTGGTTTGGGTTGGAAAGGATTTCAGTGCCAATGCCAGGGACACCTCCCACAATCCCAGATTGTCCCAGCTTGGCCTTGTATGCTTCCCTTTATTTTCCTCCAAAACCCCATTTTTTTCCCATTTTCCATTTTCCCTGCCAAACTCCCATTTTCCCCCTATTTTTCCCTATTTCCCCCCCAACCCCTGTTATTTCCCCATTTTTCTCCCTAAACCCTCTTTTATTTATCCAAACCCCAGCCAGGGACACCTCCCACAATCCCAGATTGTCCCAACTTGGCCTTGTATGCTTCACTTTATTTTCCTCCAAAACCCCATTTTTTCCCCCAAACCCCATTTTTTTCCCTCAAACCCCCATTTTCCCCCCCCAAACCCCATTTTTCCCCCCCAAACCCCGTTTCCCCCCAAGCCCTGACGTGTCCCCCGCTGTCCCCAGACACCATGGTGTGCACGGGCTGCTGCTCCTGCCTGGACCACATCGTCACCTACCTGTTCAAGCAGCTCTCGCGCAGCACCAAGAAGAGATCGACGCCGCTGGCGCAGGAGAGCGATCGCTTCCTGCACATCATGCAGCAGCACCCCGAGATGGTGCAGCAGGTGAGCCCCACACCTGGGGGGCAAAAAATACATCTGGGGGGGGCAAAAAATAACCTGGGGACACAAAAAAAACAACTGGGGAGGTCAAAATTCACCTGGGGAGGCCAAAAATACCTGGGGGCTCCAAAATTCACCTGGGGAGGCTCAAATTCACCTGAGGGCTCCAAAAAAACACTTGAGGAAGCCAAAAAATAACCTGGGGGCACCAAAATACACCTGGGGAACCCAAAATTGACTGGAGAGCAACCCCAGAGACTCCTAAACTGACCTGGGCACCCCAAAATTGACCTGGGCACCCCAAAAGCCACCAGAATTCCCTGGTTGCACTCAGAGCTCCAGAGCCTTGAGCTTCCAGGAGCATTCCAGGAGATTCCCAGCTCCCAGGGCAAGGAGGGAGCTGGGATGGGATTTGGGATGGGATGGGATCCATGAGATCCATGGCAGTCAGATGGGATCCATGGTGTTGGGATGGGATTTGGGATGGGATTGGGATCCATGGGATGGGACGGAGGGGGCTGCCTTTAACCCCTGGCTGAAGCCACCAGAATTCCCTGGTTGCACTCAGAGCTCCAGAGCCTTGAGCCTCCAGGAGCATTCCAGGAGATTCCCAACTCCCAGGGCGAGGAGGGATCTGGGATGGGATTTGGGATGAGACTGGATCCATGGGATGGGATGGGATCCATGGGATGGGATTTGGGATCCATGGGATGGGACTTAACCCCTGGCTCCCCGTGGCAGATGCTCTCCACGGTGCTGAACATCATCATCTTCGAGGACTGCCGGAACCAGTGGTCCATGTCCCGGCCTCTGCTCGGCCTCATCCTGCTCAACGAGAAGGTAAAGGATCCGTCCCAGCTGGAAAAGGCTTGGATGGAGGAGGAGAACATTCCCAGAAAGGCCTCGGAGTGATCCCGTGGCCAGGATGATCCTTGGAGAGATCCCATGATCAGGATGATTCTTGGGATGATGATCCCATGGCCAGGATGATCCTTGGGATGATCCCGTGGCCAGGATGATCCTTGGTGTGATCCCATGATCAGGATGATTCTTGGAATGATGATCCCATGGCCAGGATGATCCTTGGTGTGATCCCATGGCCAGGATGATCCTTGGGATGGGATGATCCTTGGTGTGATCCCATGGCCAGGATGATCCTTGGGATGATCCCACAGCCAGGATGATCCCGTGGCCAGGATGATCCTTGGTGTGATCCCATGGCCAGGATGGTCCGTGGAGCTGAGCACTCCAGCTCCATCCATGACACACTGGGATGCTCCCTCGTTATTCCCAGCTCCCCGCGGGGGCGGGCCCTGTCCCAAGCCCGGATCCCGTGGGAATGAGCCCCTGGCTGCCCTGTCTCCGCAGTACTTCTCGGACCTGAGGAACAGCATCGTGAACAGCCAGCCCCCGGAGAAGCAGCAGGCCATGCACCTGTGCTTCGAGAACCTCATGGAGGGCATCGAGCGCAACCTGCTCACCAAGAACCGCGACAGGTCGGGAACGGGACGGAACGGGAGCGGCGTTCCCGCGGGATGGGGGGAGCCTCAACATCCACGGGTGCTTCCACCACCCCAGGGGCATCCAGCCCGGCCTGGGACACTTCCAGGGATGGGGCAGCCACAGCTTCTCTGGGAATTCCATCCCAGGACCTCGCTGCCCTCACAGGGAGGAATTGCTTCCCAGTATCCCCATTTGTTTGAAACTTCCCATGGAAAGATTCCTTCGTGGGTTTGTGGTTGGAGTGGTTTGGATTGGGAGGGATCCTAAATATCCACAGGTATTTCCCACCACACCTTCTGTATCCCAGGCCGATCCAGCCCGGCCTGGGACACTTCCAGGGATGGGGCAGCCACAGCTGCTCTGGGAATTCCAGCCCAGCCCCTCAACCCTCCCTACCAGGAATTCCTTCCCAGTATCCCCATTTGTTTGAAATTTCCCATGGGATTCCTTCATGGCTTCATGGTTAGAATGCTTTGGGTTGGGAGGAATCCTCAGTATCCACAGGTATTTCCCACCACACCTTCTGTATCCCAGGCTGATCCAACCTGGCCTGGGACACTTCCAGGGATGGAGCAGCCACAGCTGCTCTGGGAATTCCAGCCCAGGCCCTTGCCACCCTCCCAGCCAGGAATTCCTTCCCAATATCCCGTTCCAGTTTGAAACTTCCCATGGGATTCCTTCATGGCTTCATGGTTAGAATGCTTTGGGTTGGGAGGAATCCTCAGTATCCACAGGTATTTCCCACCACACCTTCTGTATCCCAGGGTGCTCCAGCCTGGCCTGGGACACTTCCAGGGATGGAGCAGCCACAGCTGCTCTGGGAATTCCAGCCCAGGCCCTTGCCACCCTCCCAGCCAGGAATTCCTTCCCAATATCCCGTTCCAGTTTGAAACTTCCCATGGGATTCCTTCATGGCTTCATGGCTGGAATGTTTTGGGTGGGAAGGGATCCTAAATATCCACAGGTATTTCCCACCACACCTTCTGTATCCCAGGGTGCTCCAGCCTGGCCTGGGACACTTCCAGGGATGGAGCAGCCAGAGATTTTCCTCTGGGAATTGCTTCCCAGTATCCCATTCCAGTTTGAAACTTCCCATGGAAAGATTCCTTCATGGGTTTGTGGTTGGAGTGGTTTGGATTAGGAGGGATCCTAAATATCCATGGGTATTTCCCACCACACCTTCCACTGTCCCAGGGTGCTCCAGCCTGGCCTGGGACACTTCCAGGGATGGGGCAGCCACAGCTCCTCTGGGAGTTCCATCCCAGCCCCTTGCCAGTCTCCCAGCCAGGAATTCCTTCCCAAGATCCCATTCCAGTTTGAAACGTCCCATGGGATTCCTTCATGGCTTTGTGGATGGAATGGTTTGGGTTGGGAGGGACCTGAAATCCCACCCAGTGCCGTGGGCAGGGACACCTCCCGTGGGAGCAGGGTGCTCCAGGCTGGCTTTGGGCACTCCCAGGGATGGAGAAACCCCAGATCCTCCTCTGGGAATTCCATCCCAGGCAGGAATTCCTTCCCAGTGTCCCCGTTCCAGTGGGAGGGAATCCCTTCACGGGAAGTGGTGGATCCCCTCCTTGGTGTGGAGACCCCGCCGGGCTCGGCGCTGAGTTCTGGGGGAATGCTCCGAGCTGGACAATTCCGTGGGATGGGGGAGTGGTGCAAGCAAGGAATAATGCAATGGTGGAGTGGTGGAATTATGGAGTGGTGGAGTCATGGAATGATAGACTCATGGAATGATGGAATGCTGGAATGATGGAATGTGAGGGAATGGTGGAATCATGGAATGATGGAATGCTGGTGGAGCTGGACAATTCCGTGGGATGGGGGAGTGGTGCAAGCAAGGAATAATGCAATGGTGGAGTGGTGGAATTATGGAGTGGTGGAGTCATGGAATGCTGGAGTCATGGAATCATGGAATGATAGAATGCTGGAATGATGGAATGTGATGGAATGGTGGAATCATGGAATCAGGGACTGCTAGAATGATGGAATGATGGAATGATAGGATCATGGAATGGTGGAATCATGGAATGTGATGGAATGGTGGAATGACAGAATGATGGAATAATGGAATGGTGGAATCATGGGATGATAGAATGATGGAATGCTGGAATGATAGAATCATGGAATATGATGGAATGGTGGAATCATGGAATGATGGAATGCTGGAATGATGGAATGTGATGGAATGCTGGAATCATGGAATCAGGGACTGCTAGAATGGTGGAATCATGGAATGTGATGGAATGGTGGAATGACAGAATGATGGAATAATGGAATGGTGGAATCATGGGATGATAGAATGATGGAATGCTGGAATGATAGAATCATGGAATATGATGGAATGGTGGAATCATGGAATGATGGAATGGTGGAATGATGGAATGACCAAGTCATGGAATGATGGAATGCTGAAATGATGGAACGTGATGGAATGGTGGAGTGGTGGAATAATGGGATGATGGAATGGTGGAATAGTGGAATGATGGAATAGTGGAATCATGGAATGATGGAATGCTGGAATGATGGAATCACAGAATCATGGAATGATAGAATGCTGGAATGATGGAATGTGAAGGAATGGTGGAGTGGTGGAATCATAGAATGATGGAATAGTGGGATGGTGGAATGGTGGAATTGTGGAACTGTGGAATCATAGACTAGTGGAATCATGGACTGCTGGAATGATAGAATCATGGAATGGTGGAATCATGGAATGATAGAATTCTGGAGGGATGGAATGCGATGGAATGATGGAATCACGGAATCATGGAATTGAGGGAATGATAGAACGATGGAATCATGGAATGTGATGGAATGCTGGAATCATGGAACGATAGAGTGATGGAATCATGGACTGCTGGAATGATGGAATGATGGATTCATGGAAGGGTGGAATGATGGAATGATAGAAGGGTGGAATGATGGAATGCTGAAATGATGGAACATGATGGAATGGTGGAGTGGTGGAATAGTGGAATGATGGAATAGTGGAATCATGGAATCATGGACTGCCGGAATGATGGAATGCTGGAATGATTGAATGTGAAGGAATGGTGGAGTGGTGGAATCATAGAATGATGGAATAGTGGGATGGTGGAATTGTGGAACTGTGGAATCATAGACTAGTGGAATCATGGACTGCTGGAATGATAGAATCATGGAATGGTGGAATCATGGAATGATAGAATTCTGGAGGGATGGAATGTGATGGAATGCTGGAATCATGGAACGATAGAGTGATGGAATCATGGACTGCTGGAATGATGGAATGATGGATTCATGGAAGGGTGGAATGATGGAATGATAGAAGGGTGGAATGATGGATTCATGGAATGATGGGATGATGGAATGACAGAAGGGTGGAATGATGGAATGTGTTGGACTGCTGGAGCCGTGGCACGCTGCAGTCCCGGCACGCTGGACTCCCCTGTCCCGTCTCCCCAGGTTCACCCAGAACCTGTCGGCGTTCCGGAGGGAGGTCAACGACTCCATGAAGAACTCGAGCTACGGCGTCAACAGCAACGACATGATGAGCTGACACCTCGCGAGCCTCCGGCCCCAGCGGCCCCAGGGCCTTCCCACCCCGGCAGGAGAGAGCAGCTGGAGCTGCCGTGGGAAGGGCACGATCCAGGAGCAGGAATTCCAAGGTGTCTGTGTCTCTCTTTGTCCTTCCCTGGCCGGAATGTGGAACCGGCGGCGCTCCGCTGCGAAAAGCCTGCCTTGTATAAAACAAAAAAACAAACAAAAAACAAAAAAAAACATGTACATTTTTTCATAACATTTTGGAGCAAGGTTTATATTGAGTTTCAGAAAAACGAGACAAAAAAAGAAAAAAAAAGGCAAAAAAACTGCAAAAAAAAATCACAAAAAAAGAAAAAAAAACACACACAAAAAAAAACCAAAACGATGATAAAAAAAAAAGACAAAATGATAAAAAAAAAACAAAAAACAAAGTGTGATTGAAATTTTTACAGAGTCCTGGTGCAGCCAGTGCTGGTGTGAGGGTTGTGAATGCGAGTGAGGAAAGCGTGGCCTGAAGCTTTACTGGGCGAGGGGGTGGCTGTGTGAAAGTGCAGAGATCTATTTAGTGAGACGAGCTGTAGAGAGAAGCAAAAACTCAAACAACACAAAAAAAATTAAAAAAAAAAATTAAAAATAATAATAATAATAATAATAAAAAAACACCACAGGTTTATATTGAGTTTCAGAAAAACGAGACAAAAAAAGAAAAAAAAAGGCAAAAAAACTGCAAAAAAAAATCACAAAAAAAGAAAAAAAAACACACACAAAAAAAAACCAAAACGATGATAAAAAAAAAAGACAAAATGATAAAAAAAAAACAAAAAACAAAGTGTGATTGAAATTTTTACAGAGTCCTGGTGCAGCCAGTGCTGGTGTGAGGGTTGTGAATGCGAGTGAGGAAAGCGTGGCCTGAAGCTTTACTGGGCGAGGGGGTGGCTGTGTGAAAGTGCAGAGATCTATTTAGTGAGACGAGCTGTAGAGAGAAGCAAAAACTCAAACAACACAAAAAAAATTAAAAAAAAAAATTAAAAATAATAATAATAATAATAATAAAAAAACACCACAAAAAAAAAAAAGGCATTGTAAAATTCCAAATGTATATTTTTTCTTATTAAGCCCCCCTGAAAAATCACAATTTCCCGGTCCCGTCGCGCCCTCGTTCTTGGGAACTCGAAGCCATGACGTGACCCCTCCGTTCGTGCTTGCTCGTGGGTGTCCCTCCTGTCCCCTCTGTAGCAGTAGCCCCTCCCAGGGCCCCTTTTCCCCTTTTCCATCCCTTTGTTCCCCTTTTCCATCCCTTTTTTCCCCTTTTTCCATCACTTTTCCCCCTTTTCCATCCCTTTGTTCCTCTTTTCCATCCCTTTTTCCCATTTTTCCATCCCTTTTTTCCCTTTTTCCATCACTTGTCCCCCTTTTCCATCCCTTTTTTCCCCTTTTCCATCCCTTTTTCCCATTTTTCCATCCCTTTTTTGCCATTTTTCCATCCCTTTTTCCCTTTTTCCATCCCTTTTTTCCATCCCTTTTCCCCTTTTCCATCCCTTTCCCCCCTTTTTCCCATTTTTCCATCCCTTTTTTCCGTCCCTTTTTTCCATCCCCTTTTTTGCCATTTTTCCATCCCTTTTTCCATCCCTTTTTTCCATCCCCTTTTCCCCTTTTCCATCCCTTTTCCCACTTTTCCATCCCTTTTTTCCCGTTTTTCCATCCTTTTTTTCCCTTTTTTCCCCTTTTCCATCCCTTTTCCCCCTTTTTCCCATTTTTCCATCCCTTTTTTCCCATTTTTCCTTCCCCTTTTCCATCCCTTTTTTCCCTTTTCCTTCTCCTTTTCCCCTTTTCCATCCCCTTTCCCCCTTTTCCATCCCTTTTCCCCTTTTTTCCATCCCTTTTTTCCCCCTTTTCCATCCCTTTTCCCCTTTTCCATCCCTTTTCCCCTTCTCCATCCCTTTCCCCCTTTTCCCGGGCTGCAGCCCTCCCCGGGCGGCTTTGCCCGGCCTGGAGCCCCCCTGGCAGCGTGTCCGTCTGTCCTGCCGGCCGTCGGGCTGGGGGGGACCCCGACCCCAGGGTTGGGACCCCCTTGGCCGTGTCCCCCCCTTGCTGCTGCTGCTCTGCTCCCCCTGCTCCGCTCCCCAAACCCCTCGGGGCCTCCTGGGCCTCCCCTTTCCCCTCCCAGCCGCTCCGTTCATAATTTTATTTTATTTTATTTCATTTTTTCCCCTTTGTTGCTGGTTTGGGTCGCTCCCCGCCCCGCTGCTTTGGTTCCCTCTCCCGCGTGAGCAGCTGCTGGTTGGTGTCGGGTGTTTGCTGCAAACCGTGTAAGATGTGACTGCAAATAAACTCCGTGGTTTCTACTGAGCCGCGCCGCGGTGGCTGAGCCCCGGGGACCCCCGGGACCCCCGACCTGAGCCCTGAGGGACCCCAGAGTGACCCCACAGGGACCCCGAGTCACCCCAGAGTGACCTGAGCCCCAAGGGACCCCGAGAATGACCCCTGAGTGACCCCACAGGGAGCCCTGAGGGACCAGAGTGATCTGAGCCCCCCGAGTCACCCCACAGTGACCCCAAGAGTGGCCTGAGCCTGAGGGACCCCTGAGGGAACCCCACAGTGACCCTGAGAGTGACCTGAGCCCCCGAGTGACCCCAGAACCCCCACAGTGACCCCAAGATCACCCCAGAACCCCCAGAGTGCCCCCAGGGCCCTGAGAGTCACCCCAGAACCCTGAGAACACCCCAGAGCCCTGAGAGTGCCCCCAGAACCCCAAGAGCCACCCCAGAGTCACCCCAGAACCCTCAGCTCCTCCTCAGAGCCCCAAGAGCCACCCCAGAAACCCCAAGGTCCCCCCAGAACCCTGAAAGGTCCCTCTGCACCCCAGGATCTCCCCCTGCACCCCGAATTTCCCCCCAAAACCCCAAATGTTCCTGCAGACCCCAAGATCTCTCTCGGAACCCCAAGATCTCCCTGAGCTCTTCCCCAGAACTCCCCAAATTTCCCCAAGCAAAAAATCAGGATTTACTGAAGTTCTTTCAGGATTTATTGAAGTTCTCTTAGGATTTATAAAAGTCCTTTTAGGATTTATTGAAGTTCTTTTAGGATTTATTCAGGTCCTTTTAGGATTTATTCAAGTTCTTTCAGGATTTATTGAAGTTCTCTTAGGATTTATAAAAGTCCTTTTAGGATTTATTGAAGTTCTTTTAGGATTTATTCAGGTCCTTTTAGGATTTATTCAAGTTCTTTCAGGATTTATTGAATTATTTCAGGATTTATAAGTAATTTCAGGATTTAGTGAAGTTTTTCAGGATTTATTGAAATTCTTTCAGGATTTATCGAATTCCTTCAGGAGTTACCAAAGTCCTTTCAGGGTTTAATGAATTATTTCAGCATTTATTGAATTCTGTCAGAATTTATTGAATTCTTTCAGGATTTATTGAATTCTTTCAGCATTTATTGAATTCTTTCAGGATTTATTGAAGTCCTTTCAGGATTTATTGAATCCTTTCAGGATTTATTGAATTCTTTCAGGATTTCCAAGCCCTTTCATGATTAATTGAATTCTGTCAGGATTTATTGAATTCCTTCAGGATTTATTGAGTTCTGTCAGGATTTCCAAGCCCTTTCAGGATTTATTGAATTCTTTCAGGAGTTACCAAAGTCCTTTCAGGATTTATTGAATTCTGTCAGGATTTATAGAATTATTTCAGTATTTATTGAATTCCTTCAGGATTAATTGAATTCTGTCAGGATTTCCAAGCCCTTTCAGGATTAACTGAATTATTTCAGTATTTATTGAAGTCCTTTCAGGATTTAATGAATTATTTCAGCATTTATTGAGTTCTGTCAGGGTTTCCAAGCCCTTCCAGGGTTCCACCCGTGCTCTCCCGGCCCTTCCCGCGTTCTGATCCCATCCCGATCCCATCCCGAGCTCACCCCAATCCCACCCCAATCCCACCCCGATCTCTCCCCGAGCTCACCCTGATCCCATCCCGAGCTCACCCTGAGCTCACCCCGATCCCATCCCGAGCTCATCCTGATCTCATCCCGATCTCTCCCCGAGCTCACCCTGATCCCATCCCGATCCCATCCTGATCCCACCCCGATCTCTCCCTGATCTCACCCCGATCCCATCCCAATCTCACCCCGATCTCTCCCCGATCTCACCCCGATCTCTCCCCGATCCCACCCCGATCTCACCCCAATCCCATCCCGATCCCACCCCGATCCCATCCTGATCCCACCCCGATCCCACCCCGATC
>NW_024356616.1:0-739 GCF_014805655.1 Passer montanus | reverse complement strand
TGTCCCCAGCCCCCCTGCCCCCCCATGTCCCATTCCCAGTGTCCCTATTCCCAGTCCCCCATTGCAGTGTCCCCAGTCTCCCCAGTCCCCATTCCCAGTCCCCCACTGCAGTCCCCCCAGTGCTGTCCCCTCAAATTGCACACCCAGTGTCCCCAGCCCCCCTGCCCCCCCATGTCCCATTCCCAGTGTCCCTATTCCCAGTCCCCCATTGCAGTGTCCCCAGTCTCCCCAGTCCCCATTCCCAGTCCCCCACTGCAGTCCCCCCAGTGTCCCATTCCAGTGTCCCCTGTGTCCCATTCCAGTGTCCCATTGCAGTCCCCCACTGCAGTGTCCCCTGTCCCCATCCCCAGTCCTCCCAGTCCCTACTCCAGTCCCCCCAGTGTCCTCAGTGTCCCATTGCAGTGTCCCCAGTCCCCCCAGTCCCCACTCCAGTCCCCACTCCAGTCTCCCCAGTCCCCCCAGTGTCCCATTCCAGTGTCCCCACTGTCCCATTGCAGTCCCCCATTGCAGTGTCCCCGGTCCCCATACCCAGTCCCCACTCCAGTCCCCCCAGTGTCCTCAGTGTCCCATTGCAGTGTCCCCAGTCCCCCCAGTCCCCACTCCAGTCCCCACTCCAGTCTCCCCAGTCCCCCCAGTGTCCCATTCCAGTGTCCCCACTGTCCCATTGCAGTCCCCCATTGCAGTGTCCCCGGTCCCCATACCCAGTCCCCACTCCAGTCCCCCCAGTGTCCTCAGTGTC
>NW_024356615.1:0-353 GCF_014805655.1 Passer montanus | reverse complement strand
CCCCCGCGCCCCCTCCCGGAGCCGGGGCCCCCCCGCGCCCCCCGCCCGGTCCCCGCCCGGCGCTGTCGCTTCCCGGGGGTGACACGGTGACCCCTGGCCCCGCTCCCGCCGCGGTCACTTCTATTTCGGGCTGTCGCCTCTTCCTGGCCGGATCCCGGGACTATTTCTGACCCGGGACCCGCCCGGGCCCGGCCGCGCTGCCGGAGGGGACGCGCGGCTGCCGCTGCCACCCCCGGCTGGCCGGAGGGCGCTGTCGCTGTCGCCAGAGCTGTCCCCAACCCCGCCGGGGCCCCCGGGAAGGGCGGCAGTGGCCCCTGTCCCCGCCGTGTCACCTTGTCCCCGTGCCACCAAGT
>NW_024356614.1:0-353 GCF_014805655.1 Passer montanus | reverse complement strand
CTTGGAAAGCCCCAGCTCAGCTGTAGCACATCTCAAACACTTCCAGTTGGCTACCTCATGTTGTCCTGTCTTTACAGTGATTTAGACAGGCTAAAATATCATCCTCATTTTTCTGCCCTGCTCTATCTAACAGCAACTACTGCCTCACAGACCATCTCATGCCAAGCATTCTTACGTTTTGCTTACAGATTAAAAAACAGTCTCATGTCTAAAACCACCCTCACTTACTTTACAAAGTGACTCAGGAAGGGTGGGGAGGGCATTCAGGATTGCTCAGCCACAGTGACCTGTTCTCCCACCTGCGGACCCATTTCCAGCTGGGTTTTATCAAATCCCAACAAGTTTTTTGTCTG
>NW_024356613.1:0-353 GCF_014805655.1 Passer montanus | reverse complement strand
TGTGTCCCACCCGTGCGTGTCCCCTCGCCCCCCGGGTGTCCCCTCCCGCCCGTGCCGCGCTGACACTTCCGCGTCCCCTTAACCCCGCCCCCTTTAGCCACACCCCCTCTGACCCCGCCCCTTTCTGGCCCCGCCCCCGCAGCCTCCGCCTGCTCCTCCAACACCGCCCGCGGCAGGACGGGGCCCCGTGACGTCACTCCCAGCCCAGCCAATGAGCATCCAGGTGAGCCCGTGACGCCAGCCGCGCGCGCGCCGCCGTTAGAACGCGGTGGGCGTGGCCTCGGGGGGAGGTGGGCGTGTCCCGGCGCTCCCTGCGCGCTGATTGGCCGCGGGTGAAAGGTGTGTCCGGCGGG
>NW_024356612.1:0-353 GCF_014805655.1 Passer montanus | reverse complement strand
CCATTTCCCCTCAATTTTATTCCAATTTTCCCCCATTTTCCCCTCATTTTATCCCTCTTTTTTTCCTGATTTTTTCCCAATTTTCCCACATTTTTCCCTCATTTTCCCTCATTTTATCCCAAATTTTCCAAGTTTTTTCCCCCATTTTTTGCGCAGCTTTCCCCCATTTTCCCCCAATTTTTTTCCCATTTCTTCCACATTTTCCCCCAATTTTTCCCCATCTACCCCACATCTTTACTCAATTTCCCCCATAATTTTCCCCCATTTTTTCCAGGTTTTTCCCCCATTTTCCCCCCATTTTTATCCAATTTTCCCCCCATTTTTCCCTAATTTTTCCCATTTTCCCCCATTTT
>NW_024356611.1:0-353 GCF_014805655.1 Passer montanus | reverse complement strand
CGTGGGGCTGGGGCTGCCCTCCTTCAAACTGGGGGTATGCTCAGGGGGGACCCCGAAACTGGGGGGTGGGACCCCCAGTTTGGGGGGTGGGGACTGTGATTTGGGTGGTGGGACTTTGATTTTGGGGGGTGAGACCCCGAGATTGGGGGGTGCGACCCTCCCTGAACCCCCCCATTCCATCTCTGAGCCCCCTTTCCGTGGGGCTGGGGCTGCCCTCCTTCAAACCGGGGGTACGCACGGGGGGGACCCCGAAACTGGGGGGGCTGGGAGTCCGATTTGGGGGTGGGGCTGCAGTTTGGGGGGGTGGGACCCCCAGTTTGGGGAGTGGGGAGTCTGATGTGGGGGGTAGGACC
>NW_024356610.1:0-354 GCF_014805655.1 Passer montanus | reverse complement strand
TTTTTTCATTTTTGAAAGGTTTTTTGGTACTAAAATGGAGCTTTTTGGCCCGAAAACCATTTTTTTTTCCAGCCCCAAAATGGAGCTTCGGAGCTCCAGCTCAGCATATTTGTTTTGTAAAACAACATTTTGGTACAAAATCAAGATTTCTATCCCCAAAACGTGGAGTTTTGGGGAGAAAAAGGGCTGGATTTATTTTCCAGGAGTAGAATTTGAGGTTAAAATGGGGATTTTCTGCAGCTCGTAGGGAGCTCCCAGCCCCAAAATGGAGGTTTCCAGCCCCAAAATGGAGGGTCGGGGGAAGAATCGCAGCTTTGTGCTCACAAATCCGCTTTTTTCTTGCCACAAAACCAC
>NW_024356609.1:0-354 GCF_014805655.1 Passer montanus | reverse complement strand
AAACCCCTCGGGATCAGATCCCAAACCCCAAACCCCTCGGGATCACCCCCCCAAACCCCAAACCCCCCCCGGATCTCCCACCCACCGTCATTGGGGACTCCCTGGAGCTCGATGTTGGTGGTTTTGGGTTTTTTCTTGGGGTTCTGGGCCCCGTCCGGGGCGCCGGGCCGTTTCCTGTCGGGGCCCAGGCCGTCGTCGGGCAGCGCGCCGGGCACGGCGTCGGGGGGCGGCCCGTAGGGGTTCTCCTCGGGGTCCTCCACCTCGGGGGCGATGGGCAGGTACAGCAGCGCCCGCGCGTCCTCCAGCTCCTCGTCGCTGCGGGGCGGCACGGGGTCGGGGTGTGGGATGGGGATT
>NW_024356608.1:0-354 GCF_014805655.1 Passer montanus | reverse complement strand
TTTTTGTGGGGATTTTTTTGATTTTTGGGGTTTTATTGGGATTTTTGGGGGGTCATTTGGATTTTTTTGGGTTTTTTAAATTTTTTTGGGGTTATTTTGGGTTTATTTGGATTTTTTGGGAATTATTGTGGGGTTTTTTGGCTTTTTTTTTTGTTTGTTTTTGGGTTTTTGGGGGTTCGGGGTTTGAGGAGGGGGTCACAGTTTTGGAGGTTTGGGATTTTTGGGGTTTTAGCGTCACGGTTTCAGGATTTTTTTAGGATTTTTTGGGATTTTTTTGTGGGTTTTGGGGGTTCAGGGAATTTGGGGAGGGGTCGGGAGTTTGGGGATTTATTTTTAAATTTTTTAAAATTTTTT
>NW_024356607.1:0-354 GCF_014805655.1 Passer montanus | reverse complement strand
TGGTGGAGTCACCATCCCTGAAGGTGTTCGAGAAACATCCAGACCTGGAGCTGGGTGATGTGGCTTTGTGGATGCTGGGTGGATGGTTGGACTTGGTCTTAAAGGTCTCTTCCAAACCTTTACGACTCCATGAAGTCACTCACCACCTTAATTTTATTTTCCATTACAAAGCACGTTAAAATTATAATCATGTGCATCTATAAACCTTTAACTCCATTACACAGCAGCACCCTGTGCCTGAACGTTCTTTCACTGTTTCCTGGTGAGCAGCCGGCACCTGCCAGGAGCTACAGCCTGGATCTCCTCCAGGAACGGTGCTGAAAAATCGCAATTTCAAGCTCAAGCTCAAAGCGA
>NW_024356606.1:0-354 GCF_014805655.1 Passer montanus | reverse complement strand
ATTATTTTAGCACTCCAAAGGGTTCCTTGTCTGTATTTTAGGAGATAAAGAACAACCTGCATACATGGCTATATTTGGTAGAGTTTTGTTGAGTTTGTAGCAGGAAAGGTAAAATCTGAGTAGAAATCATCAGCAATACTCTTAGCTGATGATTTTATCTGGAAATTCAAAGATGCAACTGAAGAGTACAGACTGTGTTGGATTGAAGTCAAGAGTAGCCTGGAGATCACAGCCATGGGAAAAATAAGAAAAGGAAATACATTTACTTCCCAGATTTATTAGTGATACCCTTGGACTCCTCCAGCACAGCCTAAAGTTTGCTATTCCTTTAAAATTAATATGAATTAACACTTT
>NW_024356605.1:0-6979 GCF_014805655.1 Passer montanus | reverse complement strand
ATTATAAAATAGGGCTGAGTCAAGTCACATTTTAAATCCAAGGAGCTCTAGTTCAAGGTCACATCATTGACTCAGTTTTGGCCATAAATCTCCAGATCAATAACAGAGGCTGAAGCTGATAAGAAATATTTAACCTTTGGCAAATGCCTCCATCTGTTTTGTATAGACCTTGAGAACACAAAATCCCAGCTTTGTGTGCTTTTTTGTAGGTAAAACCTACAGGTTTTACCCATAGAAGAAACAGAAATTATGTTTATGTTAGACAAAATGTAAAATACAGAATGAACATATGTGCCAAAATACTCTGTTCCTCAAAATTCTCTTTATTTGTGTCCTTACAACTCACAACTATGATTTAAATATATCTATATATGCACAATGGGTTTTTTAAACAAAAATCTCTATACTTTAATTTTAAAGCATATACCAAAAAAATCAGGATGGTTGTCACTGCAGAATTAAGGGCAACATGACCTGGGAGAATTGAAGGTAACATAACATTTCTTTTGCTGCTGTTCAGTGCTCCTCTTTGGCCACTAAATTCAAAATGTAAAGAATTTTTACTGCGGATGACTGAGAGAGAGTTGTATTAGTTATTATTTTCTGTTACACTGAAGGAAAAGATAAGGCTTAGTACTTTTTTCCTAGTTTTCTTTGTGTTTTGCTTCACTAAATTAAAACACAAACCTTCACTAAAATTGTTTTACAATCTAGCATAATACTGGTTTTGGTCTGACTGAAATGTTCTGCCAAACATTAAATACATAAATGAAGTGGCAAACTTCCCAAAGTTTTGCAGGAGCCAGCTGCTATTGCTGTTGCTCTTGAGCTGAGAACTTCAGGTCACTGTTGTGTGTTCAGTGGATATTAAAGTTGGGCAGAAGAAGTAAAAGGGCTCCAGTTTGATACCTGAGAATAGCACAGGTCTGAGGGGAGGCACTTGAGAGCCAGGTTAAAGAAGGATGGAAGGTGGAAATAGAGGCTGAGAGCTGCAGCTCAGGTTTCTGTTGGGTTTGGCATCACAGAGCTGAATGACAAGCAGCAGCCACAGCATCTTTGCTTTGGAAAGCTTTTCAAAACAAGAGGGATTGAGGAATTTGTCTTGAATTATCAAGTAGTGTTATAGTGGTAGATGTAAATAGGAACTACAACAAAGTTGCAGGGCAGCTCCACTTAAGGTGAGAAAATGCTTGGGCGAGTAAATCAGAAAAGTCAGCAAAAACCCAGAGGTGGAAATGGGAGGAGGGGACACGACCCCCATGAGGACATGCTGGTAATTTCTGGCTTTGGCCCAAAATGTCTGGGCATGGCCCTGTCCCTGCAAATGTTCAGTGCTGCAGGAGGAGACCTTTCAGGCATCACATCCTGAGATTTAAACCCAGTACAGGGAAATTCAGACAAGACGAGGATAGGACTGGGAAATCCCAAGTCAAGTTTACAAAGTAAGCTTGTTCATCCCTTCCCAAAGCTTCCAGGTGAAGCGAAAGGAAAGCATCAGTATACCAGTCATAAACTCTTCTTTTTATTTGAATGAAAGCGTGGAAAATTGCAAGCCAGCCCTCTGCAGACTAATCCAAAAATTATGTTGTCTGTTCACGTGTGTCTCTCACCTTTTATATCATTGAGAATCTGGACATGAGGAATTCATTTTGGCATCTTTAGTGAGAGCATTTTCAGGCCAGTAAAGCCTCACTGAGGTGAACTTGAGAACATCTTCTGGTGAGGCATGAGTGAGAAAAGCACCTCCTCAGGATCTCAGTGTCCCAGGGCGGAGAGCAGGAAAGACTCTGGCTCTCCTCTGTCATACCCAGGCAGGCAGGATCACTCTGGGTACAGATGCTTAAAACGTGCTGTTAGCTGTGTCCACCACTGATGGCAGCAGCGGGAGACACCTCACACACACATCCCATTCATTGTTAACGTGGGAAGGCAATTAACTGATTCAGGGGGAAAGCTAAAAAATCAGTTTCTGCAAGCAACTTATTGCTTGGGAGCTTGGAACAAGAAAGGTCATGAGTGCATTTCCACACTGACCTCACCTTCACCCCTCAGCAGGGCAGGGTCTTCAGCATCTCTCAGGGTTCTAGCAGTTTCTGCAAGCAACTTATTGCTTGGGAGCTTGGAACAAGAAAGGTCATGAGTGCATTTCCACACTGACCTCACCTTCACCCCTCAGCAGGGCAGGGTCTTCAGCATCTCTCAGGGTTCTAGTGAGCATCATTGTGTGAGGCCCCAAGAGAGCTGATGAACTGAAAAAGAAACAGAAATGCAGAAAATGTTCACTCTCAGAACCAATTGGCTATCAGGAGAAACTCAATTTAGGTAATTGTTTGGGAAAATAGCCCCTCTTCTAAAAACCAGTTAGAAATCAAGCTGAGCTGTCTTTCCCTATGGTCACACAGGTATCTAAAGGGAAAAAGCCAGAGCACATCAAATGCAATTTGCAACACATCCTGGGTACAGCTTGTTCTGCCATCCACTGCCATCAATAAAAACTTTTCACTGCTGTTAATGGCTTGGGATTGAGGCCTGAAAGGGAACAGCTGTATCCTGGTGATGCAGGTGTGCACTGTCTCTCCAAGCCTGGCAGATATTTTGAGGAGAAACAGAAGAAGATACCAAACTAATTTGCAAAAGGTTAAAACAGCAGAAATCAATTTGGAGAGCTGTAGCTTTTTTTAGACTGCTATTTGATCATGGAAGATCTATTTGAAAATATGCATTTGTCAAGTCTAGAAACTATGTGTATGATAAGTATGTTATGCCTTGAGTAATGCAGGGCTTTGTGGAGGTGGATTAGGATCAATACTTAATGGAACTCAGGGACAGAAATGCATCTATTTGCCTTACAAAATTCTTGAAAAAATTTATATTGGATAAAAAGTGCCCATTTTTTCTACTCATGTTTAAACTTTTGACCTAAGTACTTGATACAAACTCAGAAATCTCTCAAGCAAATAATAATAATAATTTATAAAGTGGATAATGCTCTGTTTACTTAAAATGTAAGAGGGATGTGGATGTGTTTGTGAAATATTATTTCCCATTATCTACAATTTCAGCTTTTTCTGTCATGTCCCGAGTTATTCAACTTGAGCACTCTCAAAATTGACATATCTGGTAAGTTAATATAAGCAAAGATTTTTTGGAAATAGTCTTTTCTCATTGAGTTTTGTGACTGTTTTCAAAGATAAGAATGGCAACCTATTTTTAGCCTAATATAAGAAGAAACCGCCAAAGTTTAGGGTTTTTTTTTCCTGCAGGAGAACCTGCAGGTCAGCGAGTTAGTGACCAGCCCAGTGCTGAGCTGTTGGTAAAGAGCCCAGAGTGGCAGAGCTTCAGCTGTGCCTGGTGAAGCACCAGGAGCTGGGAATAAAGAAACACTCCCACAGCTTCCATTGAACATCTCCTTGCAGTGCTAAGCCCCTGTTTCATGGAAGCTCCTGAGGAATTTCAGCCATGGCTCAGCTGCAGGTCTGTTCTTGTCCATGCACTCGAGGCTCACGGGAAGCAATCACTGAGGAGAGAAGCCAGCAAAATATTGATGGGAAAAGGAGCCTGGTGCTGGTCAGAGCACTCCAGAGCTCTGGAGGCACCAGGGAGAGTGCTCACTGTGCAGGCTTCGGGAAGCAGGTGCTGACTCTGGAGCACCAGGGATAAATCCAGCTCAGTGCATCTCTGGCTGGCTGCTCAGCACATTCTTTCCCTTGCTCTGAGTGCAGATTTGAGATCTGCAAGAGAACAATTTGCTTTCTGGCAATGCAGCAACAGTAGCAACACCAAAACTGTGGGAATTTTATATTTGAATGTCTGATTGCACCTCCCTTGGTTTGTCACTCTCTCTCTAAATTCAGTTACTCCTTACAAGGGGACAGGAGCAGGGTAATAGAACTTAAAATATTTGTATTGTTTCCGGACTGGGGCAGAGTAGGCAGATGGAAATGGGAAGAAGAAAGTCACACAGAAAGCAGCAGCTCTGGGAGAAACTCCCTGTTAAAGCACCACTTGCTGGAGAGAACTTTGGGGTCTTAGGGCTAATGCTCTGTATTTTGAGAACACAATGTTCCTAAGATGCTGAATGATGAGGAGCACTGTAATTTTGACTTCTCATGAAACATTTATTACACAATCTATGTTGTATCATATCTACAAAGTATCAAATGAAATTTCCTCCTGACTGGAAGAAATCTTGTGTGCTGGGGTGCCGGCATTATTACTTGCATTATGTTAATTTAGAAATGCTTGTACTTGCTTTTACGAAGTAATGAATTCAGTAGCTATTTGAGGATACATTCAGTGTCTGGAGACACCATTTGCTTGGCTGCCTCACTAGGAGAGGCAAGAACTGCATGCCTAAAGAAGCACAGCACACGGAGGTGATCTGGAAGGCACAAAATGTGCAGTTAGCTTTTCTGGGTGTAAAAAGTCAGTTAAGCTTTAACCTCTCCACAAAACTCATTCACAGGGCTGGTGTGCATTAACACCCCATAGCAGTTCAGCTGTCACAGCTGTAATTTAGTCTGTTCCAGAGTTTGTGATCTGTGAATTCAGCAAAAGTGAATGAATGCTAGTCAGAACATTTAATAGCACTTGGTTTTTATGCAAATTTCTTTTTCTTTTTGTGGGCTAGCATAGACCAATTCATTTAAAATATCAGAGTCCCTAAGCAGATGGATTTCTGAAGGCCTAATAATAAATTTTGTTGTTTTTTCACTGGTTTGTTTTGGTTCTTTAATCAAGAATCAGACTGCAGGGGATGCTGCTGTTGCAGCTTTTTTCCCCCCTTTAAAAGTGGAGAATTATGTTGTTTGGTGGAGCTTGTTTTGTTGATGCCATCAATTGACTGTGCTGACAATCCCAGAGGCAGCTGGACCAGGTTTTTGTGACAGAGGATTCACATAAAAATTTCTGTGACATTAAAATTGGGCTATTTATTATTTTTTAAAAACATAATAGGGTTTTGAAATAGGAGGATGTAAGCTCTCAGGTACCACTTGAAATACTGACGTTGTCATTATGTAATCCTGGTAGGCTTTAGACACGAAAAAGCTGCAAATGGATCTGAGAGAGGGAACAAGAGGAAAGGCACAATGGTGCTTCCAAAAGTAATTGGTATGGGGAGAATTACTGCAAACCCAGCTCCTTAATAGGAGGAAACTGCACAGGAGGCAGAAGTGACTGAAGTGACCTGGAGGTGACAGAGCCTGTAAGAGGAGGGCACAGGGGGAATAATGCAAACCCCACGTGAGGGATGGGATCAGCAAACAGGCAGTGCCATGGTGGCCAGCTGGACACGCCCTCTTGGCAGGTACCTAAAGGGAAAGGGATTAGCACAGAATGCCCAGAAGAGGGGAAAAGCCCCAGGGAATGGAATAAAATTGTTAGAACAGTCATTTTTCCTTTTGGTAATAGAATTAAAAAACTTTCTGCTTGTAGAACACACTGAATTACGTATTTTGAAATAAAAATGCAATAAATTCTGTTTTAGCTGTTCAGACCATATTCAGAGAGAAAACATGTAGGGATTTCTCTTTTTTTAGATTTGACTATTTATTTTCAGATTTTTTTCCACTCAAAATACTTTAATAAAAAAAAATAATTTTAACCCAAGATCAATCTTTAAATACATAAATATGTGTGTGAGTGCATGTTATTTTTAATGTTTTTTTTTTTTCCCTAACTGCTAAATTAGTGATAAGTTGCAATCAACAGTGACTCAGGAAGAAAGGGAGACTGACTCATGGATCTGATTCAAGTAGCAGTGTTTGCCAACACTTTTGGGAAGGAATTTCTTTCAATGCAAACTTAGCATTTACTTACCCAGGTTTTGTGCTCAGTTTTCATAGGAGGTTTCAAAGATCCATCCCCCCTGCCTGATCTGAAATGCTGCAGTGAACTGCAGACAAAGAAATGGATTTAGTGTGATTCAGTCTGGGTGTTGAGGCAGACTCAGAGTCACCTGGAGAGTGTGAAATCCTTCTGTCCAAGGAGAGGCTGTGTCCCACACGTGAACTGGAAGCTTTTCCCAAGGTAGCAGTGTCAAGCTCAGTCTGGTGATAAATATTGGAATGCAGCTGAATGTCACTGGGGAGCAAGGTATTCTGTGTCAGACCTACATAATGAATGCAAATAGGTTTTTTAGGATCCAAATGGCAAAGCATAACAGGCTACAAAAGCCTTAATTTATGATTTGTTCATTTAAAGCTTAGACTGTTAACTAGCCATTAAATCACTATTTTTTATTCTTCGAAGTGCATCTCCACCATTAGAATAAAAAGATTGTTTTCATTCCCCCTGTATCAAACAAAACATTTTAATTGAGAGCATTTGTGATAACAAATTGGCTGGAATTGGAAAGGAGAACTGTCGAGAGCTTCACAATGTTCTCACGGAAATAAGCCACTGATTTAGTGTCAGGAGCACCTCAGATACTGCTGGTGTCAGAATGGCAAGGCAGCTCCAGCACAGAGCCAGGCTGAGTGCAGCTGACCTGGCACAGAGATCAGAAAGCAGCCTGAAGGCACCTGTGGGACACTGCAGGCTCTTGACAGCCCCAGAGAAAGCAAGCAGAAAACTGCACCCAGTCTGCTTCCTGAGCCATGAGAAACACAAATAATGAGAGAAAACAATGTGCTTTCTGGGAAAACAATGACATAAATAGCAGAGCACATGGTGGTGTGCTGTACTCTTACATGCAGCTTGTTTGCAAACAATGCAAAACAGCGTTGGGGAATTTTAATGATAACTCCATTGATGCCATAGGAAGGTGCAATTTTTCTGGTAAGGTCAAGTGTTCCAAATTACACCTTGAACAGCATCAGCAAATGAAGCAGAAAGCACAATGCTGATTTTTCTGCAGCAAGAGTGCTAAGTGAAAGTACTGGAATAGTCCAGCTATAACATATAAATAGATTAAGATATACTTAATGCTGAAACAAAAATTTCAAAGTATGCTGCCACTTAAGTCATGTGAAGTTTT
>NW_024356604.1:0-354 GCF_014805655.1 Passer montanus | reverse complement strand
GCAAAGCCCTTCCAAAAAACCCCAAATCCCTCCATCCCCATGCTCCCACCTGGCCAGAGTTTGCTCCCAAACCCCCGTCACCCCAAAATCTGGGGCTGGACCCTCCGGAATTCCGGGAATTCTGGGATTTCTTGGATTTCCCAGCTGTTGGAGAGGCTGGAGGTGCAAACTCCCTCCAAAAAACCCCAAATTCCCCTGATCCTGATGCTCCCACCTCCACAGAGCTTGCTCCCAAACCCCCGTCACCCCAAAACCTGGGGCTGGGCTGCCCAGAATTCCAGAAATTCCATGATTCCCGCGATTTCCCACCTGTTGGAGAGGCTGAAGGTGCAAAGCCCTTCCCAAAAAACCCCA
>NW_024356603.1:0-354 GCF_014805655.1 Passer montanus | reverse complement strand
AAATGCATTAGAAATAAAAATTAAATTGACTACAATAAATTAGAATTAAATTAAATGAAATTAGAAATTTTAATCAAATTAATTAAAATTACATTTCTCCAAACCGAATTGAACTTGATTATTTTGATTAAATTTTCGATTACAATCAAATGAATGCAATTAATGCTAATTGAGTTAATTGGGTGCCCGCAGGACCCGGCGGCGTTCGGCGCCGCCTCGCTGCTGCTGAACGCGACGCGGGCGCACCTGGGCACGCGGTACCGGCTGCTGCCACACCTGTACTCGCTGCTGCAGCGCGCCCGCGCCCGCGGGCACGGCGTGGCGCGGCCCCTGCTGCTCGAGTGAGAGACTGGG
>NW_024356602.1:0-354 GCF_014805655.1 Passer montanus | reverse complement strand
ACTGAAGCCCCCTCCCCAATTGCAGGCCTGCTGGTGGCCCATTTTGGGGATGGGGTCTCTGACTGAAGCCCCCTCCCCAATTTCAGGCCTCCTGGTGGCCGTGCCCCCCCGGGCGCCGCTGGGCCCCCGATTCCAGAGGGACCCCGAGCTCCCCAACGTCTTCCACGCCTGCGGATTTGGGGCTGGGGGCTTCCAGAGTGGGGCTGGGGGCTCCCCCCTCGGCCCTTTGGGGTTCTTGTTTGAGGAGGGGGCTCCGCTTGGGGAGGGGGCTCCATTTGGGGAGGGGGCTCAGAGCCAGGAGGGGCTGCGGGGTTTGTGGTCTTGTTTTGGGTCTGGGGGCTCCCAAATTGGGTC
>NW_024356601.1:0-354 GCF_014805655.1 Passer montanus | reverse complement strand
TGGCGCCATTTGGAGGCCATCTTGGTGCCCCTCGTTGCCCCCTCATGCCGCCCCGTGTCCCCGCAGGCTCCATCGGCGTGGCGGCCGTCACGGCGGGTCCCGGCGTCACCAACGCGGTGACGGCCGTCAAGAACGCGCAGATGGCCGAGTCGCCGCTGCTGCTGCTGGGCGGCGCCGCCGCCTCCCTGCAGAAGGTGGGCACGGCCCGACCCCGTCCCGGTGCCCTTCCCGCGTTCCCGGTGCCAGTCCCCAATTCCCAAATTCCCGAATTTTCGATGCCCATTCCCGAATTTTCTATGCCATTCCCAAATTTTCAAATTCCCAAGGCCATTCCCAAATTCTCGAGGCCATTCC
>NW_024356600.1:0-354 GCF_014805655.1 Passer montanus | reverse complement strand
GACCATGCGGCTACAGATAAACCACGCCCCTTACAGAGAAACCACGCCCAGTTCGAGATAAACCACACCCACTTCCAGATAAACCACGCCTAGTTCGAGATAAACCATGCCCAGTTAAACCACGCCCACTTCCCAACAAACCACACCCAGTTCCAGATAAACCACGCCCACTTCCAGATAAACCACGCCCACTTCCCAATAAACCACGCCCACTTCCAAATAAACCACACCCAGTTCCAGATAAACCACGCCCAGTTCCATTTAAACCACGCCCACTTCCAAACAAACCACGCCCAATTCCAGTTAAACCACGCCCAGTTCCAGCTAAACCACGCCCATTTCAGGATAAGCCAC
>NW_024356599.1:0-2239 GCF_014805655.1 Passer montanus | reverse complement strand
AAGTGCCTGCAGAAATG
This sequence comes from Passer montanus, assembly GCF_014805655.1. Lineage (NCBI taxonomy): Eukaryota > Metazoa > Chordata > Aves > Passeriformes > Passeridae > Passer > Passer montanus. The sequence continues at coordinate 2,222 of NW_024356599.1, read as the reverse complement.
CTGGTGTTTGTGACCTGGACAGCAGCTCTTGGAGTGTTCCAGCAGTGTTCCCAAGAGAGCCTGTGTGAGATGGAAGTGACACCTGCCAGAAATGTGTGGATATTCCTGATGCTGTTGCCTGGGCCATGTCCCCCAGGACATGCATGTGCCAAGGGAATGTTCCCACTGTGTGCACGCTGAGGCAGAGAAGCTTTAGTGAACAACTGTGGTGGCTTTGGGTGTGCAACTCCTACCTCCACGTGGGTTTCAATTCAGCCACAGCTTGGACACGTCTCAGCTTCAGGATGATCATTTCATGGAGCTCCTGCAGGAAGGTTTCCAGCCTGGAGTGGACCAGAAAGGTGTGCAGGAGCTTGGCAAGCACTGGGGTGAGCTCTTTTTTGTAGTCTGGACTGACATCTGCAAAAGGATCCTAAAAATGCAGCGAGAGGAGAAAAAACCCAAACACACACGTGAGCAGCTGCAGGCAGGGCAGAGCAGAGCAGAGGAGCTCACACAGAGGGGCTGGGGGTGCCATACCCTGCCGAGGCCTGCACAGCAGATTTCTCACCTTCAATTCAGGAACAATAATTTTGTCTGCAATTTCTTCCCATTTGTTTCTCTTCTCCTTGGTGGAGAGAACATCATCAAACTGCACCAGCCCTGCAAAAGGAATATTTCACCTCTTAAATCTGCAATATTTTAGTGAAAAGAAAGCACAGATTCACAGGTGCTAGAAGTTAACTGAGTAGCTTGGTCCAGCTGGAGAGTGACACCCAAACATCACACAGTGATCCAGGTTTCCAGGAGCTTTGTGTGAATGATGGGGACATTTACACAACTCCTTCATAACCCCAGAAATATTGAACAGGTTGTCCAAGGTCAGACCATGATCAATGACAGAGTGAAGCTTGGAATACTGATTCATGCTGTCTCACCCTCCAAATATGGGCTATTTCCACATTAATGCCTTTGTACCACAGCAACTCCAGACCCCACTGTGCCATCCCTCTTCTCCCAAAGAGCTTCTGGGAGTGACTGAGAGGCAGCACAGAACAGGGATTGCACACAGCACGAGCTGAGTGCTGGGAGAGCAGCCCTGCTCAGGAGCTGCAAGCTCTGCCCATCTGTCACGAGGTTGTTTTGTCAATAATTCATTTTCAGAGTTATTGACTGCACCAAACCTTGCAAACCCCATGTACTCGACTGAAAGTAGCAAACAGCTGAAAATTCTTCCCTCCCTACAGTAAGAAACAAGCTTCAAACTCTCTATTTTCCTCTTCAGCTCAGCTGCTGCTGTTGGAAGGGGTTTATCAGGAAGGTGGCTGCATGGCCACAGCCCTTCAACCACAGCCCCAGGTGTGACAGGGCAGGTGGCTTTCCTTACACTGGCCTGGCTGCTGCTGGGGGGCCTGCAGGAGGCTGCTGAGCACCAGGTGCAGGATGTTGATAGTGTCATCCACACTCTTCCCCAAAATCCTGGTCAGCTGTGCCAAGTCCTCCTGAACGTGCTGCTGCAGGAAGCTCACCACGTCATCCACTGCTGGCTTGATCATGCTTTCCAGGGACTAAAGACAACAAAGGCAAGAGCTTAGCACAGCCAAAAACATCTAGGGAAGCACAAAGCACACAGAGTTCTGTCCTGCCAGGCACTCCCACCTGTGGGATTCCTGCTACCTGTGCCCATCAAGGCAGGGCTGGGTGGATGTGCCTGCATGGAAGTGCAGGAATTAACCAAAATCCCTCCTGGGCAAGGAGGGAGGGAATTTGGGTCTGACAGACTGCCCTGGCCACTTGGCACTATGATGAAAAGGACCAGCAGCATACAAAGGTCCCCTTACATTCTGTGTGACCACTTGGAAGCATTTCTGGAAGATACCTGAGGGTCTCTGGAGGCTCCCAGCAGCATGGACAGGTGGGTGAGCAAACGGAGCAGCACAAAGACCATGGGGGACACGCCCCTGTCAGATGTTCCCAGTGTTCTTCTGTTCTTAACACCTCCAAGTATGTGGCCAGTCTGAGTTCTGTCCTCCTGAATACTGTAGGAAAGTGCATATATTTATTTTTTTTTACTTTGACAAAAACCACACAAGACATCTGATACCCAGCAATGACTTCTAGACCCATAATATCTTTGAATGCCATAAAAGCTGCCAAATCCAAGTGCCACAGGAGAGTGAAGGCTTCCAGTTAGTTTTGTGCACAGAAAAGCAGATTTCTTTGGTTTTGCTGCCTGATTACTC
>NW_024356598.1:0-354 GCF_014805655.1 Passer montanus | reverse complement strand
AAAATCCCCAAAATTCCCCAAATCCCCCCAAATTTCCGGGGTGCCCTCGGGGCCGGGGGGACCCCAAAATCCGGGGCAGGGGGGAGGGGTTTGGTAATAAAGAGCAAAAACCCCAAATTTGGAGATTTTTGGGGTCGGGGGGACCCCGAAATTGGGGGAGGGGAAGGGGGACCCCAAAATCTGGGGGAATCAAGGGGGGAACCCCAAAATTTGGGGGGGAATTAAGGGGGGACCCCAAAATTCGGAGGGGTGAGAGCCCAAAATTGGGGTGCAAAAGAGAAACCCCAAAATCTGGGGGGGATTAAGGAGGGAACCCCAAAAATTTGGGGGGGTTAAAGGGGGGAAAACCCCAAA
>NW_024356597.1:0-354 GCF_014805655.1 Passer montanus | reverse complement strand
ATTTCAGCTACCATTATTGTGTGTTAGATTTCTCCCAGGTAAATCTACCAGGATTATGAGGATATTTACTTTCTTTACCTGTTAGGCTAGCACTCTTGGTATAACACCAGTGAAAGGAAAACACCTCTCTTAAATTCAGCAGGAGCCAAAGACTAGTAAATTAATCTGCTATCAAGCTCATAATTTGATTTCATTATGTATTGCATTGATACAGTGAACTGATTTACTCATTTAATTTTAATTATGACCTCAATTTGACCATTGACTCGCTCAGTCTTTATTTTTTCCAGTATAAATGTAGCATATTAACTCACTAATAGGTGCTCTTAAGTGAACTGGGACTGGCAGCTCTGG
>NW_024356596.1:0-354 GCF_014805655.1 Passer montanus | reverse complement strand
CCCCAAAAACCCCAAATCCCCCCCAAACCGCTCACATGTTCCAGAGGTCCAGGAACCCCTCCCCCTCCAGCAGCGGCTCCAGCTCCTCGGCCATGGCGGGGGAGGGGCGGCCCCGCGGGACCCCTGGGGGGGGGACCCCAAAAATTGGGGGGTTTGGTAATTAATTGGGATCCCGCCAAATTAACATAAACCACGCCTCCTTAATTAGGCCACGCCCCCTCCCCATTCCGGAAGCAAATTTTGCCCGATTTGGGTGAAATTTGGGTGAAATTTGGGAGAAATTCGGGTCAAATTTGGGGGACGCCCCTCAGGGCCCCCCCCCCAATTTTGGAACCCTCCCCCCCTCCCCCCTCG
>NW_024356595.1:0-354 GCF_014805655.1 Passer montanus | reverse complement strand
GGCAATCACATTTATGAGGCTTTCCTGTTTCACCTTCCCCAGCCACATCCCAGCAGCATTCCTGATCCCCCTGTGCCTCCCTGGGCCCTGCAGGTGGGCAGATCCTCATTCCCAGCGATTCCATGGGAACCTGCTGTCCCACAGGAGCCCTCCCAGCAGCAGCTCCGGGGACAGGAGCCCAGAACCCCATCCCTGAGGGAGCCCTGCAGACCCCAGGTCGGGCCAGGGCTGCTCCCTGCTCTGAGCTTTGCCTGGGTCAGCGTGTGGCCTTGGCTGGGGAGGGACCCTGGGTGACCCCGGGCTCCTGCAGCAGCGGCAGGGCAGCTCCTGGTGCCACGGGGACAGCAGATGTCA
>NW_024356594.1:7612-7737 GCF_014805655.1 Passer montanus | reverse complement strand
TAGCCTGCTGCAGTAGGACAAGTCCCAAGAATTTGTAATTTGTAATGTGGGATGTAGTTGGAGTCTAGATGGTATTTCTAGATTGACCCAAGATGTCTGCAGCTGTGAAGGTATCCTACAGCCCA
>NW_024356594.1:3595-7454 GCF_014805655.1 Passer montanus | reverse complement strand
GTAAATGGTGACTCTGTTACAGCATTTTTCTTTATTTTAGGAAGTAAAGGCATATAGCAACAGTCAAGTTCAAGTGGGCAAGGTGAGCAGTGGGCAGAAGCAGTTGTTATTGCAGGGGTCTCAATTTCTGGTGCAACTCTAAGCCTCTGTTCTCATTTGTGTGCCTTAGGTAATCCACTCAAGTTATGTCAAGCCCCCGTCACCAACCAGCCGACGGACCAATTTTGCTGCTCTTTTGCGCCCTGTGGAGGTATTGCAGCACCCTGTGATGAAGCTTTGAAATTTTCTGCTTAAAGGTCCCTTCTGGATAACCCTCAGGAATGCTTGAGGAGTCACGGTGAGTCAGGGAGGTATTGAGGGGGAGGGAGGGTCCACTCAGTTCTCAGCAGTGCCACATCACCTCGTCTCCCCTTTACCCAGGTGTAGCCCGACACGGCCACGTCGGTCTCGGAGCACGGCCGAAGCGTGCGGGCCGAGGAGCCGGTCATCCTTAGGAGGCTGTGAGTAGCAGAATTTTTGGCTTTTGGTCGAAATGCTGCTAAGATGGTGCACTGATGTCTGGTTTCCTTTATCTTGACAGACTAGGAGGCAGCAGCCCAGTGACAGCAGGAACCTCCCAGACAGCCCGGTGGTCTTCCTTTGCACCCGCTGTGGATTCTCATTCCTGGACAGCCAAGAGATAAGTCGAGGGCTGTGACTTACAGAAGGGATGGAAGGGGGCTGCTGTGTCAGGACTCACCAGGTGGGATTTTTGAGTCAGCTTTGGAGCTGAGGATAGCCAGGAAATATTGTCTTGAGGCCACACAAAAGCCAAGTGTCATTTTTGATCCCGGCGCTGACGTGCGCAGGGCAGAGCAGTCCCGGTGTGTGTTGTGTCATGTGGCTATTGTGCATTATGTGTTGTTTAATGTCTTTTCCCTTAGCCCTTTGAGGGGCCTAACAGAAACCCTGGCATCATTCTTAGGATCTGTGATCTCTGCATTTCTTGGCCTGGCACCAATGCGAGAGGACTTTTGGCTTAGGAGCTGAGACAGGCATCAGAATTGCATTTCTCTTTAGGAGCATCTGGTGTGATGTCTTTGCAGGTCTTGTTCTGAGCCGTATGTACTGCTGTGCATCGCAAGGATCCATTATGGCAGATTAGGGCTTGTAAGAATGCAAAGATAGGTAGAGGATCTGACCCTAGGATTCTCAGACATCCATCTTTGTAGTTCTTGGAATAAACCATTGTCTTAGCAGGTTATTCCTCCAGGGTACTGTGAGCCTCATCAGCTCGCCATCAGTCTCACCTCGGTCATCTAATCTTGCGTTCTCTCAGTCCTTGCAGTCATTCCTCTTGCCATGAGATTTCTGTCCCTGTTGCGTCCCCATTGTTTGTCACGTCCTGTCCCGTGTCACAGGTGTCTGCACATATTTGTGCCGGAGCTGCTCTGCCCTGCTGCATAGCCTGGTGTAATAGGACAAATCCTGGGGGCTTGAAATTTGTAATGTGGGGTGTAGTTGGATTCTAGATGGGATTTGTAGATGGACACAAGGTGCCTGGAGCAGTGAAATTATCCTGCAGCCCTTTGACATTTGTCCTGACTTTCTTTCAGATGCAGGCGGATAAAATCTGTGGCAGAGCACCCCATCCCGGCTGAGGGGGTTCCTCTGAGCAGGTCAGTCACCATTTGTCTCTGCGGGGGAAGTGTAAATGGTGACTCTGTTACAGCACTGTTCTTTGGTTTTGTTTTTAGGAAGTAAAGCTGGATATCAGCAGTCAAGGTGAGCGGTGACCACTGTACAGAAGCAGTTGTTATTGCTGGGGTCTCAGTTTCTGGTGCAACTGTAAGCCTTCTTCTTGTTTGTGTGCTTTAGGCAATCCATTCGGAGTATGCCGAGCCCGCCCCCCAGCCGGCCGATGGATCAGGTTTGCCGCTGTTGTGAGCCCTGTGGAGGATCACAGGACTCTGCGATGAAGCCCTGAACCTTTCTGTTTCAAGGTGCCATCCGGCTGGCCTTTGTCAGCCGCTGAGGAGTTGCGGTGAGTCAGGGAATAGGGAGGAGGCGTGAGGGTCCGCTCATGTTTCAGCAATGCCACATCTCCCTGTCTCCCCTTAAACCAGGCACACCCTGCCACGATGGCATCGGCCTCCAAGCATTGCTGAAGCTAATGGCATTAGGAGATGGTGAGTAGCGGAAGAGTTGGGTTTTGGGCAATATGCTGGTAAGACCATACACTGATGTTTTCATTTCTTTAATGTAGCTATGAGGCAGCAGCCCAGTGACAGCGGGAATTTCCCAGATGGCGAGGTGGCCTTCTTTTCCACCTGATGCAGATTGGCATCCCCAGATGTCTGAGAGATAAGTCGAGGGCTACGACTTGCCGAGGGGGTGAATGCGGGGTGCTGGGTTGGGACTCGCCGGGAGGGGTTTTTGAGTCAGCTTTGGGGCTGAGGCTATCCAAGAAGTGTCCCCTTAGGCCACATAAAGGGAAAGTGTCACTTTTGATCCCAGCGCTGAGGTGCGCAGGGTAGAGCAGTCCCGGTGTGTGTCTTTCGTGCGTTCTGTGTTTGGCTTTCTCAGGTCTTTTACCTTAACCCTTTGAGGGGCCTATCAGAAACCCTGGCATCATTCTTAGCATCTGCGATCTCTGCATTTCTTGGTCTGGCACCAATGCTGTAGGACTTTTGACTCAGGAGCTCAGACAGGCATCAGAGTTGCATTTCTCTTTAGGAGCATCCAGTCAGATGTCTTTGCAGGTCTCGTTCCGAGCTGTACGTACTGCTGTGCATCGCAAGAATCCATTATGGCAGATTAGAACTCGTAAGAACGTGAGGATAGGTAGGGGATTCTGACCATAGGATTCTCAGACATCCATCTTTGCAGTTCTTTGACAAAATCATTCTCTTAGGAGATGCTTCCTCTGTGGTTGTCTGAGCCTCATCAGCTCACTGTCAATCTCACCTCAGTCATTTCATTTTCCATTATCTCAGTCCTTGCAGTCATTCTTCTTGTCGAGAGATACTAGTCCCTGTTGTGTCCTCATTGTTTGTCCTGTCACGGGTGTCTGCACACGTTTGTGCCGGAGCTGCTCTGCCCTGCTGCGTAGCCTGGTGTAATAGGACACATCCTGGGGGCTTGAAATTTGTAATGTGGGGTGTAGTTGGATTGTAGATGGTATTCCTAGGTTGACCCTGGGAAGTTGTCTGGAGCTGTGAAGTTATCCTGCTGCCCTTTGAACTTTCTCCTGACTCTGTTTCAGATCCAGACGGATAAAATTTGAGGTGAGCTGGGGCAGTGGTGTGGAGGAGTCCTGGGGATTACTGTTTTTGAGGGTAATAGTCACATTTTCTGTGTTGTCTTAGGTACTGCAAGGAGCTTCGTAGGCCAAGTTTGGAGAGAGCGCCACCGAAGCACACGGGACCGTCTCAATGTCCACGTCCCACCGGGGATGGATTTTGTCAGCTCGTCTTCCAAAAGCTAAGTGTTGGGGTCCATAGCTGGGAGAAGGGAAAACACCTTTACTATCACAGGAGGCCATGTGATGTTAGCTTAGCAGAGCAATCTGTAGCGGAACAGGTCCCTTGGATGTAAAGGGAGAGGGTTTCTCCTTGGCCTCACCAGAGCCTTTGCCGGGCAGGGCAGTTCCGACCCGTCTCCGCGTTCTCGCGAACTTTGCGTCGTCAGCCTCCTTCGACCCTCGACATCGTCGTGGATCTTTCTCCCGAGGAGCTCGCCTTCAGGTCCGGAGCTATAGCCACCATCACCCGGCAGTCTTTGCTTCCTTATCTAGGCCCACCGAGCCTCTCAAGCATCCTCTTAACTGCTTTGGCACTAACTTCTTTTAAGGAGTTGCATTTCATCGTCACACGCTATT
>NW_024356594.1:0-1025 GCF_014805655.1 Passer montanus | reverse complement strand
TTTTCCACTGCCCTTCTTCCTTTTACCTCGCACTTTTCTGTTGCTAACTTCATTTCTGTCTGTCTCTAACTGTGTGTTTGTTTCTCAGTGCCTGTAGCTCTGTGCTTCTGTAACTGTTTCCCTGATTTGTTTTCCCTCTGTTTCTGTATTTTGCTATTTCTCTCTAACTATTTTTCTTCTCTCTAGCCTTAACTGTAGCTTTTTGTTGTTCTTTTCTACAGTCACTCAATCTTTTTCCCCTCTCCTCCCCTTTTTCACTCTTTCTTTGGTCTTACTCCTTTTCATTTTCATTTTAACCCTAACTGGTCTTCCTTGTCCCTCTTAACTCTCTTGCTCTCTTGGTTGTACTCTCTCTCTCTCTTCACTCTGTCTTCTTTCACTCCTGTTCTCTCCCTTCTCATTTCACTATTTTCTCTCCACTGACTTCTGTTCTCCCTTCTCTTTTCACTCTCTCCTCTCTTCTCTTTTCAGTCTCGTGTTCCATCTCTTCTCACTCTCTACTCTTTTTACTGTCTCCTGTTATCTCATCCTATTTCACTGTCCTCTCTTGTCCCTCTCCTTTGTTGGTCTGTCTCTTCTCCATTTCTCTTCTTTTCTCTCCCTCTCTCTCCCTCTCGTTTTCTCTACCTTTGTCTCCCTTTTTCCATGTCTCTATTTTTTCTCTACCTTTTGTCTCTCTGTCTAGATTTAAAAAAAAAAATTGAACTAAAAGACAAAAAAGCAGCAGTAGAAACTTTCAGGCTCCCTGGGAGTAAACAAAAAAAAAAAAACACAACCATTTACTCCCCGGGAGCCTGAAATTTTCTACTGCTGCACCAGACATATAGTTTTTCTTCTTTTTACATATACCCTATAGGAACCCTAGCCCTACCCTCCCCCTGCCAGTACCCCCTGGCCAGACCTGCCCACTCACGCCCCCTAATTGCCTACACACACCACAAATCACTCACACCAGCCGTCACCCATATTCACCACATACTACACCGCCACCTGTTCACCAAAATTCAGTACCGCAGTCACAGCGC
>NW_024356593.1:0-355 GCF_014805655.1 Passer montanus | reverse complement strand
CCCAAAATCCCATTTTTCCCCCAAAATCTCATTTTCTCCCCAAAACCTGAGTTTTCCCCCAAAATTCCCATTTTATCCCCCCAAAATCCTATTTTTTCTCAAAAAAAAAATCTAATTTTTTCTCCTAAAATCCAATTTTCCCTCCCCAAAATCTCATTTTTCCTCTAAAATCCCTTTTTTCCCCAAAAAAAATCCCATTTTTCCCCTAAAATCCTATTTTTCCCCCAAAATCCAATTTCTACCCCACTTCTCATTTTCCCCCCAAAATCTGATATTTTTTTCCCCAAAAGTCCCATTTTATCCCCCCAAAATCCTACTTTTTCTCCCCCAAAATCCTATTTTTCCCAAAAAAAAT
>NW_024356592.1:0-355 GCF_014805655.1 Passer montanus | reverse complement strand
GTTTGGCAGAGCAATCTGGTCCCCCCAAACTACAGTGGGTGAGTGCTGGGGATTTGCAAGTGGAACATCTTGGCCTTTTCTGTTTCAAAATTCAGAGATACGTAGGGATGGTGACAAGATGACAATCATAAAAAATGTGGGAGAGGGATTCTGCATGGTCAGCAGAAGCAGAGGCACCACCACATTACTGATGGTAAGTGTACTGGGAGGGTTTCTCGGAGGGTCTCAGAAAATGTCCTGCTCTGTGCCAGAGCAATGGATTGGTGCTGGTTTCCCATGAGCAGGGACTGTATCTGTGTCCCTGTTCCCCTGATGTGTCCAGCAAACCACAGCACCGCAGGGTCCTTACACAAGG
>NW_024356591.1:0-355 GCF_014805655.1 Passer montanus | reverse complement strand
GGAATCCCTTCCCAAGCTCCCAACCCCCCCAGAGCAGCTGGAGAGCCGCCCTGGCTCCCCTTTATCCCAGAATTTTGGGGTCTCCCCGGGGTCCCGCGGCTTTCCCGGGGTTTTTCCCGGAATTCCCGGTACCTGGAGGCCGCGGGCCACGCAGAGGGCCACGCGCAGGATGGTGCCGGGCGGGAAGGCGCCCAGGCCCCGCCCGCGGCGCTCCTCGATGCGCTCGTGCAGCGACTGCTCCCCCCCGAACTCCATGGCCAGGCACAGGCTCCCGTCCGCCGCCGCGCCCAGCGCGCGGTACCCTGCACCGCCCCGCGACGGAGCACGGGAATGGGATCACGGGAACGCGGGCATG
>NW_024356590.1:0-355 GCF_014805655.1 Passer montanus | reverse complement strand
GGGGGGTTTAGGGTCACTGTGGGGGGGTTTGGGGTCACTCGTAGGGGTTTGGGGTCACCCAGGGTGGATTTTGGGGTTTTTTTGGTGGATTTTGGGGTAACTTTGGAGAGATTTTTGGGTGGTTTTTTTTTTAGTGGATTTTGAGATATTTTGGGGGGGATTTTTTGCGTGTTTTTTTTTTGTTGTTGTTGTTTTTTTTAGTGGGGTAACTTTGGAGAGATTTTTGGGTGGTTTTTTTTTTAGTGGATTTTGAGATATTTTGGGGGGGATTTTTTGCGTGTTTTTTTTTTGTTGTTGTTGTTATTTTTTAGTGGATTTTGGGATTATTTTGGGGGGGTATTTTATGGCATTTTTG
>NW_024356589.1:0-355 GCF_014805655.1 Passer montanus | reverse complement strand
AAGGAAGGAAGGAAGGAAGGAAGGGACAAATTAAAAGCAAACAGTAACACAGACCAGTGAAGCTTTCTTCAACAAATGCAATACAGTGTAATGATACATCTGAGAAGCAGAGGATGCAAACACACAATACAAATTTCCTTACTAGTCTCCCATTCAAAACCTAATCTAAGGTGAGACTTTTTCACTCCCACTACTAATGGGATATTTCAGAAACCTCTCACATACTAACTTTTTGATGCATAACATTCACAATGAAAGAAAACAATGACATATTAGTTTTCACATATAAGCTCACTCAGGGAATGTCACTGGAAAACTTTCCACTTTCTTACAAATTTTCCGTTTAAGGCAAATT
>NW_024356588.1:0-355 GCF_014805655.1 Passer montanus | reverse complement strand
CTAAAATGGTCAGAATCTAGGCCAATGCAGCTCCCTAGAGATCTAAAGGCCAGCTTTCATCTAATGCCCAGTTCCTTGGCAAGAGTCACTCGTGACTGGACACTTCAGGCACAACAAAGAAATAAAGCAACAGCAGAACCAAAAAAACCTCCAGACAATCAAACCAGAAATGAACTGAAAACTGTCCCTTTGTGTGTGTGTGTGTGTGTGAGACACAAGGACAGTGAGGGCAAGGATAGAAGGAATGAAACCTAAAAGCGTAACAGAGCTCAAACTGAAGAGGACATGACTTACATCTTAACCTTAACTGATACCTGCAACTTCACAATTTAGCAAAAGAACAGAACTTAACAGT
>NW_024356587.1:0-355 GCF_014805655.1 Passer montanus | reverse complement strand
AAGGTCTTGGGAAGCTCTCCATCCCTCCAAACTCAGTCTGTGCTGATGTCAGGTGCTCAGCACTTGGGAACAAGGATCCATGCCCAAGGAAGGGTGGTTGGGTCAAGAAGTTGTCTCATCATTCCTGCACAGTGAAGTAGGAGCTTTCCCTGCCCTGGTGGGTCCATCCCAACATGTCCAAGGAGAGCAGCACAAGGCAACAGCACAAGGGGAACATCCACCCTTCCTAGTGACCCAAACTGAACAGGTGTGAAAAATCTTCATCCTTTCCCTTGGTTTGATCCTCCTGCTGTGCAAACAGCCAGGGACAGAGGAACCACAGGGACAAATCCTTCCCTGGGAGGGCGGGCAGGCC
>NW_024356586.1:0-355 GCF_014805655.1 Passer montanus | reverse complement strand
GTGTACACCTAAAAATGGGGAAAAAGCAAAACTTAGGTAAAATCTGCAAAAAAAAGCAAAAAACAGCAAAAAAATCCGCAAAAATCCGCCCAAAATAACCCAAAATGCCTAAAAATGACCCAAAAATGCCTAAAAATAACCCAAAACCCAGGCAGGAACATCTCATCCACCACTGTGTACACCTAAAAATGGGGAAAAAGCAAAACTTAGGCAAAATCTGCAAAAAAAAGCAAAAAACAGCAAAAAAATCCGCAAAAATCCGCCCAAAATAACCCAAAATGCCTAAAAATGACCCAAAAATGCCTAAAAATAACCCAAAACCCAGGCAGGAACATCTCATCCACCACTGTGTACA
>NW_024356585.1:0-355 GCF_014805655.1 Passer montanus | reverse complement strand
TGGCGGACACGGGGCAGTTCGGCCTCAGGCTGGACTCGATGATGTTCAAGGCTTTTCCATTATAAGCGCTTCTGTTGATATTTTGCCAATATTTGAGAAGCTGGTGTCAAAGCCACAGGCCGGTGTGAGCAGGGCACTCTGAGGCGCCGGAGGGTGCAGCGCGGGGCCCGCAGCGGGGAGGGAAGGAGGGAGAGAGGGAGGCAGTGAGGGAGGCAGTGAGGGAGTGACGGAGGGAGAGGGGGAGGCAGTGAGGGAGGGAGGCGGAGCGGGGCCGGCGCCCAGGGCCGGGCAAGGCGGGCCGGGCCGCAATGGCGCCCGCGCTGCCACAGCCCCGCCGGCCGGCAGGGGGCGCTCC
>NW_024356584.1:0-355 GCF_014805655.1 Passer montanus | reverse complement strand
AACAACTGAAAGAGCAGTCCAAAGTGCACAAGATGACAGGTTTCCTGCTCTAGGAAAGTACATGGTTTGAAGGCATGCACATTGGCTCTGCCATCTGAGCACAAATAACCTTGTGTGCCTCAGTTTCCACTGCTGCAAAACTGACATAATTTAGGTGCTGCTTTTGGTTGGGATCGCTAAAAGGCTGTCGTTCCACAATGTGGTTTAGTGGGCATGGTGGTATTGGGTTAACACCAGACTTTATTATCTTGGAATTACTTTCTAACCTTGATGATTCTATGATTCTATAGAGTTAATTTTCTTTATAGAAAATCACTATATATGTAGTTTGGATTTGTGCTGAGAACAGTGTTGA
>NW_024356583.1:0-7739 GCF_014805655.1 Passer montanus | reverse complement strand
GGGGTCCCCCCTTCTTTAGAGTCCCCGTGTCCCCCTTGTGTCCCCCCCAGTTTCGGTGTCCCCTCCCCCAGCTGAGCCCGCTCCAATCTCAGTGTCCCCCGAGTGTCCCTGTCCCTGGTGTCCCCGGTGTCCCCAGTGTAAGCCGTGTCCCTGTCAGATGTCCCTGCTGTCCCCGCTGATGTCCCTTTGCTGTTCCTCCCGGGTGTCACTGTCCCTGCTGTCCCCTCAGGTGATCCAGCTCCAATCCCGCTGTCACCTCACTGTCTCTGCTGTCCCTGGTGATGTCCCCTTGCTGTCCCTCTGCTGTCCCCGCTGTCGCTGGTGATGTCCCCTTGCTGTCCTCACTGTTTCTCTGATGTCCCCATCACTGTCCCTCAGGTGAATCGGCTCCAATGCCATTGTCCCCCCAGGTGTCACTGTCTCCCTGCAGGTGTCACTGTGCCCCCCAGGTGTCACTGTCCCCCCTGGGTGACACTGTCCCCCCAGGTGTCACTGTCCCCTGCAGGTGTCACTGTCTGTCCCCGCTGATGTCCCTTTGCTGTTCCTCCCGGGTGTCACTGTCCCTGCTGTCCCCTCAGGTGATCCAGCTCCAATCCCGCTGTCACCTCACTGTCTCTGCTGTCCCTGGTGATGTCCCCTTGCTGTCCCTCTGCTGTCCCCGCTGTCGCTGGTGATGTCCCCTTGCTGTCCTCACTGTTTCTCTGATGTCCCCATCACTGTCCCTCAGGTGAATCGGCTCCAATGCCATTGTCCCCCCAGGTGTCACTGTCTCCCTGCAGGTGTCACTGTGCCCCCCAGGTGTCACTGTCCCCCCTGGGTGACACTGTCCCCCCAGGTGTCACTGTCCCCTGATGTCCCCGCTGTCCCCCCAGGTGTCACTGTCCCCCCAGGGGTCACTGTCCCCTGCAGGTGTCACTGTCCCCCCCAGGTGTCACTGTCCCCTGATGTCCCCGCTGTCCCCGCAGGTGTCACTGTCTCCCCGTGGGTGTGACTGTCCTTCCGTAGATGTCACTGTCCCCCCCAGGCGTCACTGTCTCTCAATGTCCCCCCTGTCCCCCCCAGTGTCACTGTTCCCCTGCAGGTGTCACTGTACCCCCCAGGTGTCACTGTCCCCTGTAGGTGTCACTGTCCCCACAGGTGATCCGGCTCCGGGCCGCCTTTGCCCAGGTGTCACTGTCCCCCCGTTGTCACTGTCCCCTGATGTCCCTGCTGTCCCCGTAGGCGATCCGGCTGACAGGTGTCACTGTCCCCCCCAGGTGTCAGTGTCACTGTTCCCCCAGATGTCACTGTCCCCCTGTAGGTATCACTGTCCCCGCAGGTGTCACTGTCCCTCAATGTCCCCGCTGTCCCCGCAGGTGTCACTGTCCCCTGATGTCCCCGCTGTCCCCGCAGGTGTCACTGTCTCCCCGTGGGTGTGACTGTCCTTCCGTAGATGTCACTGCCCCCCCCAGGCGTCACTGTCTCTCAATGTACCCCCTGTCCCCCGCAGTGTCACTGTTGCGCCGCAGCGGGGGCCGCGGCCGGGGGAGCTCACCTGGAACCAGTACAGGGTGTTATCCTTCCGTAGATGTCACTGTCCCCCCCAGGCGTCACTGTCTCTCAATGTACCCCCTGTCCCCCGCAGTGTCACTGTTCCCCTGCAGGTGTCACTGTACCCCCCAGGTGTCACTGTCCCCTGTAGGTGTCACTGTCCCCACAGGTGATCCGGCTCCGGGCCGCCTTTGCCCAGGTGTCACTGTCCCCCCGTTGTCACTGTCCCCTGATGTCCCTGCTGTCCCCGTAGGCGATCCGGCTGACAGGTGTCACTGTCCCCCCCAGGTGTCAGTGTCACTGTTCCCCCAGATGTCACTGTCCCCCTGTAGGTATCACTGTCCCCGCAGGTGTCACTGTCCCTCAATGTCCCCGCTGTCCCCGCAGGTGTCACTGTCCCCTGATGTCCCCGCTGTCCCCGCAGGTGATCCGGCTCCAGGCCGCCTTTGCCCAGGTGTCAATGTCCCCGCAGGTGTCACTGTTCCCTGATGTCCCTGCTGTCCCCGTAGGCGATCCGGCTCCGGGCTGCCTTTGCCCAGGTGTCAATGGCCCCGCAGGTGTCACTGTCCCCCCAGGTGTCACTGTCCCTCAATGTCCCCACTGTCCCCCCCAGGTGTCACTGTCCCCGCAGGTGTCACTGTCCCCCCTGGGTGACACTGTCCCCGCTGTCCCCGCTGTCCCCGCAGGTGTCACTGTTCCCTGATGTCCCTGCTGTCCCCGTAGGCGATCCGGCTCCGGGCTGCCTTTGCCCAGGTGTCACTGTGCCCTGTAGGTGTCACTGTCCCCCCAAGTGTCAGTGTCACTGTTCCCTCAGGTGTCACTGTTCCCCCAGATGTCACTGTCGCCCTGTAGGTGTCACTGTCCCCCCAGGTGTCACTGTCCCCTGATGTCCCCGCTGTCCCCGCAGGTGATCCGGCTCCGGGCCGCCTTTGCCCAGGGCCCCGCGGTGGTTCTGGCCCTGGAGCTGCTGGTGGGGGACCTGGGGGGGCTCCTGCGCGCGGCCCCCGCCCCGCTGCCCCCGGCCCGCGTCAGGGCCCTGCTGGCCATGACCCTGCGGGGGCTGGGCCACGTGCACGGCCAGCGCCTGCTGCACCGGGTGAGACACCCCGAAACGGGGTGAGGGACCCCAAAAATGGGAATGGGAACCCCAAAAACGGGAATGGGGACCATAGAAATGGGAATGGGCTGGGTCACGTGCACGGCCAGTGCCTACTGCACTGGATGAGCCCCAAAACGGGGTGAGGGACCCCAAAAACGGGAGAGGGAACCCCAGAAATGGGGGGGAAACCCAAACACGGGAATGGGAACCACAAATATGGGATTGGGGCTGGCCACGTGCGCTGCCAGCGCCTGCTGCACCGGGTGAGCCCCAAAACGGGGGGAACGGACCCCAAAAACGGGAATGGGAACCCCGAAAATGGGAATGGGGACCCCAAAAATGGGAATGGGGCTGGCCACGTGCACGGCCAGCGCCTGCTGCACCGGGTGAGACACCCCGAAACGGGGTGAGGGACCCCAAAAACGGGAATGGGGACCACAGAAATGGGGGGGAAACCCAAACACGGGAATGGGAACCGCAAAAATGGGGTTGGGCCTGGCCACGTGCACGGCCAGCACCTGCTGCACCGGGTGAGACACCCCGAAACGGGGTGAGGGACCCCAAAAACGGGAATGGGGACCACAGAAATGGGGGGGAAACCCAAACACGGGAATGGGAACCGCAAAAATGGGGTTGGGCCTGGCCACGTGCACGGCCAGCACCTGCTGCACCGGGTGAGACACCCCGAAACGGGGTGAGGGACCCCAAAAACGGGAATGGGGACCACAGAAATGGGGATGGGAACCCCAAAAATGGGGATGGGAAACCCAAAAATGGGGATGGGAACCCCAAAAATGGGAATGGGCTGGGCCACGTGCACGGCCAGCACTTGCTGCACCGGGTGAGCCCCAAAACAGGGGGGGGCCCAAAAACATGAGGAGACGTCAGGAATGGGGAGACTCCAGACTCCAGGTGCGCTGAGCCCCAAAAATGGGAATGGGAACCCCAAAAATTGGAATGGGAACTCCAAAAATGGGCATGGGCACCCCAAAAATGGGATAGGGAACCCCACACACAGGAATGGGAACACCAGAAATGGGGATAAGGAACCCCAGAAATGGGAATGGGGACCCCAAAAATGGGATAGGGACTGGGCCACGTGCACGGCTAGCGCCTGCTGCACCGGGTGAGACACCCCAAAAATGGGAATGGGAACCCCGAAAACGGGAATGGGAACCCAAAAAATGGGACAGGAACCCAAAAACAGGAATGGAAACCCCAAAAATGGGGGGAAGCACGGCCAGCGCCTGCTGCACCGGGTGAGACACCCCGAAACGGGAATGGGAACCCCAAAAATGGGGATGCGAACCCCAAAAATGGGAATGGGAACCCCAGAAATGGGGGGGGAAACCCAAAGAACCCAAAAACAGGAATGGAAACCCCAAAAATGGGGGGAAACCCCAAAAATGGGGATGGGGACCCCAAAAATGGGGCAGCTGGACGACATGCACAGCCAGTGCCTACTGCACTGGTTGAGCCCCAAAACAGGGGGGACCCCAAAAACATGAGGAGACGTCAAGAATGGGGAGATTCCAGACTCCAGGTGTGCTGAGGGACCCCAAAATAAGGGGGGACCCCAAAAATGGGGGGAGCCCTGAAACTGGAGGGGGACCCTGGGACTGGGGGGAGGCACCTCCCACCCCCACATGAGCACCCCAAAACTGGATGGGGGACCCCAAAACCGGGGCGGGGGGAGGTTCAGACAGCTGCAGGACACCCCAAAACCGGGGTGGGCACATGGAGGGACCCCAATATCTGCAGGGGGGCCGCGGGTGTTGGGGCACCCCAAAATCGAGGGGGGCACCCCAATGCCTGGGTGGGGACCCACAGTCTGGAGGTGTTCCTAGTCTGGGGGGGTTCCCCGAGTGTTGGGGACCCCCCCTGAGGCCGTTTTTGGGGTGCAGGACCTCAAACCGGCCAATCTGCTGCTGGACAGCGCCGGCCGCCTCAAGCTGGCGGATTTCGGGCTGGCGCGGGTGCTGGGCCCCCCCTCGGGGCGCCCCTACAGCCACCAGGTGGCCACCAGGTACCGGGTTTTGGGGTGTCCCCCCCCCCGGCGTGCCAGGGTGCCCCCCAAAAGCCGGGGCCCCCCCTGACCCCCCTTCTGCAGGTGGTACCGAGCCCCCGAGCTGCTCTACGGCGCCCGGCACTACGACGAGGGCGTGGATTTGTGGTGAGTGCCCGCTTTTGGGGGGCTCCCCCCGGGATTTTGGGGGCCCCCTGGGATTTTTGGGGTCCTTCCCAGGGTCTTGGGGGTCCCCACTCACCCCTTGTCCAGCCCTGCTTGATGTGGGGTCCCCGTTTTGGGTTTTGTAGATCCCCCCATTCCTCCACCCTGTAATTCTGTCTTTGGTCCTTGGGTGTCCCCCTGGGATTTTGGGGTGTTCCCCTGGCATTTTGGGGTGTCCCACTGGGTTTTGGGGGTCCCCCTGTGATTTGGGGGCATCTTGTGTTTTTGGGGGGGTCCTCGTGGGTTTTGGGGTCCCTCCTGTTGGATGCCAGGTGTTCCCCATTTCTGGGTTCCTCCCTGGGATTTTTAGGGCCCTCCCCCGGATTTGGGGGGTCCCTCTGGGATTTCGGGGATCCCCTGGGTTCGGGGGGTCCCCCTCGGATTTTGGGGATCCCTCTGGGATTTTTGGGATGTTCCCCTGGGATTTTGGGGATTCCCTGGGATTGGAGAGATCCTTGTGGGATTTTGGGGATCCCCTGGGGTCTGGGACAGAGGGGGGTCACTGTGGGATTTTGGGGATCCCCTGGGGTCGGGGTGTTCCTTGTGGGATTTTGGGGGTCCCTGTGGGGTTTGGGGTTTGGGGATCCCCTGGGGTCTGGGACAGAGGGGGGTCACTGTGGGATTTTGGGGGTCCCCTGGGATTGGGAGGTTCCTAGTGGGATTTGGGGGTTCCTGTGGGATTTGGGGTCCTTGTGGGATTTGGGGGTCCCTGTGGGATTTGGGTTCCCCGTGGGATTTGTGGTCCCTGTGGGATTTGTGGTCCCTGTGGGATTTGGGGTCCCTGTGGGATTTGGGTTCCCCGTGGGATTTGTGGTCCCTGTGGGATTTGTGGTCCCTGTGGGATTTGGGGTCCCTGTGGGGTTTGGGTTCCCCGTGGGATTGGGTGAGGGACTGGGGTTTGGGGTCCCTGTGGGATTTGGGTTCCCCGTGGGATTTTGGGGTTCCCTGTGGGATTTGTGGTCCCTGTGGGGTTTGGGTTCCCTGTGGGGTTTGGGGTCCCTGTGGGATTTGGGGTCCCTGTGGGGTTTGGGGTCCCCCTGAGCCGGTCCCCCCAGGGCCGTGGGCTGCATTTTCGGGGAGCTGCTGACGCTGTCGCCGCTGTTCCCGGGCGAGAACGACATCGAGCAGCTGTGCTGCGTGCTGCGGGCGCTGGGCACGCCCAGCCCGCGCGACTGGCCGGGACTGGGAGGGACTGGGGGCACTGGGAGGGACTGGGAGGGACTGGGGGCACTGGGAGGGACTGGGAGGGAATGAGAGGGACTGGGAGAGGGACCGGGGGCACTGGGAGGGACTGGGAGAGGGACTGGGAGGGACTGGGGACACTGGGAACATTGGGAGGGACTGGGAGGAACTGGGACAGGGGCAGGAGGGCACTGGGAGGCATTGGGAGTGCTGGGAGGGCAGGTGTGCACTGGTTTGTACTGGTCTGTACTGGTTTACACTGGTCAGTGGTGGTTTATACTGCTCTGTGCTAGTTTATATTGGTGCGTAGTGGTCTGCACCAGTTTGTACTGGTCTATACTGGTTTATGCTGGTCCATACCTGTTTGTACTGGTGTATGGGGTGCGTACTGGTTTGGGTTAGTTTATACTGGTGCATACTGGTTGGCACTACTTTGTACTGGTCTGTACTAGTTTATACTGGTTTTTATTGGCCCACCCTGGTCTATACTGGTCCACGCTGGTCTGTACTGGTATATACTGGTTTATGCTGGTTTGCGTTGGTTTACACTGGCCCATACTGGTTTGCACTGGTTTATACTGGTCCATACTTGCCCACACTGGTCCATACTGGTTTGTACCGCCCCATACTGGTCCATACTGCCCCGCACTGGTCCATTCTTATCTATACTGGTTCGTACTGGTCTGTACTGCCCGACACTGATCCACGCTGATCCATATTGATCCATACTGGTCTGCACTGCCCTGCACTGGTCCATACTGGTCTGTACTGGTCCACACTGGTTCCCATAGGAGCTGTTAGAGCTGCCAGATTTCTCCAAGCTGTGGGTCTGTACTGGCCTGCACTGGTCCGTACTGGTTTACGCTGGTCCATACTGGTTTATACTGATCTGTACTGGTCCATACTGGTCTGTACTGGCCTGTACTGGTCCATACTGATCCGTACTGGTCTATACCGACCTGCACTGGTCCATACTGGTTTATGCTGGTCTATACTGATCTGTACTGGTCTGTACTGGTCCATACTAATCCGTACTGGTCTGTACTGGTCTATACTGGCCTGCACTGGTCCATACTGGTTTATGCTGGTCTATACTGGTCTATACTGCTTTATGCTGGTTTATGCTGGTCTATACTGACCCATACTGGTCTGTACTGGTCCATACTGATCCGTACTGGTCTATACCGACCTGCACTGGTCCATACTGGTTTATGCTAGTCTATACTGCTTTATGGTGGTTTATGCTGGTCTATACTGATCTGTACTGGTCTGTACTGGCCTGCACTGGTCCGTACTGGTCAGTACTGGTCCGTACTGGTCCGTACTGGTCAGTACTGGTCCGTACTGGTCCGTACTGGTCCGTACTGGTCTGTACTGGTCAGTACTGGTCCGTACTGGTCCGTACTGGTCCGTATTGGTCAGTACTGGTCAGTACTGGTCCGTACTGGTCAGTACTGGTCTGTACTGGTCTGTACTGGTCAGTACTGGTCCGTACTGGTCCGTACTGGTCCGTACTGGTCCATACTGGTCCGTACTGGTCTGTACTGGTCCGTACTGGTGGCTGTCCCCGCAGGAGCTGTCGGAGCTGCCGGATTTCCCCAAGCTGCGGTTCCGGCCGCGGGCGGCGCCGCCGCTGCAGCAGCTGGTGCCGGGCGCGGAGCCGGCTGCGCTGGACCTGCTGCGGCGGCTGCTGCGCTA
>NW_024356582.1:0-355 GCF_014805655.1 Passer montanus | reverse complement strand
CCTTAAATTCCCATTTTAACGAAAATATTTTGAATTTTAATTCCCATTTTTCGCCCCTTTCCCCCCTCCCCCTCCCTTTAAATTTTTGGGGATTTTTTTGGGGATAAAAACGGGGTGGAAAAACCCGAAAATTCCATTTTTTGTGTTGTTTTTTTTTGGCGTTTTTTATACAAAACCAAACTCGCAGCGTTTTTTATTCCACGATCGGCGAAACCCCGGCGCGGGAATTCCGGGGGGGAAAACCCAACCCAAATAAAATTAATTAATTATTAATAATTAATCCAACCCCGGGGGGGGAAACGGGGAGAATTCCCGGGATTTTGGGCAAAAAGGGAGAGAGAAAATATAAAAAAAA
>NW_024356581.1:0-355 GCF_014805655.1 Passer montanus | reverse complement strand
CTGGCCCCCAGCCACGGCCCCGCCGGGGGCTGCTGCGATCCTCCGCAGCCAGATCGGGGTCTGCCGCCCTCCTGCTCAACGCAGCTCGTCCCTCAGGAACTTCAGGAACTTCTGCAGGCTCGCGTGGAACGCCAGCAGGACGGATTTTGGGAATGAAATCGTTATGGAGGTCTCCGACTCCGGCTGCGGTGGCGTCTCGATGACAGCGAGGGTCAGGGGTGGGGTGGGGGACAGGACGGGGCTCGGGGCGCGGGTCGGGGCTGGCTCTGTCGGTGAGCGGCTCGGGTCGGCTGCGGCCGTTCCCATCTGCACCTGGATCCATCCTCGGAAGTGCTGCGTGGAGGTGAACACCCCC
>NW_024356580.1:0-355 GCF_014805655.1 Passer montanus | reverse complement strand
AAAAAAAAACCAAAGGAGAATTTTCCCTACTGTTTCCTTCTCCATTTTTCCCACCACGCTGGAGCAGCTATTTCAGAAATGACTGTTTGCTGCAGGAGCACACGGATGTTTACTTCCAGTAAAACATTAAACTATCTTAGGCTTTCCTGGAGCAGCCAGCAGCCCCCAACCCCAGGCAGGCTGCTGTCCTTCCACAAACATTCCCCTTCCCCAGCCAATATGAATTCTCTATTTTCTCCTTCTCCTGCAGTGTTTGAAGCTGTGTGAGACACAGCCAGCAGGAGCCAGCTTCAGCATCTAGATATTAATATTGTTTCAGTTTTTATCGGGCAAAGTGCCTCCAATACTTTGGTAC
>NW_024356579.1:0-355 GCF_014805655.1 Passer montanus | reverse complement strand
CCCCAGTGTTTGGTAGCCCCCCCGGGTGTATCACTAGCCCACCTGAGGATGTTGAGGCAGACGTTGCCCTCCAGGTCGATGTTGGGGTGGTACACCATGGTCTCGCACTTCACCTTGGGCGGGTCGTGGGGGTAGCCCTGGCCCACCTGGGGGGCCACCGAGTCACCCCGGGGGCCACCAACACCCCCCGGGGGCCACCAACCCCCCCCGGGGCCACCTCTGACCCACGGCAGCCCGGGCACAGCTTGGTGGCCACCGGGCAGGGTTTGGTGGCCACCAGGTCCCCTCACCCCATCCCCATGGCCACAGGTAGCCACAGGGAGGGGTTGGTGGCCACAGCAGGGGTTTGGTGGCC
>NW_024356578.1:0-355 GCF_014805655.1 Passer montanus | reverse complement strand
ACAGTTCCATTCCAGAGCTGAACAATCTAAAAGACAATTCAGCATGATCTAATGATAATATAATTAATAAATAATTATTTCAAAACAAGTCAGCATTTATTATACAACTAATCTTAAGCAAAAATCCTGAAGTCAGAACAGAACTGCACTGAGTAAAGTCTTTATCATGCAAAGTAGCATAAGAATTCTGCAGAATTCTTTTCTTCCCCATGGGTTTCTAAAGTTCAGGTTCATGTGTTTTTCAGTGGCAAAGCTGGTTAAAAAAATCACTTTTCTAACACCACTTGCTGATTCCTGCCTCTGTGTTAGAATTTGTCACTTTTTCAAATGTACCAATGAAACAATTTGTAATGCT
>NW_024356577.1:0-355 GCF_014805655.1 Passer montanus | reverse complement strand
AAAATACAAATGCAATAGTCCAAAAAAACCAGAAAACAAACCACTGCCAGCTGTGGTTCTGCTGGAGCAGGGATCCTGCACAAGGGCCTCGTGTTTGTGGGGTTCCCTGATGAAGGGAGGAATGATTAATTTGACTCTGCGTTCTCAGAAGGCTAATTTATTATTATATTATATTATATTATATTATATTATATTATATTATATTATATTATATTATATTATATTATATTATATTATATTAATTTATTATTATATTATATTATATTATATTATATTATATTATATTATATTATATTATATTATATTATATTATATTATTTAAAGATTGCTGTACTAAACTATACTAAAGAATACA
>NW_024356576.1:0-356 GCF_014805655.1 Passer montanus | reverse complement strand
GGGAAATCTCAGGAGCCCACGCTCATCTCCTGCTCTCACAGACACTGGGGAAGCCTGGCCATGGGGCTCTGCCCCCCACGCATCGGCACTGTTGCCAAAAAAGTGTCTCATCATGCAAAAGATTGACATTTATGCTGGGTGGGTGATTCTGATAATGCAGGCTTCTCCACCTCACACTAATGTCAAGAAATACCTCACCCTTAAAAAGATATTACCTCAAAAGATTGTAGCTTGCTTTTACTTCCATCATGAGATGGACTGGAAATTTAGTTTATGAAATGTTCACAATGTAAAATGAGTTTCCAGACTGGGTTAGCCACATAATGGGAAAACAAGGATAATTTAGCATTTACAAA
>NW_024356575.1:0-356 GCF_014805655.1 Passer montanus | reverse complement strand
CTAAACACAAAGAAAGAAACTGCTGTAATCGTATTCTCCATCTTCCCCCCAACAACAACCAAAACACCCACCCAAGAAACATCAAGAAAAGATGGAGTCAATGTGAAGACTTGTATTTGCAGAGAGACTGCAAGAATACTGGACAGGCTGAGTGGGATTCATCTCATCTACGCTTAAGCCATGGGAAGGCCTAGCCATGTATGCTCAGCTCATCCTCTGAACTGCTTCTGTCATTTAGTGAAAAGCGATAAGACTCCCCAGAGGCTGATTTATCCAACTAACTCAGACACCTGTCTGGAGACGAAGTAGGTGAATCACTCTCTGCAGGAGCTCTTCTCTCCACCAATGACCAAACA
>NW_024356574.1:0-356 GCF_014805655.1 Passer montanus | reverse complement strand
AAAAAGAGGTGGCAGAGTGTAGCCTTAAAATTAAGTTTTTATAAAGAAAATCAATTTCATTTGCCTATTGTGCTTTTTTAAAAAAATCAGGACATGATTGTAATGATACTGGGATCCTTTCTAATGCAATGAGTAAAAACAAAGAAATGTGGACATTCAAAAGCTGACATTGGACCTGCAAACACCAAGGCAGGAAGCCCTGCTAGTTTTCTGTTCTCCAGAGCAGACAGCCTCATCCTCTCCCTTCAAGCAATGCATTTGGCTGTACAGGATCCAGCCATGTAGCAGTTGTACAGCCACTGTCCTGGCCTTAACAGGGCTGTAACAATTCATTTATTCCCTGGAGCTTTGGCTTG
>NW_024356573.1:0-356 GCF_014805655.1 Passer montanus | reverse complement strand
TGGGGGCCAGGCTCAGCACAGCAGCCCCAGGGGAGCTGGGCACGGCTCACATGAGGAAGGGATGGCTCGGGCACAGGTTTTGGTCAGGCTGGGCTCAGCCCCAGCCCTGGCTGGCTGTGGGGCAGGCAGGGGCACGCTGGGCAGGGCAGCAGGAGCCAGCACACTGCAGGGCCCTGCTGGAGCCTGGCTGCAGCTCGCTGCCCGGGGAAACGCTGCCTGCAGCCCCAGCACGGCTGCCAGCACAAACGAGTTTAGTGGCCTCAATTTAATTCCCATTTGGACAGGGTGGGGAGGAGATATAAGAGGAGGAGAAGGAGAGCAGAATTCTGGATCGGCGCTGGGATGGGATGGGATGG
>NW_024356572.1:2398-7744 GCF_014805655.1 Passer montanus | reverse complement strand
GGCACCTTTGGAATACAAAGCTGTGGAATTGACATAACAATGAAATGTGGATCACAGCCTTTGTGTGCCACTGCCAGTTTTTGGAGGAATCCTTTCTGCTGTTGTAGTTTGAGCTGCTCTGTGGGTTCTGTACTCTGAGCCAAGGCAGAGTGCCTCCTGATGCCCCACTGCAGGAGCCCCACCAGCAGCTGCTGCTCCAGCTCAGCAGGACACTGCCTGTGCAGTTTGCTCTGGAGTTTCTGAGTGATTGCATTCATAACCCCACTGAAGTCTTCTTGGAACACAAGAGCTCATTTTATAGCACATAATATATCTAAGGAATGGGCTGTTGGGAATTCATTAACATTTTAAACTAAAGGGGTTTGCAATATTGTGAACAGTACCACATTACGTATTTTAAAACCATGTCTGGTTTAAGTTTTCTCTCAGTCCTTTGGAAAAAGCTCCTGATGTCTAGGCAATGAATAGTGAAGTCAGATGACCAAGAGCAACCTTGTCTATTGCTGAAATGAACCAGAAGTATATAATATATGACTATTCAAGGTGTCTGGCTTTCAAACTGGTACCAACAAGAATTATTCTTGTCCCTTTGGGGGGATAGATAACATCAATGCTGAGATTTTTAAATCTATCCCCTGCTCATCTCTCCCTGCAATTTGTGCTGCTCTGGTTTTCTGTCTAGAGCCTTCTGAGCAGAGTCCAGCTCACTGAGCATTAGTCAGTTAATGTCATTCCTGGCTCTCTGGGCTGTGTTTTATCTTGAAATGCATGTGAAAAAGTAGACAGTGTGAGCTAACCTATACTTATCAAGGCTGACAAAGCAAGAGGAAATTCTGTTGAAGGAGGACATGGAAATTTAGCATGCAGATGACAGGCAGAAGATACATTAAATTCCCAGGGTTGTGTGGCCAGTGATGTCTCTCTTTCTCTGACAGATCCCCATTTGTTATTTTGCTTGTTGCCCTTTTGACGGCAATTTGCTTCTTCATTTTGGTCATTCTCAGGCCTCCTGATGACAGGCACATGAGAAGAGGAGTGCAGAATATTTTTCTTAGCCTCTCTGGACTCCTGGACACTTTTCAAGGAGAAAAGAGTAATGACAATTCGGCCATTCTTTTTCTTTTTTTTTTTTTTCCCTTCTACAAGTGCTGCTTGAGCACTGTGAGGAGGAAAAGCAAACCCCTAGTTTTAATTTCACACACTCACATGTGTGCATGCAGACACACACACCAACCCTCCCAGAAGCAGGAGAGTTATGCCTGCAGGGCTCAGGCTGAGCTGAAGAACAAACTGTTTTAATGAATATTTTGATCAATCTTGCCAAATTGATTTAGAGTGTGAGCACAGTCTGGGAATTTTTCTCATTAGTAGTGAACTTCATGTTAGAGGAACATGGAGTGGTGAGCTCATTAGCAGCAGCCTGCCTGTGTCTGAAGGCACACACGGTGACAGCATGACACAAGTGACGAGAGACAGGGGCTCTGCTGCTGCATGTTAAAAATATCCCTTGCAGGGCAGCTCTGAAATATTAATTTTACTAACACAGTTCTTACAATCAGTTACCAAGAATTAATAGAAGAGTGAGATGAGTTGAAAGCATTTCCCTGAAAGGAGATCTCCTGGCTTCTTTGGCGAAGAGTGAAACAAATACTGCAACATCTGCCTTCGATTAGCAGCTTGTTTGCCTCAAAAAGAGGAGCATGCAGCAGATGTGTTGCACAGGAAATCACAGCCATTTCTCTTTACTGAGCAGAAGCGTACACAGGATTGCCAGGCTGGCTTTGCCTGTCATACAAACAGCTAGCAAAACAGCGCTGCAAAGGAATAAATGAACAAAACCGAAGGCAGCAGTAGGAGCAGAGATGAAGCAGGCAGAGCTGTGATGCCACGATGGACTGGCAGCAGCCTCACCTGCCCCTGACTGCAGCCAAAGCATGGCAGCAGCTCCAAGGAGCCTGCAGGGGCCAGGACAGAGCAAGCTGCCAGCTGAAAACACCCCTCCTCACCTCCTGAGTTAGTGTCTGCCTCATGGCCCAAAGCATTGGACTTTATGTCCTCTATAAAAGCACTTTATGCTCTCTAATGTAACGAGGTAACTTCTGATTGTACATAAAAATGTCCACTCTTTCTAAATCCTGCTGCACTCTTGACCCCAGTGATACCACATGGCAACAAGTTCCAAAGGTTAATGATGAGTTTTGTAAGAATGTCTTCATACATTTTAAATCTGTTGCATTTAAATACTTTTGAATACCCTCTTCTTCTTCTGTTGTAGTAAAATTTATATAGAAGTATAGATGCTCTACAATATGCAATCCTTACATATATCTCAGTATTTCCCTTCTGCTGTGCTTGAAATAGCCCCAAACTCACCACAAATTGAGTATTTGTTAACACCAGTTTTTTAATCTTACTGCCTCTGTCCTGTCTTTGAAACAGGTAGCTCAGGAATCTGTGTGTCATCCCAAAGAAAGTTCAGCCATCTTCATCACTGCCATTATACATAAAGGTGGTTCCTTTTTTGCTACATCCTAATATTTGTTTCTTCCCTTTCACTGACACTTAGAGCAATATTCAGGGTGTTACTTTATTTTTTTCTTTCATTTTTTCCTAAATAGCTGTTCTGAATTTTGAAATTCCAGGTCTGAATTTATGACAGGAATGCAAAAATTATTTAATCAAGGTTAAGGAAGTGTATTGATCTTTCTGTTCCAAGATCAAGGTGGCAAACAAAGAGCAATCTTTATACTTAATGTCAGTGATGAAAATGGTTAAAATATGGGGAAGTATTCTTTCAGAAGTAGTTGCTTGTTTGGGATGACAGCTTGTGAGTATCAGCTTGTCATTGAAGAGAGACTGAGAAATAAACCCATGTATTTTCCAATTGTCTGCAAATCAAAGGTAGCTCTTACTCAAACTCAGTTGAATTGTTTGGATGACACTGATTTCACACTCCAATTAAATGTTTCCTGATCTTTCTAAAATAGTATTTCTTATTTTTTGATAATCAAAATTAATTATTGCTAGTGAATGTTCCTTGACTATTATTCTGACTTTTTGTTTTTAATTTTAATAAAAATTTAACAATGTCACTATTTTATGGTTGTTTTTTTTTTACTGTATAGTAATCCTCATTCTCTTTTATTTCTGTTGCTGCATTGTAATGCTGTGCATTTTTGCAATGTTTCACTGCTCACATTATTTGCAATTGTTAGTCTCTGAGCAGGTTCTGGTGCAACTCCATTTCTTGCTCTCCTTGTGACAGATGCCTTCCTCCCCCTCCCCAGTAGACAGGGGGATTTCTGTGTGTTATTGGCATTGCATTAGACCTGTTTTAAGAGCACCATAAAAAGTTATGTGCTAGTTTTCAACAGTAAAAAATTTATGCACAGTGGAATAATTTATGTACTGTTAATTGACGTGAAACAATTTGCAATTCTTTTTTTTTCATAGTCAAGTCAGTAATTATGTTGTAAACAACCAAATCATCTCCACTAATAACTTAAACATAACTGTATATGCTTTTAATGATCAAAGATTTTTTTTTTCATCTAATTTAATTCCCTGTGATTTTAGATACTTACTTTCAAATACAACCAGGTTTAAGAGAATGCACCAATAATTAATTTTGAGACAGGATCCAAATCATTAGCTTTGATTTATAAGTAAAACTATCTGGGTTTAAGGATATACAGAATAAACAATTTTCTTAATAAAGTATTTCTTTTCTAGAAGAAGCATACAGGATGAATTCTTTGCCTGTGTACTACTTAATGTGAAGTTATCAGTATGATTTCAGACATGCTCTGCATTCTTCCTTCACCTGTCAACAGACAAGTTGATGTGTTTGCTCAATACAGCTATGTCTTTAATCAGGGTGAAAAGATGTAGCTTGACAGAGTGTAATTATTTTAATTGCTGTGGAAAGACAGAGAACTAAATTATAGGAGAAATTTGATTTTCAAGCTTAAGTGTGTTCTAGAACTGAAATAAGATTTCAGACACCCAATGACATTTTGAGCTCTGAGGGTTGTAGTTTCAGAACTACAATAACTTTTTCTAAAAGGACCCTTCCATTAGTGACAATTCTTACACATGTGAACACTTCTAACTTTGGAAAAATTTGGTTTTCAAGCACTTTTAGAGTTTCTGTCGTAAAAAATAAAACCAAGCATCTTGTTCAGCAACCACGCAATCCTTCCATTCTCATTTTTCCACCCTTAAACACTTTGTGTCATGAATGGACTTATGTTCATTTGACAGTCACGCTAAAATGAAAATAATTTTGATGGCTGCCATCCCTCCACCCCTCCAAGATGTTTTAAATAGTCAGAAAAAAACTAGGAAGCAGTCTTTGGGCTTCAGGTTGCAAACAATCATTGTGGAATGGTGGGACTTTTGATAAACTCTGTGTTTATTTCAGACTGGGACATACTGGAGCTTCACACCCAGGTGTCCCCAAACCCAGGAGCCAGCTGCAGCCCTCCAAGGGCACTTGTGTCACCTCTGTCCATATTCTTGTGCCCCAAATGAATGCCTGTGGCATTCTCATGCTCTGAACGGGATTCCTTCGCCCAGGATTTTCTCCTGGGGAGCTGAAAGGCAGTGAGAGGCCTCAGAAAAAAAGCAAAACAATTCTTATCTCATTGGCTTCTCCTGTGCTGTGCTCATGTGTGGAATGTGTTTGGAGATTGTTTACCACAGGTGATTGCCTGGCTGGATTCTGGTGTGAGTTGTTCTGACTCTTTGGCCCATCAGTGCCAAGCTGTGTCGGGACTCTGGAAAGAGCCATGAGTTTTCATTGTTATCTTTTTAGCATTCAGTAAGTATCCTTTCTGTATTCTTTAGTATAGTATAGTATTCTTTAATGTAAAATAGTATCAAAGTAATAAATTAGCCTTCTGATAAGGAGTCCTCCTCATCATTCCTTCCCTCGTCGGCGGCCCTGCATTTACAATAAATGTGTATTTTTTCACTTTTGGACAGCTTAAAAAATCCACCATTTAAACAAAAGACAACCCTTCTTAACGCCTTGGTGGCTTTTCCTGCCTGCAAATATTTGCTCTTAGCTCCTGCTCTCACCCTGCCCACAGAGGGCTTGGCCCTCAGCTAGCAGGAGGCTTTGTAGCTCTGTTAGTTGACACCAACAGAAGACACAAAAAGGTGGAGTTTTTTGTCTTTTCTACGCTGTTTTTGTGTGAAAAGAGAAGCTCTGGGGATTTGTTGTTTGACATCCTGAGATGCCAGGGAAGGCACCATTTTCAGGCCTTATGGCACATAGTTTAGGCTGTCACTTAGGTCACACAGCTTAGCATTTTAGTAGTCTTTTCCTCTGAGAAAAAAAAA
>NW_024356572.1:0-1732 GCF_014805655.1 Passer montanus | reverse complement strand
AAAAACTCAGCAGATGAGGGGTCCTATTAGTGGTTGGTTAAACCCTCTGGAGCCCAGCTGGCAAAGAGAAGGACATTTCTTCATGCAGGTGATTTTCCAAACCAAGCTGCAACAAGCAGACAGGTGCTGGGGTGGTGATGGAAACCCAGTCTCAGACCCTGAGATGGTCTCAATCACTGGGGGAGGTGTTCACTAATTGCTAGAAAAGGTGCATTGTAACTAATTAAACATTAATCACCCTCTGTTCAGTGCTAAGCAGGGCTGTATCAGAACAACTCCCTTGAAATGAAAGAGTTGTCCTATGAGTAATGTACAGAAGTGTTGCCTGTCTTTGCCTTTCCCTGACTCTTCCCCATCCTTTTCTGCAGTTCCTAGGGCATGCCTGGCTGAACCTCATCAAGAATTACAATTTTATCAGGCTGAGATAAAGCTCAGTGGAAATGCAGCCCTCAGTGAGCGTGTCAGGGAGCTCCAGGACAGGACACCTGGGCACCGGACCATGAAAGCCTGAGAGGGAACAGCCAGCAAATTACTGTCTCTGCAGGAAGTCTGAAATGTTTCATTCCATTTCTTTCACATATTAATGTTGCATTTACAGCTGCTCAAGCTTAAAACATCTTTAACTGAAAGGTTAAATGAGAGACATGGGAAGATCCCAAAGAAAAGGTTCATCTCTCTTTATAGTCATGTCATATGGGTTTGTGTTACCCAGTTGCAAGTCTTTCTAGATGCAATTTATTCACAGTGAGTACTTGAAGCTTCTTGTATCCCTTACTTCCTTTTATTTATGCAAGGTTGTTCAATACAACATCTGCATCCATGCTTCCTAATAGCTTCATCTGTGGATCTCTGTAAGTGGGGTTTTTTGCATTGTAAGATGTACACAAAAGGTTTGTTGTTGATTACACATACAATTTCTTACAAGTCAACACTGCTGTTGTAAAGAGGTTCTATAGCAAAACATATTTTGAACTGTTTTTTTCAGGCACCAATTTGCCTTTCAGTTTAAGAAATGTTTTTAATTATAAATTAAATCCTTATTAAAATGTATAAAATGTTTGGCTTTTTTTCTTAAAAAACCCCCAAACCACAACAAAGAAAAAGCAGACACAATCCTTTAGCTTTAAAGAATAACTGAACAATATGGGACAGGAGAGGAGCTTCATTAAATACATATTATAGAAAAATGACTTGCTCTCCTATCCACGGTCAGAGCAGACATCTGAGATAATTTTCCTTTTTTTTTGGCCATGCTAAACTAAAGAAAACTGCAAAATAAAGGAAAACCCAACACAAATGATGTTTTAGAGAAAGCCAGAGCTAATACTTTTTCAAAATATCACTCATTTTCCAGGAAGAACCAATAAACTTGTGTTTTTTAAGCCCAGACAGCCAGTTTTGGTGAGACAGCTGTGAGATGTGCCTGGAATCCCTTTTTTTTTGGCCATGCTAAACTAAAGAAAACTGCAAAATAAAGGAAAACCCAACACAAATGATGTTTTAGAGAAAGCCAGAGCTAATACTTTTTCAAAATATCACTCATTTTCCAGGAAGAACCAATAAACTTGTGTTTTTTAAGCCCAGACAGCCAGTTTTGGTGAGACAGCTGTGAGATGTGCCTGGAATCCCACACTCAAGGTGCAGTTCTGTGGGAAATGGATTTGTAAAGCATTCTCAAAGCCTGATAGAAAGTTCACATAGTCTTGTACATCTGTATGTAAACACTGAGATA
>NW_024356571.1:0-356 GCF_014805655.1 Passer montanus | reverse complement strand
GAGGCCCCGCCCCGCCAGGTGAGAGAGGCCACGCCCCCTGAGAAAACAGCCCCGCCCCCAAAGCCGCAGGTGTGACCCCACCCACCAGAAGCTCCACCCACTGCGTTGGCTCCACCCACTGACTACAAGCCCCACCCCCACTGAGCAGGCCCCACCCACTCCTGAAGCCACACCCCCTCCCCGGTAAGCCCCGCCCCCTCTAACCCACACCCCTCTGGCCCCGCCCCCAGCCCGAGGAGCCAATGGAGGTGCAGGAGGCGGAGCCGCCCCCGGACGACGCCCAGGTAAGGGGGCGGGGCTTACACCGAGGGGGCGTGGCCTCATCTAGCCCCGCCCCTCACTGCCCCTCCCCCAGC
>NW_024356570.1:0-356 GCF_014805655.1 Passer montanus | reverse complement strand
ATATTTTCCTTTCTGAGGGAGATTCCTGCCTTCCTTGGCAGACTCCTGTCTTTCAAATGAAGGCAGGTGTCATGTTCAAAATTGCTTATCTGGACTTTTTCAAAAGGGTGATCCAATTTTTCCATCTGAACCAACACTTTTCTTCAACATCCTGGCAACACAATATGGCAGGCAAGAGAAATACCTTACCATGCTAACTGCTGCAGATGCAGAATCCTAATGGCAGATCACAAACCATGCCACGAAATGTTGGAAGGACATATACCAATATTTTTTCTTCAGCCTGAATGCAAAAGTGCCTCTTTGCATGTAAAAATGTGTACTTCCCCTTCTTCCACCTGTCCTTGAACAGTTAA
>NW_024356569.1:0-356 GCF_014805655.1 Passer montanus | reverse complement strand
ACCACTAAATCATGTCCCTAAGTGCCATAACTACACATCTTCTAAATACCTCCAGGGATAATGACTCATCAAAGGAAAACCTTTTTCTAAAGCAAAGAAGTCTGAATTAACCAAAGCTTGGTAGCATGAGGATAAGATTAATAGCAGTGTACCACTTCTAGAATTAGGTGTTGGCAGAAAGATATTTGTTTAAAAGAATTCTTTCTTTAAAGAAATACACTGCATTATTATCATAACTGTAATAAACCCAAAAGATTTCAATCATAATTTTGTCTGGCAAACTAACTGTGAAATAACAAAATCCCCATAACTTTGCTTTTGGTATGTGAAAGAGAACACATCTAAATTAATCCTCA
>NW_024356568.1:0-356 GCF_014805655.1 Passer montanus | reverse complement strand
CGGGACACGGCGCCCGCCCGCCAGGGCAGCCAGGGCAGCCGCAGCCCTGCGCGCCGGGAGCGGCGCCGGCAGCCCCTGAGGGGCTCAGGAGCCCCGCGGCAGCGCAGCGCAGAAGTTACCGCCGGGGCCGGGGCGCTGACAGCCGCGCACTCCCCAAACCCTCCCGGCCGCCCCGGCGCGCTACCTTGTCGCAGTAGAGCCCCACGAGCTGCTTCATGCGCCAGTGCGGGGCGGAGAACACGTCCACCTCCTCGGGGAAGGGAGCCATGTTCTCCCCATGGAGCCGCGCCGCGAACGGCGGCGCGAACGGCGGCGCGAGCATCCGCACCGCGCGTGCGCCCGCCCCGCGTGACCGC
>NW_024356567.1:0-356 GCF_014805655.1 Passer montanus | reverse complement strand
CCGGCCTGGATTTGGACTGGGATTGAATGCTGGAGGCAAAGCCTGGCCTGGATTTCAGCTGGAACCCGGGCTGGAGGCAAAGCCTGGCCTGGATCCTGGCTGTGCAGCCCAGACTGGGCTCTGGCCGTGCCTGGGTGACCCCGGGGGGGTTCCAGCTGTGGTGGGTGACCCCGCGGTGCCCCCCAGGTTCCGCCTGCAGCTGGGGGGACCCCGCGCCGAGGCGCTGGCGCGGAGCCGGCGCCGGGCCCAGGAGGAGCTGCTGGAGCTGCTGCCCGAGAGCGCCCTGGAGCTGGACCCCGACGGCCTCTACGGGCCCGGTCTGGGCAGGGGGCACGGGGATGGGGAGGGGGCACGGG
>NW_024356566.1:0-356 GCF_014805655.1 Passer montanus | reverse complement strand
CCAGGGACCCCTCCCCACCCAGGGACCCCTCTGGGACCCCTGGGACCCCCCTGGGGACACTTGGGAATGGCCCGAGGATCCTCTGGGGACACTTGGGAACCCCCGGGACCCCCGGGAAGTGTTGGGAGACCCTCGGGTGGCCCTTGGGGACACCGGGGTGGCCCTTGGGGACCCACAGGAGACCCTCGGGTGATTTGGGGACACTCAGATGACCCCTGGGGACACTTGGGTGACCCTTAGGGACCTCTGTGAGACCTTTGGGGACCCACAGGGACCCTCGGGTGGCCCTTGGGGACACTGGGGTGGCCCTTGGGGACCCTCCTGTGACCTTTGGGGACCCTCGTGTGACTTGGGGA
>NW_024356565.1:0-356 GCF_014805655.1 Passer montanus | reverse complement strand
GGATTGGGGACATTGGGGACAGACGGGGGACGGACAGGGGGAAATAATGGGGACACATGGACAGACAGGGGGACAGTGGGGACAGAGGGGAGATGGGACAGACAGGGGGACAGCAGGAGACACAGGACAGACACGAGGACAGGGACATTGGGGACAGGGACAGGAGGACACAGGGCACAGGGACAGACGGACATTGGAGACATTGGGGACACGACAGGGTCAGGGGGTCACACAGGGTCACGGGGACAGGGACAGACGGACATTGGGGACACCACGGGGTCACACGGGGTCACACGAGGTCACGGTGGGGTCACACGAGGTCACACCGGAGGGGGGAGGGGCAGCAGGTTAGCACC
>NW_024356564.1:0-356 GCF_014805655.1 Passer montanus | reverse complement strand
TCCCAGGAGGTTTTGGGGGTCCTTTAGTGGGGTTTTGGGGATCCCAGGAGGTTCAGGGGGTCCCTCAGTAGGGTTTTGGGGGTCCCAGGAGGTTTTGAGGGTCCCTCAGTGGGGTTTTGGGGGTCCCAGAAGTTTCAGGAGGTCCCTCAGCAGGATTTTGGGGGTCCCAGAAGTTTCTGGGGGTCCCTTAGTGGGATTTTGGGGGATCCCAGGAGTTCTTGGGGGTCTCAGAAGATTTTGGTGGTCTCTCAGTGGGGTTTTGGGGGTCCCAGGAGGTTTTGGGTGTCCCCCAGTGGGGTGGGGGTCTGGGGTCTCACCGAGGCGCTACGGGTCACCCCCTCCAGCTGGGTGGGGGT
>NW_024356563.1:0-356 GCF_014805655.1 Passer montanus | reverse complement strand
TGGGGGGTTTTTGGGGGGGTTTGGGGGGGCTTTGGGATTTTTTGAAGATTTTTTGGGGTGTTTTGGGATTTTTTTGGGATTTTTGGAAGGGTTTTTTAGGGGGTTTGGGGGATTTTTTGGGGTTCTCTTTGGGTTTTTTGGGGGTTTTTTGCTGTTTTTGGGGTGCCAATGCCATTTTTGGGGTTTTTTTGGGGTTTTTGGGGGGGTTTTTTAGGGGTTTTGGGGGACTTTTTTAGTTTTTTTGAGGGGGGTTTGAGGAGGTTTAGGACTTTTGGGCGTTTTGGGATTTTTGGGGATTTTTTGGGGAATTTTGGGTTTTTTGGAGGAGTTTTTTGGGTTTTTTTGGGGTTTTTTGG
>NW_024356562.1:0-356 GCF_014805655.1 Passer montanus | reverse complement strand
AGAAAATAAGTTTTAGGGGGAAAAAGCTGTATTTTAGAGGAAAAAAAAAAGCCAAAATTTCAGTGTAAAAGGTAAATTTTATGGGTAGGAAAGCCAAGTTTAGGGGGAGAAAAAACCCAAATTTTTGGGGGGGAAAAGAGTCAAAGTGTGGGAGGAAAAATGCAAAATTTTGGAGGTAAAAAAGCTGAATTTTAGCGATTAAAAAAGCCAGATTTGGGGGGGAAAGACATGAATTTGGAGGGATAAAAAAATCAAATTTGGGAGATTAAAAAACCAAATTTTGGAATGGAAAAGCTGAATTTTGGAGAAAAAAAAAAAAGGCCTAATTTTTGGAGGAAAAGGGCCAGATTTTAGGG
>NW_024356561.1:1879-7767 GCF_014805655.1 Passer montanus | reverse complement strand
GGGGTCACTGGGGTCTGGAGAGGGCTCGGACAGCGGCCACAGGGGGGTCAGGGGGTCAGCAGAGGGGTCATCGGGGTCCGGAGAGGGGTCACTGGGGTCTGGAGAGGGCTCAGGAGTGGCCAGAGAGGAGCTGGACATGGCCGGAGAGCGGTCAGACTGCGGCCGGCCGGCCGGGGGCTTGGACTGCGGCCAGAGAGGGGTCAGGGGGTCAGCAGAGGGCTCGGACAGCAGCCGGCCGGCCAGGGGCTTGGACAATGGCCAGAGAGGGGCCTGGGGGTCAGCAGAGGGGTCAGAGGGGTCACTGGGGTCTGGAGAGGGCTCGGCCAGCGGCCGGAGCGGGGTCAGGGGGTCAGCGGGGTCCGGACAGGGGTCACTGGGGGTGGTCAAGGGGTCAGGAATGGCCAGAGAGGGGTCAGGGGTGGCCGGAGAGGGCTCGGCCAGCAGCTGACCACTGCAGGGCTCGGACAATGGCCAGGGGGCGGTCAAGGGGTCAGGAGTGGCCGGAGAGGGGTCAGGAGGGGTCAAGGGGTCAGGAGTGGCCGGAGAGGGGCTGGACGTGGCCAGAGCGGGGTCAGGAGTGGCCGGAGAGGGGTCAGAGATGGCCAAGGGGTCACCGATGGCCGGAGAATGGCTGAACGTGGCCGGAGAGGGCTCGGACACTGACCAGGGGTCAGGAGTGGCCGGAGGTGACGTCACTCCCTCAGATGAAGCCCCGCCCCTTAAAAATGAGGCCACGCCCCTCCAGAGTGAGGCCACGCCCCTAAACACAGAGGGCACGCCCCATGCAGAGGAAGCCACGCCCCTAGATGGCATGGTCACGCCCCCAGAGGGTGAAGCCATGCCCTCGGATAAAGAGGCCACGCCCTCGGATAAAGAGGCCACGCCCTCGGATAAAGAGGCCACGCCCCCGGAGGGTGAGGCCACACCCCCAGAAGATGAGACCACGCCCCCAGAGGATAAAGCCACGCCCCCAGAGGATGATGCCACGCCCCCAGAAGATGAGACCCGGCGGCTCGGACAATGGCCAGAGGGGGGCCTGGGGGTCAGCAGAGGGGTCAGTGGGGTCACTGGGGTCAGGAGAGGGCTTGGCCAGCGGCCGGCCGGCCGGGGGCTCGGACAATGGCCAGAGAGGGGTCAGGGGGTCAGAGGGGTCAGGAGAGGGCTCAGACAGCGGCCAGAGAGGGGCCTGGGGGTCATCGGGGTCCGGACAGGGGTCACTGGGGGTGGTCAAGGGGTCAGGAATGGCCAGAGAGGGGTCAGGGGTGGCCGGAGAGGGCTCGGCCAGCAGCTGACCACTGCAGGGCTCGGACAATGGCCAGGGGGCGGTCAAGGGGTCAGGGGTGGCCGGAGAGGGGTCAGGGGTGGCCGGAGAGGGGTCAGGAGGGGTCAAGGGGTCAGGAGTGGCCGGAGGTGACGTCACTCCCTCAGATGAAGCCCCGCCCCTTAAAAATGAGGCCACGCCCCTCCAGAGTGAGGCCACGCCCCTAAACACAGAGGGCACGCCCCATGCAGAGGAAGCCACGCCCCTAGATGGCATAGCCACGCCCCCAGAGGGTGAAGCCACGCCCTCAGATAAAGAGGCCACGCCCCCGGAGGGTGAGGCCACACCCCTAGGTGAAGCCACACCCCTATAGGATGAAGCCACGCCCCCAGAGGGTGACGTCACATCCCCAGAGGATGCCGTCACATCCCCAGATGAGACCACGCCCCCAGGAAGTGAAGCCACGCCCCCACAGGGTAAAGCCACACCTCCAGGGGAGGAAGCCACACCCCTAGATGATGAGACCACACCCCCAGAGGATGAAGCCACACCCCTAGATGAAGCCACGCCCCCAGGGGCCGCTCCCGCTCGCGCCGCTCCCGCCAAACCCGAGCCAGGCCCCGCCCCCTTCCGCCCCGGCCAATCCCAGCGCGCTTCCGCCGCCAAGCCCCGCCCCCTCCGGGCATCGGCCAATCAGCGCCGCCACCCCGCGCGGCGCTTCCGGCCGGCGGCGCCTGGCCACGCCCCTTCCCTAGCGAGCCAATCAGCGCGCGCTGCCTGCGAGGCCACGCCCCCAAAGCAAAAAATTCGCTTTTTCCCCCCAAAATTCCCGCGGTTTTTGTCAATTTTTGGCTCTTTTGGGATCTTTCTTTTTAACATGTCATTTTGAAACCAAATTTGGATTTTTTCCCACCATTTTCGGGCTGGTTTTGGCCATTTTTGGGTCCTTTTTCATCGTTTTTTGGCTTTTTAAAAAGTTTTTTTCCCATTTTTTTCCCCCATTTTTTGAGTCCTTTTTGGCCCTTTCCGGGGGGATTTTTTTGGCCGTTTATTCATCTTTTTTTTTCCATTTTTACACCTTTTGAAATGGTTTTTTTCCCCCATTTTTAGGATCCTTTTTGATCTTTTTTTCACCATTTTTGTGGTTTTTTTTGGTGTCCTTTTAAACCAAATTTGGGGTCAATTTTTTGGCCTTTTTGGGTCCTTTTGGACCATTTTTGGAGTCTTTTTGTGGTCCATTTTTGGTTTTTTTTTGGCCATTTCTGAGAACATTTCTTCACAATTTTTTAGGTTTTTAAAAGGGTTTTCCCCCCCACCATTTTTAGGCCTTTTTTTAGGGTTCTTCTCACGATTTTTGGGGTCTTTTCCACCATTTTTTGGGGTCGTTTTTGTGTCCTTTTGGTGGTCATTTTTTAACCAAATTTGGAGTAATTTTTTCCAATTTTTGGCTCCTTTTTTGCTCCTTTCTGGCCACTTTTGGGGCTCATTTTCCCCTTCTTTTGGTGCCATTTTTAACCCACTTTTTACCCCCTTTTAACCCATTTTTTGCCCCCATTTCAACCAATTTTTCACTCATTTTTTTACCCATTTTTAACACAGGGGTCAGGGGTCACACGGGGGTCACACGGGGGTCATGGGGTCAGTCAGGGGTCATGGGGTCACACTGGGGTCATTGGGGGGAGGGGCACACCAGGGGACCCCCCGAGTCACCCTGGGGACAAACACAGGGGTCAGGGGTCACACGGGGGTCACACGGGGGTCATGGGGTCAGTCAGGGGTCATGGGGTCACACTGGGGTCATTGGGGGGAGGGGCACACCAGGGGACCCCCCGAGTCACCCTGGGGACAAACACAGGGGTCAGGGGTCACACGGGGGTCACACGGGGGTCATGGGGTCAGTCAGGGGTCATGGGGTCACACTGGGGTCATTGGGGGGAGGGGCACACCAGGGGACCCCCCGAGTCACCCTGGGGACAAACACAGGGGTCAGGGGTCACACGGGGGTCACACGGGGGTCATGGGGTCAGTCAGGGGTCATGGGGTCACACTGGGGTCATTGGGGGGAGGGGCACACCAGGGGACCCCCCGAGTCACCCTGGGGACAAACACAGGGGTCAGGGGTCACACGGGGGTCACACGGGGGTCATGGGGTCAGTCAGGGGTCATGGGGTCACACTGGGGTCATTGGGGGGAGGGGCACACCAGGGGACCCCCCGAGTCACCCTGGGGACAAACACAGGGGTCAGGGGTCACACGGGGGTCACACGGGGGTCATGGGGTCAGTCAGGGGTCATGGGGTCACACTGGGGTCATTGGGGGGAGGGGCACACCAGGGGACCCCCCGAGTCACCCTGGGGACAAACACAGGGGTCAGGGGTCACACGGGGGTCACACGGGGGTCATGGGGTCAGTCAGGGGTCATGGGGTCACACTGGGGTCATTGGGGGGAGGGGCACACCAGGGGACCCCCCGAGTCACCCTGGGGACAAACACAGGGGTCAGGGGTCACACGGGGGTCACACGGGGGTCATGGGGTCAGTCAGGGGTCATGGGGTCACACTGGGGTCATTGGGGGGAGGGGCACACCAGGGGACCCCCCGAGTCACCCTGGGGACAAACACAGGGGTCAGGGGTCACACGGGGGTCACACGGGGGTCATGGGGTCAGTCAGGGGTCATGGGGTCACACTGGGGTCATTGGGGGGAGGGGCACACCAGGGGACCCCCCGAGTCACCCTGGGGACAAACACAGGGGTCAGGGGTCACACGGGGGTCACACGGGGGTCATGGGGTCAGTCAGGGGTCATGGGGTCACACTGGGGTCATTGGGGGGAGGGGCACACCAGGGGACCCCCCGAGTCACCCTGGGGACAAACACAGGGGTCAGGGGTCACACGGGGGTCACACGGGGGTCATGGGGTCAGTCAGGGGTCATGGGGTCACACTGGGGTCATTGGGGGGAGGGGCACACCAGGGGACCCCCCGAGTCACCCTGGGGACAAACACAGGGGTCAGGGGTCACACGGGGGTCACACGGGGGTCATGGGGTCAGTCTGGGGTCACAGGGGTCACTGGGGTCAGTCAGGGGTCATTGGGGGGAGGGGCACACCAGCGGGCCCCCCAAGTCACCCTGGGGACAAACACAGGGGTCATCTCGGGGTCATGGGGTCACACAGGGGTCATTGGGGGGAGGGGCACACCAGCGGGCCCCCCAAGTCACCCTGGGGACAAACACAGGGGTCATCTCGGGGTCATGGGGTCACACAGGGGTCATTGGGGGGAGGGGCACACCAGGGGACCCCCCGAGTCACCCTGGAAATAAATAATGGGGTCACACGGGGGTCATGGGGTCAGTCTGGGGTCAGCGGGGTCAGTCAGGGGTCATGGGGTCACACTGGGGTCAGTCAGGGGTCAGAGGGGATTCCCCCCGACACAGCAGGGAACCCCCCCAGGTGTGTCACACACATGTCACACACATGTCACACACATGTCACACACATGTCACACACGTGTCACACACGTGTCACACACATGTCACACACGTGTCACTCACCTCGCGCACAGCATGTCCTGTGTCCCATGTCACACACACACATCACACACGTGTCACACACACACATGTCCCAGGTGTGTCCCACTCACCTTGCAGGTGTCCCCGCCGCCGCGCGGGTGCCCCGTGCACAGCATGTCCTGTGTCCCATGTCACACACACACATCACACACGTGTCACACACACACATGTCCCAGGTGTGTCCCACTCACCTTGCAGGTGTCCCCGCCGCCGCGCGGGTGCCCCGCGCACAGCATGTCCCGCGTCACACACACACATCACACACATGTCACACACATGTCACACACGTGTAGTGACCATCAGTGACCATCAGTGACCATCAGTGACCACTGACCCCACACTGACCCCACAGTGACCCCACAGTGACCCCACACTGACCCCACACTGACCCCACTGACCCCACACTGACCCCACAGTGACCACAGAGTGACCACTGACCCCACCATGGCCCCACACTGACCACACTGACCACTGAGTGACCACTGAGTGACCGCTGCCCCCACTCTGCCCTTTGACCCCACCCCTTGACCTCCCAGTGCCCCCAGTTGGGTTCCAGTTCCCTCCCAGTATACCCAGTATAACCAGTATAACCCAGTATAACCAGTATAACCAGTATACCCAGTATAACCCAGTACAACACTATAACCAGTATAACCAGTATACCCAGTATACCCAGTATAACCAGTATAACCAGTATACCCAGTACAACCAGTACAACCAGTACCTCCATTCCCGGTGTCCCCCCAGCCGGAGCTGGCGCACTCTGTCCCCGCCGGGAAGCGCATCCCGGGTCCCGGCAGGCAGACCGGTCCCAGCCCGGGCCGGTAGCGCACGGGCCCAGTATAACCAGTATAACCAGTATAACCAGTATAACCAGTACCTCCTGTGCCGGTGTCCCCCCAGCCCGAGCTGGCACAGACCGTCCCCGGTTGGAATCGCATCCCGGGCCCCGGCAGGCACACGGGTCCCAGCCCGGGCCGGTAGCGCACGGGGCCCAGTATAACCAGTATAACCCAGTATAACCCAGTATAACCCAGTATACCAGTATAACCAGTAT
>NW_024356561.1:0-918 GCF_014805655.1 Passer montanus | reverse complement strand
GGTCAATGTGGGGGAGGGGTCAGGGCGGTTGGGGGAGGGGTCAGAGTGGGGGAGGGGCCATGGCCACGCCCACCCGGTGCCTGGGGGGCCCCACAGCGCTCCCGGTTGGGCTTCCCAGTCCCACACTGGTCTGTACTGGTCTGTACTGGTCTGTACTGGTCTGTACTGGTCCATACTGGTCTAGACTGGTTTCTATTGCTCCAAACTGATCTGTACTGGTCTGTACTGGTCTGTACTGGTCCATACTGGTTTCTATTGCTCCATACTGGTCCATACTGGTCTGTACTGGTCTATACTGGTCTGCACTGGTTTACAGTGGTTTCTATTGCTCTGCACTGGTTTATACTGGTCCGTACCGGTCCGTACTGGTTTGTACTGGTTTGTACTGGTTTATACCCATTCGTACTGGTTTATACTGGTCCGTACCGGTCCATACTGGTCCATACTGGTCCATACTGGTCTATACTGGTCCCAGTCCCAGTCTGGCCCCAGTCCCATACTGGTTTGTACTGGTCTATACTGGTCTGCACTGGTTTATACTGGTTTCTATTGCCCTGTACTGGTCTATACTGGTCCCAATCCCAGTCTGGCCCCAGTCCCATACTGGTCCATACTGGTCTATACTGGTTTATACTGGTCCGTACCGGTCCGTACTGGTTTATACTGGTCCGTACTGGTCCCAGTCCCAGTCTGGCCCCAGTCCTATACTGGTCCGTACCGGTCTGTACCGGTCCATACTGGTCCGTACTGGTCTATACTGGTCTGCACTGGTTTATACTGGTTTCTATTGCCCTGTACTGGTCTATACTGGTCCATACTGGTTTATACTGGTCTACACTGGTCCCAGTCCCTCCCAGTCCCAGTCTGGCCCCAGTCCCACACTGGTCTATACTGGTTTGTACCGGTCCATACTGGTCC
>NW_024356560.1:0-356 GCF_014805655.1 Passer montanus | reverse complement strand
ACACCACAGGTGACACCACAGACCCCCCCCCCACCTCACACAGAGCCCCCCCTGCCCTGCCCTGCCCGCACCGCTCGCTCTGTCGCGACATGGAGCACATGGAGCACTCTGCGGGGTCACCGGGGGAAGGGGGACACAGAGGAGGGGTCGTGAGGGGACAGGTGACACCACAGGTGACACCACAGACCCCCCCACCTCACAGAGCCCCCCCTGCCCAGCCCAGCCCAACCCACACCGCTCTCTCTGTCGCGACAGGCAGCACATGGAGCGCTCTGGGGGTGTCACCGAGGGAAGGGGGACACATCGGGGTGGGGCGTGAGGGGACAGGGGACACTCCAGGTGACACCACAGCCCCC
>NW_024356559.1:0-356 GCF_014805655.1 Passer montanus | reverse complement strand
CGTGACCCTGAAATTCTGGGAGGGATGTCCCGTGTCCCTGCATCTCTGGGAGCGATGTCCCCTGTCCCTACAGCTCTGGGTGCGGTGTCCCCCGTCCCTGCAGCTCTGGGAGGAATGTCCACTGTCCCTGCAGCTCTGGAAAGGATATCCCCTGTCCCTGCAAATCTGGGAGCAATGTCCCCTTTCTCTGCAGCTCTGAGAGTGATCTCCCGTGCCGCTGCATCTCTGGGAGCGATCTCCTGTCCCTGCAGATTTCGGGAAGCATGTCCTGTGTCTCTGAAGCTCTGGAAGGGATGTCCCCTGTCCCTGCGGCTCTGGGAGTGGTTCCCCTGTCCCTGCAGCCTGCTGTCCCTGGA
>NW_024356558.1:0-356 GCF_014805655.1 Passer montanus | reverse complement strand
GGCATGTCCTTGTTGTTAAAGAGAGACCAAAGCTCTGCAAACAGATCAGGAGGCACAAGCTGTGAGTAGTTTTCGGTCTCTCCTGGGCAGTCACTGGTCAAGGTGCAGAGGTTGTATGACATCAAGGTACTTTCTTCATGGAGGGAGGAAAGGATGTCTTCCTCCAACTCCTCCAGCTCCTCTGCCTTGATGTGTTGAACAGGCTTCAAAACATCCTTATTGTCTGTTCCGTGGGTGCCTTGCTCTGCTGGCCAACGAGTTCCCCTCTCCTCACAGGTGCCTCCAAATGAAGACAAAGCAGAGAAATCTGAGGTTTCCTCGGCCTCGGAGGTGGGGAAAAGCTCACTGGGCTCATC
>NW_024356557.1:0-356 GCF_014805655.1 Passer montanus | reverse complement strand
CCAAACCCACCCCAAAATCAGCCCCAAACGCACTCCAAAATCCACCCCAAAATCTGCCCCAAATCCCTCCCCAAAATCCCAAATTTCCTCCAAAAACCCCCAAATTTCCCCAAATCCCAACAGCCCAAACATTCCCAAAAGTCGTGGATTTTTGGGAACCTCCCAAAATTCCCGAATTTTTTGGGAAAGAGTCCCCAAACCCCGCTGAAACCCCCCAAAATTCCCTTTTCCATCCTCAGGAATTTTTGGGGCGATCCTGGGATTTTTCAGGTCCCAAAAACCCCCAGAAGGCCCCAAAACCTCTGGGATTTTTGGGGACCTCCCCAGAATTCCAGAATTTTTTGGGAAAGAGTCCC
>NW_024356556.1:0-356 GCF_014805655.1 Passer montanus | reverse complement strand
CCCCAGAAAAAAGGCGTCAAGCGGAAAGCCGACACCACCACGCCCACCACCACGGCCATCATCGCCACGAGCGGCGGCGAGTCCTCCCCTTCCATCGGCGACAACCCCAAAGCCGCCAAGATCCCGGCGCGCCGCGAGAGCGGCCGGCCCATCAAACCGCCCC
The DNA here is from genome assembly GCF_014805655.1 of Passer montanus. Lineage (NCBI taxonomy): Eukaryota > Metazoa > Chordata > Aves > Passeriformes > Passeridae > Passer > Passer montanus. The sequence continues at coordinate 193 of NW_024356556.1, read as the reverse complement.
GCAAGGACCTCCCCGACTCGCAGCAGCACCAGACGTCCAAGAAAGGGAAACTTTCCGAGCAGCTCAAGTACTGCAACGGCATCCTGAAGGAGCTGCTGTCCAAAAAGCACGCCGCCTACGCCTGGCCCTTCTACAAACCCGTCGACGCGTCGGCGCTGGGGCTGCACGACTACCACGAGATCATCAAGCATCC
>NW_024356555.1:0-356 GCF_014805655.1 Passer montanus | reverse complement strand
TTTGGGGTTTTTTCTCCCAATTTTCCCCCTGATTTTTGGAGATTTTCTCCCATTTTTTTCCCAGATTTTGGGGTTTTTTCTCCAATTTTTTTCCCGGTTTTTTGGGGATTTTCTCCCAATTTTTTCTTCTTTTTTGGGGGGTTTTCTCCCATTTTTTTCCCAGGTTTTTGGGGTGTTTTCTCCTCTTTTTTCCTCTTTTTTTTGGGGGGTTCTTCTGAGTTTTTCTCCTTCTCCTTCTGCTCCAAACTCCGCCGGATCCGGGCCTGGGGACAAAATGGAGAATTTGGGACCCCTCCCAAAAATTCCCAAAATATCCCAAAAATGAGACCCCAAAATTCCCAGAAAATTCTCAAAAA
>NW_024356554.1:0-356 GCF_014805655.1 Passer montanus | reverse complement strand
CCCAAAACCCCCCAGGAGCCCCAAACCCCCCAGTGCCCCCCAAAACCCCCCCGGAACACCCTTGGGACACTCGGGGACCCCCAAACCCCCCGAGGGTGACCCAGGAGCCCCCCGAGGGTGATTTTGGGGTGCTGAGCCCCCCCCCAGCCCCTCCTGGGTGGGATTTTGGGGTGCTGCCCCCCGTGGGTGGGATTTGGGGGGGCAGATCCTCCCCCCAACCCTCCCAGGTGAGTTTTGGGGTGCTGCCCCCCCAAATGTGATTTGGGGGTGCTGATCCCTGTTCCCCCTGGGAGTTTTTGGGGTGCTGAACCCCGTGGGTGGGATTTGGGGGTGCTGCCCCCCCCGGTGTTTTTGGG
>NW_024356553.1:0-357 GCF_014805655.1 Passer montanus | reverse complement strand
TTTATTTATTATTTCTTTATTTTACAAACGCATTACCCAGTTTCTTTATTATTTATTTCCTTTACAAGCCCGCTATCCAGGTTTATTGCAGCCCTGGCAGTGCCTCCAGGGGGCAGGGAAGGAGCAGGAATGTTCCCTGGCACCGGGCACTGCCCGTCCATCCCCTGGCACAGCCGTGGGAGCTGTGCCCGCCTGCCGAGGGGAGGGGACAGCTCCGATGTCCCCAGAACAGATGGACCTGGCTGGGCTCAGCTTCAGCAGCCGCCCCACGGCCCCGGGGCCGCTCTGGCCAGGAGCCAGCCCGGAAAAACGGGATCAGCGGGGCACGGCCAGGCGGGGTGGCACCTCTGCTGTGTC
>NW_024356552.1:0-357 GCF_014805655.1 Passer montanus | reverse complement strand
ACCTTGCAGTGTCTGAAACCCCAGAGAGCCTCGTGGGCTCTGAGTGCTGGTGCCAGGGCCACCCAAACACCAGGCACGCTGCAGCCTAAGCCTTGGTGAGGTTCTGTGCAAAGATGAACGATTAACAGCAAGCCCAGGTCGTGCTCGAGGTTGTGCTGATGCACAGCCCCCCTCTCTCCCACACTGCGGGAGCAAAGGGCCCTGCCCGTGGCTGCTGCTGCTGCCAGGGCTCTGCATTGCCGTGACATCAGCTGCACCTCTGCAAAGACACACTGCAGCTGCCCGGAGGAACAACTCCCAAGGGATCCATTGCCAGCATTCCTGGTCTTTGTGGGCACAGGTCAGACACCAGTGGGG
>NW_024356551.1:0-357 GCF_014805655.1 Passer montanus | reverse complement strand
ATATTCTGAGCTGTAAATCAGATAGGGATCTACAGACGTGCATGTAAAATTGTGCATGTAAAATTGTTCCCATACCTTGCTTGAGTATCCACAATGTCATCACAGTGGGACTTTTGTCATGCCTTACTGGTTTGACCTCATAAGTGCCTGCCACAATAAGGACACACAAGCCACAAACCACAAGAAACTCAAATTGCCAAGGAAAGGGCCATAGCTATGAAAGAGCAACAAAGAACTGACCTAAATAAGGAATATTTATCTTTCTTGTTCATGGTTAAAAAGGCATGCTTATTCCTTAACAAAATACAGATATGTTTTCCTCTGAAGTACTGTAGAATCATAGAATGGTTTGGGTTG
>NW_024356550.1:0-7787 GCF_014805655.1 Passer montanus | reverse complement strand
ATTTTTATTTTATTTTTAATTTTGATTTTGCACCAAAGCCCACCTTTCATTGCACCACAAGCACAGTTCCCTTTGGGTGAAAATCCCATTTCCCTCAGAGCCCCCCAGAGCCCCGGAGCTCCAGGCAGGGTCGGGGCAGGGCCGGGATTTGTTCCTGGTTTGGGTAAACCCAAAACACAAAAATAATCGATTTATTCCTTTTTTTTTGTAAACCCAAAACACAAAAATAATTGTTTTTTTCCTTTTTTGGGTAAACCCAAACCACAAAAAATTGATTTATTCCTGTTTTGGGTAAACCCAAACCACCAAAAATCGATTTATTCCTGTTTTGGGTAAACCCTAACCACCAAAAATTTATTTTATTCCTGTTTTGGGCAAACCCAAACCACAAAAAATCGTTTTTTTCCCTTTTTTGGGTGAACCCCTCGCAGGCAGCTCTGCCCCTTTTGCACCGGGTACCTCAGCTCAGAACCCCAAACTTGAGTCAAAAACCACCAAAAAATTCATTTTTTGTTTGGAAAATCCTTTCCCTTCTTTGGAAAATCCTTTTTTTTTTTGGAATCTCCTTTTCCTTTTCCCAGAATATATTTCCTTTTTTTTTTAATACTTTTCCTTTTTTTTAATTTTTTCCCTTTTATTTGAAAGATTCTTTTCCTTTCCCTTTTTTTTTTTTGGAAGCTCCTTTTCCTTTTCTCAAAACATCTTTTCTCTTTTATTTGGAAGCTTTTTTTCCTTTTATTTAAAAGCTCTTTTCCCATTTTTTAAAGCCCTTTTCCCTTTTATTTTAAAGCTCTTTTTAATTTTCCACGGAGGAGAACTGGAAAAAAAACCCCACAAAAACCCCACAAAAACCCCGAGAATTTGTTCACATTTTCCTGCAGCTCCTTCCCTTTTCCCAGCAGGAATTCCCCCAATGCCCTGTCCCAAAATCCTGAAATTTTGGGGTTTTTTTAGGATTTTTTTAGGATTTTTTTAGGATTTTTGGGGGAACCATGTGGGACACTGAGCCAGCCACACAAACCCAGCCTGAGCTCACACTGTTTAATAAAACACTGCGGACACAGATTAACTCCCCTCGCCCAGGATTTATTGCTTCATGCATCTCCAGGGAAGCTGTGATGGACTGAAGCTTTCCTTGTTTTCATACTGCTTCTTTCTAACTTCTTACAGCACTGTACCCCCTCAACTCCCAGCAGATAACCCCCCAGGAGCAGCCCCACCCCCCCCGGCCTCATCCGGGGCTGGAATCCGGCAGATCCAAAAATAAAAAACTAAAAAATAAATTTAAAAATCAGCATAGCACTGAAAAGCCAAGCAAAAAACCCACAAAAAACCCACAAAAAATCTCCAAAAACGGGGAATCGCTTTCAGGTTGGTCCCGTTTTTGGGGAGCTCCGTGCAGACCCCGATTCCCAGCACGGGGAGGAACGAGGCAAACCCCGAACCCACAACAGCAGAGACCCCAGAAAGAACCGCTTTAAATCCTTTATTTTTTCATTGTTATTCTTTGGAATATTCCTTGATTTTGTCCCGATGTTCCTGGGGTGGGAACGTCGGGGTGGGATCCCCCCTTTGCCTTCAGTGAGAAACCAAAGGATAAAAACCCGACCCCTTCCCACTGGACCCGGCACGGACGCGTGGATTCCTCAGTTCAGCTTTTTCTTTTCCCTTTTTTCCCTTTTTTTCCCCCCTTTTTTCCTCCTTTTCTTTCTTTTTTTTCCCTTTTCTCCAAGGACACAAGGAGCTGTTCAATCCTCTTCTCCTGGCTGGAATTTTCTGGGCTCGGCAGTGAAAGGAGATGTATTTAAAAAAAACTCAATAAAAATCACAAAACTTGTTCAAAAATGATAAAAAAAAAAAGCCGAGGCTCACCCAAAACATCGCGGGGAGCTCTGGAGCTGCCCTAAAATCCTTGGAATTTTGGGGTGAGGCTGGAGGGGATGGGGGGAAACGTCTCTAAGGCATCTGTAGCAACTCTGTGTCTTTAATATCCTCCGTGTCAATGCTGCACCTCTGTATTTTATGCACATAAATGTTCCTTTGATGCCGACAGGACAAAAAAAAACCATAAAAACACACAAAAAAATAAATAAATATACAAAAAAAAACCTCATCATCACCTGTCAGGTACAAGCAACTCCTCCTTGTGCTGGTCCGTGTCTCGTCCGGGCCTCGTCCTCCCTCCTCTGCTCGTGCAGGGGGGACAAAAAGATGGGAGGGGGGGTAAAAATAACAAAAAAATATAAAAAAAAATTAAAAAAGGAAAATAGCCTTACTCGACCCAGTCGTTATCGATATTGTTCTTCGTCAACTTGAAAATAAATAAAGGAAACTTCGCATGGAAAGTTTTGGCCGTGGTGATTTTGGGGGTTTTTGGGGTTCCTGCTGCTCTTCCCGAGTTCCGAGGGTCCCAAAATCTTGGGGGGGTCCCAAAACCCTGAGGAGTCCCAGAATCCTGAGGGGTCCCAAAACTTTGAGGGGTCCCAAAATCTTGAGGGGTCCCAGAACCTTGAGGGGTCCCAGAACTTTGAGGGTCACAAAATCTTGGGGGGTCCCAGAACCTTGAGGGGTTCCAGAACCATGAGAGGTCCCAAAACTTTTAGGGGTCCCAAAATCTTGGGGGGTCCCAGAACTTTGAGGGTCCCAAAATCTTGGGGGGTCCCAAAACCTTGATGGGTCCCAGAACTTTGAGGGGCCCCTGAATCAGGGGGGTCTCAGAGCCTTGAGGGGTCCCAAAACCTTGAGGGGTCCCAGAACTTTGAGGGTCCCAAAATCTTGGGGGGTCCCAAAACCTTGATGGGTCCCAGAACTTTGAGGGGTCCCTGAATCAGGGGGGTCTCAGAAACTTGAGGGGTCCCAAAATCTTGGGGGGGTCCCAAAACCTTGATGGGTCCCAGAACTTTGAGGGTCCCAAAACTTTTAGGGGTCCCAAAACCTTGAGGGGTCCTGGAACCTTGAGAGGTCCCAAAATCTTGGGGGAGTCCTGGAACCTTGAGGTCCCCAGAAAAGCCCCAAAATCCGAATTTTATAATTTTATCTCTGACCTCCCATATCCGTACTCTCAGAAATCCTGCATCATTTGTGGGGGGAAGGAGGGAAGGGAAAGGAATTCAAAATTATTTTAAAAAGGGGATTAAAAAACCCAAAAAAAAAAGAGGCAAAACCACTCAAACCTGATCCATTTTCTCCCCTGTAACTTTGACCAAACCCTGGTTTTTTTTATTGCAGCTCTGGCTCAGTCCTTGCCCGGGGGTCTTCCCCCTCCTCAGCTCCTCCGGGGGGCTCGGATTTGGGTCGGGGGGCACCGAGGGGACCCCGGGAGGGGTCGGGGGGCACAGAGGGGACCCCGGGAGGGGTCGGGGGGCACCGAGGGGACCCCGGGAGGGGTCGGGGGGCACCGAGGGGATCCCGGGAGGGGTCGGGGGACACAGAGGGGATCCCGGGAGGGGTCGGGGCACAGAGGGGACCCCGCGCCCCCTCCCCCGGGGCTGCCCCGGCCCCGCGGTTTCTTGAGGAGGGGGCTGCAGCCCGAGGCTGGGGAGGGGCGGGGGTCGCGGGGGGCTCAGGGCTGCAGCCAGGAGCGCAGGTGCCCCTCGGCCAGGGCGATGCCCAGCATGATGCCCGCGCCCAGCAGGAACCCCGCGTTCTGCAGCGCCAGGCGGCTCCAGGTGCCCCCGCCGGAGCCGCGCAGCGCCTCGGGGAGCTGGGGGAGAGCGGGGGGGCTCCGTGAGACCCCCGGGGACCCCCAAATCCCCATGTGAGACCCCTGGACACCACCCCATGGACACCCCCAAATCCCCAGACCTCCCATGAGACCCCCGGACACAGCCAGACCCCCCCCCGGACACCCCCAGACNGGGCTCGGGGGGCTCGGGGGTGTCCCCAGCTCGGGGGAGGGGACGGGGAGGGGGACAGAGCCTCACCGAGCTCGTGGGGCAGCTCGTGGCAGAGCACGGCCAGCGCTGTGCTGAGCCCGCTGGAGAGGCTGTGAGAGAAGGCGGCTCCTGCGGGGGGAGAGAGGGTTCCTCGTCCGCTGTGCCCGTGTCCCCGGATCAGCGGGCAGCCCTTGGCCCGCTGTCCCTTGGTCCCTCTGTCTCCATTCCTGGATCACCGAGCAGCCCTTGGCCCCTTATCCCTCTGTCCCCCTGTCCCTTGTCCACCTGTCTCCCTGTCCCCGGATCAGCGGGCAGCCCTTGGCCCCTTGTCACCCTGTCCCGATGCACCCCTGTCCCCCTGTCCCCAGCATCCTTCTGTCGCTGAGGAAACCTTTCCCTTGTCCTTGTGCACCTGTCCTCCTTCCATCTCCGCCCCCATCCCCGCTCCCGTCCCCATTCCCATCTCCATTCCCGTCCCGGTCCCCGTTCCCGTTCCCGTTCCTGCTCCCGTCCCCATTCCCGTCCCCATTACCGTTCCCCATCCCCGTCCCCATTCCCATCCCCATCTCCGTCCCCGTTCCTGTCCCCATTCCCGTCCCTGCTCCCGTTCCCCTCCCCGTCCCCGCTCCCATCCCCGTTCCCGTTCCCCTCCCCGTTCCCGTCCCCGTCCCGCTGCCGTCCCGGTCCGCACCGATGGCCAGCCCGTCGGTCAGGTTGTGCACGCCGTCCCCCAGCACCACCATCCACGCGATGTCGGCGGCGCCGGGCCCGGGGGGCAGCGCGGGGCCGTGGGAGTGTCCGTGGGGGGGTCCCCGGGGGGGCTCCCGGGGGGTCCCCGGGGGTCTCAGCTCCGGCTCCGCCTCCGGCGCCGTCAGGAGCCGCAGCTCGGTCCCTGCGGCGGGACGGACACGCCGGCTCCGGTGGGTACCGGGGGCTCCGGGCCCGGGGGCTCCGGGGAGGGCTGCGGGGGGGTCGTACCTGCCGGTGACGGTGCCGGGACCCCCGCGGGGGTCTCTCCATGGGGGCGTCCCTGGGGAGAAGGGAGGCGCTGTGTGCGGAGCTGGCCCCGGTGGCGGCGCCGCGCCCGCCCGGTGCCCGCCGCTCGTTCTCCCGTTCTCCCGTTCTCCCGCTCTCACCGTGGCCTCGCGCCGGCGCCGCAGCATCCCCAGGAGCAGCTCCAGCACGAAGAGCAGGTAGATGCCCCCCAGCACCGCCAGCCCCTGCAGCACGGCGGGGCTCGGCTCCCCCGGAGCCTCCGGGTGCCTCCCCTGCGCCTGCACACGGGGACGCGGCGGCTCAGGGCACCGGGAGCCCGCGGCGTGCCCGGTGCCAGCCCCGCGGCGGGACCTACGTGCGGCCAGAGGTGCAGCAGGGCGTCCCCGCAGAGCGTCCCCACGGCCAGGGCCACCAGGAAGGCGAGGAGCGAGCGGAAGGAGCCGCGGGCCCGCAGCGGGAGCAGCAGCACGGCCAGCGCGGACGGGAGGCTCACGGAGAGCACGGCCAGCAGCGCCCAGCCCAGCGCTGCGGGCACCGTCAGCGGCACGGCCCCACCGGGGCACCGGGAGGGCGCGCGGGGAGGTGGGGAGGGGGGCCCGGGGGTGGGGACCCCAGGGATGGGGGCACCGGGGTGGGAATGGGGACCCCAGGATGAGGAATTCAGGGATGGGAACTCAGGGATGGGGGACTCGGGGACGGGAATGGGGACCCCAGGATGGGAAGTTCAGGGATGGGGACCCCAGGATGGGGGAATGGGGACCCCAGGATGGGGAATCCAGGGATGGGGAACTCAGGGATGGGGGACTCAGGGATGGGGGAGTCGGGGATGGAGATCCCAGGGTGGGGAATTCAGGGATGGGGACTCAGGGATGGGGAACTCAGGGATGGGGGACTCGGGGATGGGAATGGGGACCCCAGGATGGGAAACTCGGGAATGGAATGGGACTCAGGGATGGAGATCCCAGGGTGGGGAATTCAGGGCTGGGGACTCAGGGATGGGAAATTCAGGGACCCCAGGATGGGGGAATGGAGACCCCAGGATAGGGAACTCAGGGATGGGGGAATGGGGACCCCAGGATGAGGAATTCAGGAATGGGGAACCCAGGGATGGGAATAGGGACCCCAGGATGGGGAATTCAGGGATGGGGACTCAGGGATGGGGAATTCAGGGATGGGGACCCCAGGGATGAAGGAATTCAGGGATGGGGACTCAGGGATGGGGAACTCAGGGATGGGGAATTCAGGAATGGGGACCCCAGGGATGAAGGAATTCAGGGATGGGGACTCAGGAATGGGGAACTCAGGATGAGGAATTCAGGGATGGGGACACAGGGGTGGAGACCCCAGGCATGGGGGAATGGGGACCCCAGGATTGGGACCCCAGGATAGGGAATTCAGGGATGGGAGCTCAGGGATGTGGGGATGGGGGTCTCAGGGAGGTGGGGATGGGGACCCCGGGGTGGGGAACCCCAGGGATGGGGGAATGGGGAACCGAGGGACCGGAACCCCAGGAACCCCTGTCCCAAGGATTTAGGGACAGGGACCCCAGGGATGGAGACCCCAGGCTCAGGAATGGGGGGCCAGGGCGGCACAGGGCTCAAGTAGGGGGACACAGGGATGGGGGTGAGCAATGGGGACACCTTGGGGACGCAGGGACGGAGACCCCCACACCACAATGGGGACAGAGGACCTGCCTCGGGACACGGGGACCCCTGGGGACGCAGGACCCCGGGAGCAGCTCGGGGACCCCAGGGTGCGGCTGCAGGGACGGGGGATCCGGGGCACGCAGGACGTGGGGCCGGGGGCCAGCTCGGAGCCGCGGGCTGGGGTTACCTGGCCACGGGGTGCCCCCCGGGGGGGGCAGCGTCACCTCATCGCGGTGCCGGATGCAGACGCGGCTGTCGATCTGGTAGAGCAGCGCGGGGCACAGCAGCGTGAACTGCTCCGGGGTCAGCTGCGCCGCCGAGTCCAGCCCGAAATTCACCAGCAGCTGGCTCACGTTCAGGCACTGCGGGCGGGGGGAGACGCTGGGGATGGGGGGGGGTCCCGGAGAGCAACCGGGGGGCAACCGGGGCTCCCCCGGGCTCCCGGACAGCGCGACTCCCCCGTCCCCACTCACATCGTGGTGCGGGTGGTCGCTGGAGTGCTCCAAGCCCAGCACCCTGCCCAGCAGGCTGAGGGTGGGCTGGTAGTGCCGGGGGACCCCCGCAGCCGCGGGGGGCTCGGCGGGCACCGGCTGGGGCCAGCTCGGCGTCTGCGAGGGCGGGGGGCTGCGGGAGATCGGCGTGCTGAGCCCGGCGCAGCGCGGGGTCGGGGGGCAGCCCCTCGGGGAGGAGACCCCGGGGTACCTGGGGGGTCCGGCGGTGCTCGGAGCCGCGTCGGGGCCGTGCTCCCGCAGCGGGTGCCGGTGCCGGTGCTTGTCCTGCTGCACCTCCAGCAGGTCCAGGTGGCTGACGTGGCCGTGGCCCAGCTCCTCGTGCTGGATCTGGACCACCTGCACCCTGCCCAGCCCCAGGCTGCCCAGCAGCCGCGCCAGCCCCTCGGAGGGCAGCGTCCCGTTGTGCCCGTACTGCCCGAAGAGCTGCCGCAGGTAGTAGCCGTGCTCCTGCGCCGCGTCCTCCGGGAGCAGCGCCGGGGTCCCCGCGGCGCCCGCGACCCCCGGCAGGAGCAGCCCCAGCACGGCCAGGAGGAGCGCGGCGCGGCTCATGGGGCCGGATCGCGCCTAAAGCTGGGGGACAGCGCGGGGTTGGGGTCACCCCGAAGCCCCCCCGGGGTCGGGGGGGGTCTCTCCGGGCAGCCCCCGCTGTCACCGCGTGGGGAAAGCGACAGGCGGCACCAGGGTCACCGCACGGGACACGTGTGGCGGCGGCGGTGGCACCTGGGGACACCCCCGAGGAGCGGGGGGGGCTTGGGGAG
>NW_024356549.1:0-357 GCF_014805655.1 Passer montanus | reverse complement strand
CCAGGGCTTTGATGCGGGAGCGCTCGAAGCGCCGGGCGGAGCCTTCCTCCTCCTCCTCCTCTTCCTCCTCCTCCTCCTCCTCGGGCCCCCCCGCGCCCCCCTCCCCCTCCCAGTGGGGGTCGCTGAACCGGGGCAGCTCCAGGGGGTCGTAGGGGGGAGGGGACAGCATGGCGGCCTTTGGGGACCCCCAAATTTGGGGGGGGGGGCGGCGCTGGGAGAGCTCAGGAGGGAGCTGGAAAAAAGGGGAGGGGGCGCTTGGTCACTTTGGGGGGCGACCCCCCCGCAAAATAACCCGCGGGGAGCTCGAAATTAACGGGGACCCCCCCTCAAATTAACGGAGACCCCCCTCAAATTAAC
>NW_024356548.1:0-357 GCF_014805655.1 Passer montanus | reverse complement strand
GGGAAATGGGGTTGGGTTATTCAGAGAAAGGAAAGGGACTGACCGGAACAGAGGAATGTGTGTTTGTGGTAATTATGGTTATATGTCCTTGACCATAATAATCTGCCTTCAAAGAGGGGGATCCTGGGTCAGGCCTGACCCTTGAGAAGGATGTGAGGCTGCTCCTTCCCAGAATGTGCTGGAGGTGTTTGAGAGAGACCTCTGGGCCAGGAGCAGGGCCAGCCAAGCTGGGAGAGCTCAGAGAGCCGTGGCTCAGGGACAGCAGCCTCAGCAGTGGCACACAAAAGAGGTTCCTAGATGTCACAGATAAGTAATGCAATATTGGCTGTCACAATTAAGAGATGGATATTATAGAGA
>NW_024356547.1:0-357 GCF_014805655.1 Passer montanus | reverse complement strand
AAAAAAAAAGACTATGAGGATACTTTTAAGCTGAGGGCTTTCCTGCATTCTCCCTTTCTGGCTCCTGCACAGTCATGTTCCCTCTCTGGGCAGCCTTCCCAAAGCCTGTATCCTCTGTGTCTTTCTATTGTATTCAGTGCTGTACCTTGTGAAAAAGGATGTTACAGTTACTATTGTGACAATGGCAATGGCATGGCTGAGCTGGGATCTACTGGTCAAACTAAAGAAAAAGAAGTAACTGCATAAAAAGAGGAAGCTAGGATGCGTGACGCTGGAAGTGTATAGAGAAGGATGATTATTTAGGATAGGGTCAGAAAACCAAGGCAACGCTGGAGCTGAACTTGGCAAGGAACACAA
>NW_024356546.1:0-357 GCF_014805655.1 Passer montanus | reverse complement strand
ATTGGAGGGGGAAGGGGGGAGGCCCTTGAGGGAAAATGGGGAGGGGGATCCTTGGGGAAACCATTGCGGGGAATGGGGGAGACCATTGGGGAAATGGGGGGGGTCATGGGGGTCTCCTCCAGCCCGATCTTTCCCCCCCTCCCACAGGACATTGGGACCTTCCAACCATCGCCCCCTCCCCAAATCCGCTGGGATCCCCAAAATTCCCCCCTGAGAGCCCCTCAGACCTTCCCAAGATGCCCTAAATTCTTCTCAGCCCACGGCAAATCACCCTGAGAGCCCCCCCAAACCTCCCCAAATCCCCTCCAAATGCCCTCCAATCCCCTTTAAACCCCCCCAAATCCCCTTTAAAACACC
>NW_024356545.1:0-357 GCF_014805655.1 Passer montanus | reverse complement strand
GGAGAGAAGAGGACCTTTTAAGTAAATAAAACTGTGCTCTAACAAAGTATTCTTTGCCAACCTTCTCCAGATGGAAGAGTTGAGAATATTTTCATGCATTTCTGGGAGTTCATTTGGCTTAGTTCAGCTTTATTTTTCTGTCATAAGGCAGATTCAACCACCTTGTGCTGTGGAGGTATTCCCCCAGTATACGCAGCAAAAGGAAAATGGGCAAAGTCCTGTTGGGTTTTTAGATTTATATTTGTGTGTGCCATTACACATTGCATTATGAAAAAGAGAGTGAGTTTTGCTACTTTGGGGTCCTTATTCAGAGAATTTCTTTATCAGATGCCTCAATCCAACTCATCTGAAAGAATA
>NW_024356544.1:0-357 GCF_014805655.1 Passer montanus | reverse complement strand
CATTAATCCAGTGAGAGGACTTGCCATGTCTGGATGCCTGGATGATTTCCCTTTGGTAGCCCCTTTTGGCCTAATAAAAACCATCCCCTCTCTCCTCAACACAGGCTGGAATCTGCAGAAAGCAGTAAAGCATCACTGCAGCGCTCTGTGACCCTGAACAACCTCAACAGGTGTCTTGCTCTTGTGGAAAACACATGTTGCTCTGTCACTAATAATACCCTGGGAGTGTGAACGGCATATGCGTGTTTGTTTGCGTGGGGAGCATAAATTACAGAGATCCCAGGTTTGCAGTCATCACCTTTTGAAGCTACAGAGCTGTTTCTGGGGACAGCTGAGGTGCAGGGCCACAGGCACTTG
>NW_024356543.1:0-357 GCF_014805655.1 Passer montanus | reverse complement strand
TGCCGTGCCGTGCCGTGCCGTGCCAAGCGCTGTTATGCCATGCTTTGCTCTGTGTCCATCAGTGCCATGCCGCTCCTATCCATGCCATGCCATTCCGAGCCGTGCCATGCCGTACTAGGCGCTGTCATGCCACGCTTTGCTGGTGCTGTCAAACTTCCATGCCGTTCTTAGCCGTGCCATGCCATTCCTAGCCCTGCTGCGCTCTTCCGTGCCATTCCAAGCCGTGCCATGCCGTGCTCTCTTGCAGGGGGCAAGCGAGACACCGACCTCATCCTGCCCATCAACTCCTCCCTGAGCGTGACCCTGCACCAGGACCAGGTGGGTCAGCACCAGGACCAGGTTTAGGATCAGGATCAG
>NW_024356542.1:0-357 GCF_014805655.1 Passer montanus | reverse complement strand
AATCCCATTTTCACCCCATTTTTTACCATCTTAACTTCGTTTTTTCCCATTTTTAGGTGAATTCCTGGAGCGACACCACCAGAACCTTCTCTAAATCCCATTTATTCCCATTTTACCCCCAAAAATCCCACTTTTTCCCCATTTAACCCCTTAAAATCCCATTTTTTCTCCATTTTACCCCCTGAAATCCCATTTTTTCTCAATTTTACTCCCTAAAATCCAATTTTTTTCCCATTTTATCTCCTAATATCTCATTTTTTTCCCATTTTACTCCCCAAAAATCCCATTTTTTTGCATTTTATTCCCGTTTTTTCCCATTTTGACTCCATTTCTCCCCGTTCCCAGGTGAACTCGTGG
>NW_024356541.1:0-357 GCF_014805655.1 Passer montanus | reverse complement strand
AAAGCTATCATATTATTACATAAAAACTTTCAAGAGACTGAACAAAACCCCAAAACCTAAAAGAAAAAGGAGCTCAAAATAGGTACAGAACCCAAAAAGGGAGTCACTATTAATCTTTAGAGGAATTGTTATGAACTTAAGGTTTTCCTTTAGAATCATAAAAGCCATTTAGAATAAACATTCTTCAAGTCCCCTTCTTGGGCTGACATTTGATAATGCACAGAAATGTGACAACCAGAAATAGAAATGGTAGAAGAAAAATATTGCAAGGGTACAGGCTGGATTAGAACACAGAAAGGTGAGGGGTGGAAAGAGGAGAAAAATGTTTGCACTGAGCAGCAGCAAAGGTTTATTTGC
>NW_024356540.1:0-357 GCF_014805655.1 Passer montanus | reverse complement strand
GAATCTTTGGGATTTTTGGGGGGAATTTTATGAATTTGGGATTTTTAGGATCCCAAATCCGTTCTTGAAAATATTTTGTGGGTTTTGAGCTCTTTTTCAGTGGGTTTAGGGGTGGTTTTGGGCCATATTGTCACCATTTTTTAGTGTAATTTTCACCATTTTCTTTTCACATTTCAGGGTAGAATTTTTGGAATTTTGGGGATTTTTGCGGGGTTTTTTTTGAAATTTTAGGATTCTTTTTGATATTTTTCAGATTTTTTGAGATCCTAAATCCCTTTGGTTTGGATTTTTAGGATCTTTAAGGCATTCTGAGCTGGTTTTGGGCGAGTTTTTCATCATTTTTTCACCATTTTTTTC
>NW_024356539.1:0-7217 GCF_014805655.1 Passer montanus | reverse complement strand
GGCACTCTCTAGGTGACAATCAGGCTGTCCCCGGGGGGGTGGCACTGCCCAGGTGACAATCAGGCTGTCCCCAAGGGGGGGGTGGCACTCTCTAGGGGACAATCAGGCTTCCCCAAGGGGTGTCCCTGGGGGGTGGCACTCTCTAGGTGACAATCAGGGGGTCCCCAAGGGGGTGGCACTGCCCAGGTGACAATCAGGGTGTCCCCAGGGGGGGGTGGCACTGCCCAGGTGACAATCAGGCTGTCCCTGGGGGGTGGCACTCTCCGGGTGACACCGGGGTGTCCCTGGGGGTGGCACTGTCCCCAAGGGGGGGTCCCGCCGCGGGTGCCGCCGCCCGCCCCCCCCATCCCCCGCACCGGGGCTGTGACAGTGACACCGGTACCGGGGTTGGGAGAGGGCGGGGGGCGCGGGGCAGAGCCCACCGGGACCCCAAACACCCCCAAAAAACCCCAAACAGGGACCCCAAACACCCCCAAAAAACCCCAAACACCCCCAAACAGGGACCCCAAACACCCCCAAAAAACCCCAAACACCCCCAAACAGGGACCCCAAACCGGGACCCCGAATGGGGACCCCAAAAACCCCCAAACACCCCAAACCGGGACCCCAAACACCCCCAAACAGGGACCCCAAACACCCCCAAACAGGGACCCCAAACACCCCCAAAAAGGGACCCCAAACACCCCCAAAAACCCCAAACAGGGACCACAAACACCCCCAAATGGGGACCCCAAACCCTTTAAGCCCCCCAAACTGGGACCCCAAATCCCCCCAAAGATCCCCAAATCAGGCCCCCAAAAACCCCGAAACCCCCCCAAACTGGGATCCCAAACCCCCTCAAATTTGGGACCTCAAACCCCCAGTTAGGACCCCAAACCCCCCCAAACTGGGACCCCAAATCCTTCTAAACCCCCTAAACTGGGGACCCCAAAACCCCCCAAATCAGGACTCCAAATACCCCCAAAATAAGACCCCAAAACCCCCTCAAAAACCCCGCCCCTCCCCCCCCCATTTCCTGCCCCCCCAAAAACAACAGGAAGGGTGGGGGGGGAGGGGCCGGGTTCCCACGGGACCCCCCCACCCACCCAGGTGGGGGATGGGCGTCCGGTCCTCACGGGCCCAGTATAACCCAGTACAAACCAGTACAACTACCTGTAACCCAGTATAACCTGCTTCAAACCAGTACAGCCCATTCTAAACCAGTATAAACCAGTACAACCCAATATAACCCAGTACAAACCAGTATAACTACCTGTAACCCAATATAACCTGCTTCAAACCAGTACAGCCCATTCTAAACCAGTATAACCCAATACAACCCAATATAACCCAGTACAAACCAGAATAACTACCTGTAACCCAGTATAACCTGCTTCAAACCAGTACAGCCCATTCTAAACCAGTATAAACCAGTATAACCCAATACAACCCAATATAACCCAGTACAAACCAGTATAACTACCTGTAACCCAGTATAACCTGCTTCAAACCAGTACAGCCCATTCTAAACCAGTATAACCCAATACAACCCAATATAACCCAGAAAAAACCAGTATAACTACCTGTAACCCAGTATAACCTGCTTCAAACCAGTACAGCCCATTCTAAACCAGTATAAACCAGTACAGCCCAATATAACCCAGTACAAACCAGTATAACTACCTGTAACCCAGTATAACCTGCTTCAAACCAGTACAGCCCATTCTAAACCAGTATAAACCAGTACAACCCAATATAACCCCAAGAAAGCCAGCACAAACCAACATAGACCAGCTCAACCCAGTAAAAAACAATACGCCCAGGATAACCCAGTGCAAACCATTATAAACCAGTATAACCCAGTACAGCTCCCAGTACCACCCGATTGTTGTGGGAAATGCTCACAGATCCCCCCCAAAAACCCCCAAACTGCACAAATTCCCCCAAACCCCCCTCAGGTAAGGCCTCACCTGCCAGGGCTGCTCCAGGTGGGACTCCTCACATTTTCCACTCTTTTTTCCCCTCACGTTTCCCATTCTTTTCTCCCCTCACATTTCCCACTCTTTTTTCCCCTCACGTTTCCCATTCTTTCTCCCCTCACGCTTCCCGCCCTTTTTCCCCCTCACGCTTCCCACTCCCCTTTTGCCTCCCCCTCCCATCCCAGTGCAAACCATTATAAACCAGTATAACCCAGTACAGCTCCCAGTACCACCCGATTGTTGTGGGAAATGCTCACAGATCCCCCCCAAAAACCCCCAAACTGCACAAATTCCCTCAAACCCTCCTCAGGTAAGGCCTCACCTGCCAGGGCTGCTCCAGGTGGGACTCCTCACATTTTCCACTCTTTTTTCCCCTCACATTTTCCACTCTTTTCTCCCCTCACACTTTCCACTCTTTTTTCCCCTCATGTTTCCCATTCTTTCTCCCCTCACGCTTCCCGCCCTTTTTCCCCCTCACGCTTCCCACCCTTTTCCCCCTCACGTTTCCCACCCATTTTCCCTCGTTTCCCGCCCTTCTTACCTCACGTTTCCCACCCTTTTCCCTCATTTTTCCTGCCTTTTTTTCCCTCACGTTTCCCATAATTTTCCCCTCACGCTTCCCGCCCTTTTTCTCCCCTCACGTTTCCCGCCCTTTTCCGTAAACTCCCTCACGGAGCCGAAAGGACCCGAACGCCGCTCCGAGGAGACGGCGGAGACTGCCGAAGAGAGCCGGAAAATCCCGAAACTACGCGGAAATTTCCGAAGGAATGCTGCGATAGACGAACGCCGGCGGAGATTGCCGAGTGTCGGTGGAGAAATCGGAGCGTAGATTGCCGAAGCTGGGCGGAGATGCCGGAAAATCCCGAAACTACGCGGAAATTTCCGAAGGAATGCTGCGATAGACGAACGCGGGCGGAGATTGCCGAGTGTCGGTGGAGAAATCGGAGCGTAGATTGCCGAAGCTGGGCGGAGATTGCCGAAGATGGGCGGAGATTGCCGAAGCTGGGCGGAGATTGCCGAAGGGGCGGAGCTTAGCGGGCGCCGCGCTCCCCTCGCTCTTTCCGTTTCCGGCGGCCGCAGGGAGCGGAGGTGCGGCGTGGGGCTCCGGTTCGGGGCGGCCCCTGGGGGTTCCTGATGCCGGGGGACGGGTCCCCAATCCCGGGGAAGGCTCCCTAAGGGCGGGGGGAACGGGATGGAGCGGGGAGCGGGCTGCCAGCCGCGGCGCCGGGGCGGCGGCGGGCGCTGAGGCCTCTCCCCGCTGCCCGCAGGCGCCATGTCGGCCCATTTGCAGTGGATGGTGGTGCGGAACTGCTCCAGTTTCCTGCTGAAGAGGAACAACCAGACCTACAGCACCGTCAGTGCGGGGAGGGGTCACCCCGGAAGCGGGAGGGGAGCGGGGCACGGGGTTGGGGTGCCCTGCAAATTGCCGGGGACACCCCCAGACCCCCGCAAATCCCCTTTGAAACCCCCAAATCCCCTTTGAACCCCCCAAGTCACCTTTGAAGCCCCCCAAATCCCCTCTGGAACCCCCAAATGTCCCTCAAATCCTCCCAAATCTCCTATGAGCCTCCCCAAGTCTCCTTTGAACCCCCCCAATCTCTTTCAGACCCTCGCAAATCCTCTTTGAACCCCCCAAAATCTTACTTGAAACTCCTCAAATCCCCTTTGCATCCCCCGAAATCTCCTTTGAACCCCCTAAAATCTTCAAACCCTCGCAAATCCCCTCTGAACCCCCCTCAAATCCTCTCTGAACCCCCCAAATTCCCTTTGAACCCCTCAAATCCCCTTTGAAACCCCCCAAATCCCCTTTGCACCCCCCCAAATCTTACTTGAGCTCCCCAAAACTCCTTTAACCCCCCCCAAATCCCCTTTGAGCCCCCAAAATTTTCTTTGAACCCCCCCAAATCCCCTCTGAACCCCCTTTGAATCCCTCAAATCCCCTTTGAACGCCTCAAATCCCCTTTGAACCCCCCAATCCCCCTTTGAACCCCCAAAATCCTACTTGAGTTCCCCAAATCTCCTTTGAACCCCCCCAAATCTCCTTCAAACCCTCACAAGTCTCCTTTGAAGCCCTCCAAATCCCCTTTGAACCCCACAAAATCCCATTTAACCCCTCCAAACTCCCTCCAAAACCCCTGAACCCCCCCCCAAACATCTCATGACCCCTTCCAAAGCCCTTTTACCCTATCCAGACCCCCCCAAATTTTCAAGCCACCCCAAAACCGTCTCCCAAAACCCCCCCAGGAGCCCAACAACCTCAAGGCCCGCAACTCCTTCCGCTACAACGGGTTGATCCACCGCAAAACCGTGGGCGTGGAGCCGGCGCCGGACGGGAAAGGGATCGTGGTGGTCCTCAAGAAACGCTCGGGTGGGTGCACCCCCCCCCTCAGCCTTTAGGGGAGCCCCAAACTCCCTGAGAAACCCCCCAAAAATCTCTTTTTTTGCCCACCCAGGGCAGCGCAAGCCGGCCTCGTCGTACGTGCGCGTGCGGATCAGCCGCGACGCCCGCGGCTCGCTGCGCAGCCTGAGGCACCTGATCAGCAAGAACAGATACAGGAGGGACCTGCGCATGGTGAGGGGGCCCCCAAAAACGGGGAGGGGGTCCCCGAAACCCGGGGGGGGGTCCGCAAACCCCAAAAATGCCGGGGAGTTGTGAGATTCGGGCTGTGAAAGAGTGGAAAGCCATAGTGGAGAAGGATGCAAAAATTACCCCAAAATTGTGGAGACCCCAAAATTTGTGGGTGTGATAACAGAGGAGGGGGCTCAGAGCTTCACAAGCTGGCAGAGGAGGGGTCCCCAAAATTAGAGAGGGCTCTAAACACCCCAAAAAACTGAGGAACTTTAAAAACGTTTTGGAGGGACTTAAAACTCCTGGGATGGAGTTTTGGGTCCCCCTCAAAACTGGGGGTGGTCCCCAAACCTACTTTGGGACTTCAGAGGGATAATTTAGGGTGTGCTCCCCCCACGCCCGGGGTTATTTTGTATTTTTGGGGTGCTAAACTCTGAATTTTGTGCCCTCCAGGCTGCTCTGCGCCGGGCCAGCGCCATCTTGCGCAGCCAGAAGCCCGTGGTGGTGAGGAAGAAGAGGGTGAGGGCGGCCAAGGCCCCGTGAGCAAAATCGGAAATAAAATGTCTGAACAACCTCCAGAGTCTGCGCTTCATTTTGGGGAAGGGAGTCTGAGGAATTCAGGGGGACGTTGGCTCCATTGTTCTGCTTTTTCCTACCTTTTTTTGGGGGGGGGAAATTTCCCCCAAATCCCCACCAGGGCTCTGGGGTCTCCAGTCCAGCCTGAACCCCCTGAGACCCCCATGAACCCCTAGACCTTCAAACCTGTGGGATTTGGGGTGGTTTTTGTGGGAAAAACCCTGGGTGGGTTGTTTTTTCACATTTCCCCCCTTTTTGTCTCTACCTGTTTTCTGCCTTCTTGTTTACAGCTTTTTTCCTGCTCTTTTTTTCTCACATTTTGCACTCTTTTTTTCCCCTCATGTTTCCCACACTTTTCTCCTCTCACATTTCCTCCATTTTTCCCTCACGTTTCCCTTTTTTCTCCTTACGTGTCTCAGCCTTTTCCCCCTCACGTTTCTCAGCCTTTTCCCCCTCACGTTTCTTGCTCTTTTCTCCCTCACATTTCCCCCTTTTCCCCCTCACATTTCCCAAATTTTCTCCTCTCACATTTCCCTCATTTCTCCCCTCACATTTCCTGCCCTTTTCTCAACATTTCCCTCATTTTTCCCCTCACATTTCCCCCCCACTCTTCTCCCCTCACATTTCCGCCATTTCTCCCCTCACGTTTCCTGCCATTTTGTCTCCTCACTTTTTCCCACTCTTTTCTCCCATTTCCCCCCTTTTCTCCCCTCACATTTCCCACCCTTTTCCCCCCTCACATTTCCCCCATTTCTCCCCTCACATTTCCCCCTTTTCCCCCTCACGTTTCCTGCCCTTGTCTCCTCACGTTTCTCACTCTTTTCTCCCCTCACATTTCCCTTTCCCCCCCTCACATTTCCCTCATTTTTCCCCTCACATTTCTGCCATTTCTCCCCTCATATTTCCCACCTTTTTCTCCCCTCACATTTCCCTTTCCCTCCTCGTATTTCCCTCCTTTTCTCCCTCACATTTCCCCCCTTTTCCCCTCATATTTCCCCCATTTTCCCCTCACATTTCCTGCCCTTTTGTCTCCTCACGTTTCCCGCCCTTTTCTCCCCTCACATTTCCCCCCTTTTCTCCCTTCACGTTTCCCGCCATTTTCTCAACATTTCCCTCTTTTTTCGCCTCACATTTCCCCCCTTTTTCCCTCACATTTCCCCTCTTCCCCCCTCACATTTCCTGCCCTTTTTTCCCCTCACATTTCCGCCATTTTTCCCTCACGTTTCCCCCCTTTTCTCCCCTCACGTTTCCCTCATTTTCCCCCTCACATTTCCCCCCTTTTCTCTCTCACATTTCCCCCTTTCCCCCTCACATTTCCCTTTCCTCCCTTACATTTCCCTTTCCCTCTTCACATTTCCCTCCTCTTCTCCCTCACATTTCTCCTCATTTTCTCCCTCACATTTCCTCCCTTTCTCCCTCACATTTCCTCCCTTTTCCCCTCATGTTTCCCCCCTTTTCTCCCCTCACATTTTCCACCATTTTCTCCCCTCACATTTCCCCCTTTTCCCCCTCACATTTCCGCCATTTCTCCCCTCACGTTTCCCCCCTTTTCCCCCTCACATTTCCCCCTTTTCCCCCTCACATTTCCCTTTCCTCCCTCACATTTCCCCCCTTTTCTCCCCTCACGTTTCCCGCCCTTTTCTCCCTTCACATTTCCCTCTTTTTTTTCTTCACATTTCTACCCTTTTCCCCTCACATTTCTCGCCCTTTTCTCCCCTCACATTTCCCCCCTTTTCCCTCACATTTCCCCCCTTTTTCCCCTCATATTTCTGCCATTTCTCCCCTCACATTTCCCCCCTTTTCCCCTCACATTTCCCCTCTCCTTTCTGCCATTTCCCCCTCACCTTTCTCCACCGCGCCCCACCACAACCCTCATACCTCCCACACACTCATCCTCCAGGTCAGCAATTTTTTATTTTCTCCTCTCGGGGTGGTTTTTTTGGGGGGGGTCTCAGCCGTGTCCCAGGGCGCTGAGGGCGCTCAGGGCCGTGGGGTTCAGGGGCTCTCGGGGGGTCCCGGGGGGCAGCAGCAGCAGCAGCGTCAGGTCGGGCCGAAGGAGGCAGCACCCGGTGTGGGTGGGCAGCGCCAGGTAGCACAGCTTGGCCCTCGAGTGG
>NW_024356538.1:0-357 GCF_014805655.1 Passer montanus | reverse complement strand
TGCCCCATCATTCCAGGATTCCAGAATTCCTTGGTTCCAGGATTCCCAAAGGTTGGTCTCGATGGTCTTGGAGGTCTTCTTCAATCTTAACGATCCCTTGATTCCGTGATTTCATTATCCCAATATTCCCATGTTCCCATGATTCTGTTATCCCAGTAGTTCATGACTCAGTGATTCCATGATCCCATCATTCCATGATCCCAGGAGTCTCAAAAGCTGAACTTGACCATCTTGGAGGCGTTTCCCAACTCTCAGTGATCCCATAATTCCAGGATTTCATTATCCCAACATTCCCACAATCCCATCATCCCAATATCTTATGATTCAATGATTCCATCATCCCAAAAACTCAAGATC
>NW_024356537.1:0-357 GCF_014805655.1 Passer montanus | reverse complement strand
TGCAAAAAGCCAATATTATAACATGTATCCATAACAAAGAGTCGGGAATGAAATGTCCCGAGCTCCTGGGCTGAGCACGTGCAGAGCTCTGGAGCTGGGGCTGCTGCCTGGAGCCCCAGGAGCTCTGTGGGAACTCTGAGCAGCTTTTCCTGCCTCTAATTCCTCAGAGCTGATCCCAGCTCCGCAGCCATTCCCGGTGGATTCGAGGACAATGCTGCTCTTAAGGAGCAGGAGGGGAATTCCAGGATCAGCACTGACCTCCTCTGCTGTGTGTTTGTGCTCCTGTGCCTCCAAGGACAGGGTTTGGACTTTTTGTCCTGTTCAGAAGAACACGCTGGACTGAGGGTTTGTTTATTT
>NW_024356536.1:0-357 GCF_014805655.1 Passer montanus | reverse complement strand
GCCCAGAGCCCACCCAAAAGCAGAAAAATTCCACTCAAAACCCCCCAAACCCCGCCCAGAAACGGAAAAATCCCCCCCGAAAAGCCCCAGATCCCACCCCAAAAACCCCAGATCCCACCCCAAAAACCCCAGATCCCGCCCAAAAAAGCAAAAATGCCCCACAGAAAGCCCCAAATCCCGCCCGAAGTACTCCAAACCCACCCCAAAAAACCCCAAATCCGCCCCAAAGCCAAAAAAATCCCACCCCAAAAACCCCAAATCCCACCCAGAACACCCCACCCCAAACCCATTCCCGGCCCCATTTGGGGGGCTCCACCCCTCCCCCCAGCCCCCCCAGGACCCGGAGTGGGCGGAGAC
>NW_024356535.1:0-357 GCF_014805655.1 Passer montanus | reverse complement strand
GAGCACCCACCTGCCCACCACTGCCTTCATCATACCAGGTATGTGGAGCAGTCCCCTCCAACTGCTGCCTCCCCAGCCTGGATAGCCCACGCTCCTTGTGGAGCTGTGCTCCTCCCAAACCTTGGGAGGCAAAGCCAAGCTGCTGTTGCCATCTTGGATGTTCTCTGTGGCTATCACACATCACTTGGACTGTTTGTGGTCAATCAAATCTTCCTGAGCTTTAAACTGAAGCCCTGACGTGAGAGAGAGGGGCCCTGAGCCAGGGCAGCACAGTGTGCTGCTGCCTGCTCTGCAGGGCTGTGGGCTCCTGGACTGCTGCATTAGCAGGGAATCCCAGAATAGCTCAAGCTGGAGAGG
>NW_024356534.1:0-358 GCF_014805655.1 Passer montanus | reverse complement strand
AAAAAAAAAAGTGGGAATAATTATGTCTTACTGGAAACAATGTAAAATTAATAGTGTATTTTAAATATGCCAGGTACTATTTTTGATTCATCTGTATTATAACCCTGCATCTTTAAACAAGTATATGTTGCTTAGTTAAAATTTTATATACCTCTTGAATTCATTAATGTAGTAAGCTAAAAGCTCATTCTTTAGTGCTTCATGTGTTACTTTAGACCAGGATTCTAATCTAAGAACCTTTTTCAGAAACTATCAATCAGAATTGTAGGTAGCTTTTCATTATAGCAATGAGATATTGATTTTTTTTTCCTGTAATGACATGGGCCAATGCTTTTTTTCTTAAGAATTGTAATGTCTC
>NW_024356533.1:0-358 GCF_014805655.1 Passer montanus | reverse complement strand
GTTAAAGGAGGTGCTGAGGGACAAACCTTGCCAGGCAGCAGCAGCTTCGCAGGTGAGCCAGTGCATGGAGTTGCAGGAGGGAATTTTTCTCCTTTTCACTTTTGATTTCCTCTTACCAGTCTCCAAAGTGCCCCTAGAAAAAAAAATGGGAATTATGAGGACAAAAGGAATTTAAGCGGAGGGAAGCAACTCTTCCTCCATTACTGTCTATGTTTGAAATTGGGGGAATGAAGCAAGTAGGACCCTGCATGCCCTTAAAGCCCCAAATGCCGCCTTGGAGCTGATACCCAGACCCTGGGAAAACGACTTCTTTTTCCCATGGAAAATAGCCTCCCTTTGTGGCCACTCACACTGGTCG
>NW_024356532.1:0-358 GCF_014805655.1 Passer montanus | reverse complement strand
TCTCCATTTTAAGGACATTTCTCCCATTTATCCATGGAATTCAATTCCCAGCCCGTTTTTCCAGGAATTCCTAGATTTCAAGAACATTTTTTCTGCGGGTTTTTTTTCTGTAATTCCTCTGCTTAAGGACATTTTACCCAAGAATTTCAGCTCTAAATCAATAAATAATTAATTTTCCATAAGAATTTTCACTTCCAGGACCATTTTTCCTGGGAATTCCTCCATTTTAAAACCAATTTTCTCTGCAATTCCTCCATTTAGAAACCATTTTCCCAGGAATTCCTCCATTTCAAGGCCATTTTCCCCCGGAATTCCCCCATTCCCAGATTTTCCTCCCTCCCCAGCCCATTTTTCCGGG
>NW_024356531.1:0-358 GCF_014805655.1 Passer montanus | reverse complement strand
TGCATCCTTTCATCCCTGAATCCCCCAATTCCTGCATCCTTTTCTCCCTGCATTCCTGCATCCCGGGGCTGTCGTGCCCTGCCCGGCACTCAGGGTGGCAGCACCAGCCAGGACACAGCTCCGAGGGAAATTCCACTGGGAAGTTCTTCCCTAAAAATCAAACCCCTGCCCTTCCAAACCTCCAGCAGGACAGGGCTCTAAGGCTCCATGACAAATGGTGCTGGGAGTCATCCCCAAAAGTGGGAGTGGAGGGAATTCCAGCAGGGATA
This sequence comes from Passer montanus, assembly GCF_014805655.1. Classification (NCBI taxonomy): domain Eukaryota; kingdom Metazoa; phylum Chordata; class Aves; order Passeriformes; family Passeridae; genus Passer; species Passer montanus. The sequence continues at coordinate 89 of NW_024356531.1, read as the reverse complement.
AAAATAACCTGGATCATGGGGGGTGTCCAACACTTCTGGATTTGTTTTCCCACTCAATTTTCAGAGGGAAAAGCAGCTGGAAAAGCAGC
>NW_024356530.1:0-358 GCF_014805655.1 Passer montanus | reverse complement strand
GGTTTTTGGGATTTGGGTTTTTTGGGGATTTGGGTTTTTGGGATTTGGGGTTTTTGGGGTTTGGGATTTGGGGTTTTTGGGTTCCCAGGATTTGGGGTTCCCAGGACTTGGAGTTTCTGGGATTTGGGGTTTTGGGTTTTTGGGGTTCTCAGGATTTGGGGTTTTTTTTTTTCTGGGATTTGGGGTTTGGGGCTTTGGGGTTTTGGGATTTGGGATTTTGTGTTTTTCAGGTATTTGGGGTGTGGGGTTTTGGTGTTTCTGGGATTTGGGGTTTCTGGGATTTGGGGATTTGGGGTTTTGGGGTTCCCAGGATTTGGGGATTTTGGGTTTTTTGGGTTCCCAGGATTTGGGGTTTGGG
>NW_024356529.1:0-358 GCF_014805655.1 Passer montanus | reverse complement strand
CCTGAAATTGCACCAAAATACCCCAAAATTACACCAAAATACCCCATAATCCAGTCAGGGATCCCAAAAATCCCCCAAATGCTCCAAAATCCGTTCAAGGACCCCAAAATGACCCCAGATTCTCCCAAAATTGTCCCAAATTCAGTCAGGGAGGCACAAAATCCACACAGGGACCCCCAAAATTCCCTCGGGATGCCTCAGTCCAGTTGGGAACCCTCAAAATCCTCCTGAACCCCCTCAGGACCCCCAAAATCCTCCAGGAACCCCCAAAACTCCCTCAGAACGCCCCTAAATCCCCTCACGACACCCCAATCCCCCTCAGGACCCCTGAAAATCTCCTCAGAATCCCCCCAGATCC
>NW_024356528.1:2743-7663 GCF_014805655.1 Passer montanus | reverse complement strand
TTTATTTTGGGTTCTTTTGCCCATTTTTGTCCCTTTTTGCCCATTTCTGGTGTCCCCAGGAGGAGCAGCGGCACATGAAGACCATTGATAATTTTGGGTTATTTTGAGTTCTTTTGTCCCTTTTTGCCCATTTTTGCCCATTTCTGGTGGTTTCTCCCCAGGATGATCAGCGGTGCATGAAGCCCATCGATAATCTTGATTTATTTTGGGTTCTTTTCTCCATTTTTTACCATTTCTGGGTGTTTTCTCCCCAGGAGGAGCAGCGGCACATGAAGCCCATTGATAATCTTGATTTATTTTGGGTTCTTCTGTCCCTTTTTGACCATTTTCCCCCATTTTTGGTGGTTTCTCCCCAGAAGGAGCAGCGGCACATGAAGCCCATGGATAATTTTGGGTTCTTTTGGGTTCTTTTGTCCCTTTTTGACCATTTTCACCATTTTTACCGTTTTTTGGCGGTTTAGAGATCCGCAAGAAGCTGGGCGGGGCCAACAAGTGAGGGCGGGGCCAAAGGGGGCGGGGCCAAAGGGGTGTGGCCAACAACAGGGTGGGATCAATGAGGGGTGTGGTCAAAGGGGGTGTGGCCAAAAGGGCGGACATCAGCCAGGAGGAGGTGACACCTGGGACACCCTGGGACACCCCTGTCCTCCTGTGTCACCCTGAGCAACGCCCTGTGTCCCCCATGTCCCCTGACCCCCGATTGTCCTCCATGTAACTCTGATTGTCCCCTCAGGGTGGTGGCACCGGCGAGGACGCGGGTGGCAGCTCCAGCCGTGTCCCCTGGGTGTCCCCTGAGTGTCCCCTGTGTCCCTCAGGGTGGTGGCACCGGGGAGGACGCGGGTGGCAGCTCCAGCCGTGTCCCCTGGGTGTCCCCTGAGTGTCCCCTGTGTCCCTCAGGGTGGTGGCACCGGCGAGGACGCGGGTGGCAGCTCCCAGCGCAGCTCCAGCCTGTACGCGCGCGAGGCTCTGATCGAGATCGACTACAGCGACCTGCCCGAGGAGCTCAAGGTGGGACAGCGGGCACGGCTGGCACACCTGGCACAGCTGGGCACACCTGGCACAGCTTGGGTTCACCTGGGTACACCTGGAGGTGTTGCAGCACAGCCCCTCAGGGTGGTGGCACCGGCGAGGACGCGGGTGGCAGCTCCCAGCGCAGCTCCAGCCTGTACGCGCGCGAGGCTCTGATCGAGATCGACTACAGCGACCTGCCCGAGGAGCTCAAGGTGGGACAGCGGGCACGGCTGGCACAGCTGGGCACATCTGGGCACAGCTGGACATGCTTGGGTTCACCTGGGTACACCTGGAGGTGTTGCAGCACAGCTGGGCACAGCTGGGTACACATGAGCACACCTGGGTATGCCCAACACACCTGGGCACGGCTGGGCACAGCTGGGCACACCTGGGCACTGCTGGGCACAGCTGGGCATGCCTGGATACCTCTGGGTACACCTGGACATGTTCCAGCACACCTGGGCACAGCTGGGCACACCTGGCACACCTGGGCACTGCTGGGTACAGCTGGGCATGCCTGGATACCTCTGGGTACACCTGGACATGTTCCAGCACACCTGGGCACAGCTGGGCATGCCTGGGCACACCTGGATACACCTGGGTACACCTGGAGGTGTTGCAGCACAGCTGGGCACAGCTGGGTACACATGAGCACACCTGGGTATGCCCAACACACCTGGGCACGGCTGGGCACAGCTGGGCACACCTGGGCACTGCTGGGCACAGCTGGGCATGCCTGGATACCTCTGGGTACACCTGGAGATGTTCCAGCACACCTGGGCACAGCTGGGCATGCCCTGGGCACACCTGGATACCTCTGGGTACACCTGGAGGTGTTCCAGCACACCTGGGCACAGCTGGATACACCTGGGTACACCTGGGCTTGTCCTACATCTCCTGCTGTCTGCATGTCTTGTGTCCCCAATGTCCCCCGATGTCCCTGATGTCCCCAATGTCCCCAATGTCCCCGTGTCCCCAGGATGCCCAGGCAGAGGAGGAGATCCGGCAGGAGATGGCGGCGCTGCAGCAGCGGCTGGCGTGTCCCCGTGTCCCTGTGTGTCCCCATGTCCCTGTGTGTCCCCTCATGCTCCATGTCCCTCACACCCTGTGTGTCCCCTGATGTCCCCAATGTCCCCTGATGTCCCCAGGACACCCAGGCGGAGGAGGAGATCTGGCAGGAGATGGCGGCGCTGCAGCAGCGGCTGATGTGTCCCTGTGTCCCTCACACCCTGTGTGTCCCCAATGTCCCCTGATGTCCCCAATGTCCCCGTGTCCCCAGGACGCCCAGGCAGAGGAGGAGATCCGGCAGGAGATGGCGGCGCTGCAGCAGCGGCTGACGTGTCCCCGTGTCCCTCACACCCTGTGTGTCCCCTCATGCCCCATGTCCCCTGATGTCACACAGTGTCCCCAATGTCCCTGTGTGTCCCCAGGATGCCCAGGCAGAGGAGGAGATCCGGCAGGAGATGGCGGCGCTGCAGCAGCGGCTGACGGAGCAGCAGAGCGTCCTGCAGCGCATCGCCGCCCCCAACATGAAAGCCATGGAGAAACTGGAGAGCGTCCGCGACAAGTTCCAGGAGACCTCGGACGGTGGGACACCGTGGGGACATCGTGGGGACAGGGGGACATGGGGGGACAAGTTCCAGGAGACCTCGGACGGTGGGGACACCATGGGGACATCGTGGGGACAGGGGGGGACAAGTTCCTGGAGACCTTGGACAGTGGGGACACCACGGGGACACTGTGGGGACACCCTGGGGACAGGGGGGAGACATGATGGGGACAAGTTCCAGGAGACCTCGGACGGTGGGGACACCATGGGGACATCGTGGGGACAGGGGGGGACAAGTTCCTGGAGACCTTGGACAGTGGGGACACCACGGGGACACTGTGGGGACACCCTGGGGACAGGGGGGAGACATGATGGGGACAAGTTCCAGGAGACCTCGGACGGTGGGACACCATGGGGACATCGTGGGGGGACATGGGGACAGGTTCCAGGAGACCTCGGACGGTGGGGACACCATGGGGACACTGTGGGGACACCGTGGGGACAGGGGAGGGACATGGGACAGGGTCCGTGACAAGTTCCAGGAGACCTCGGACGGTGGGACACCACGGGGACATCGTGGGGGGACAGGGGGATGTGGGGGGACAAGTTCCTGGAGACCTCGGACGGTGGGACACCGTGGGGACATCGTGGGGATGGGGGGGACAAGTTCTTGGAGATCTCGGACGGTGGGGACACCGTGGGGACATGGGGGGGGACATGGGACAGGGTCTGACAAGTTCCTGGAGACCTCGGACGGTGGGGACACCGTGGGGACATCGTGGGGACACAAGGGGACATCATGGGGGCATGGGGACATGGAGGGGACACCATGGGGACATGGGACAGTGTCCAAAACAAGTTCCAGGAGATCTTGGACAGTGGGGACATCATGGGGACATGGGACAGGGTCCATGACAAGTTCCAGGAGACCTCGGGCGGTGGGGACATGGGGGGACACCTGGGGGGGACATGGGACAGGGTCTGTGACAAGTTCCAGGAGACCTCAGATGGTGGGACATGTGGGGAGTTGGGGGGGACACTATGGGGATGTGGTGGGGACACGTTCCAGGAGACCTCGGACAGTGAGACATGGTGGGGACACCATGGGGACATCGTGGGGACATGGGGGGACAAGTTCCAGGAGACCTTGGATGGTGGGGACACCATCGGGACATCGTGGGGACATGGGGGGACAAGTTCCAGGAGACCTTGGATGGTGGGGACACCATCGGGACATCGTGGGGACACCACGGGGGGGACATGGGACAGTGTCTGTGACAAGTTCCAGGAGACTTCGGACGGTGGGGACATCATGGGGACATGGGGGGACATTGTGGGGACACGAGGGGACAAGTTCCAGGAGACCTCAGACGGTGGGGACACGGGGGGACATCATGGGGACACGGGGGGACAAGTTCTTGGAGACCTTGGACTGTGGGACATGGTGGGGACAAGTTCCAGGAGACCTCAGAGGGTGGGGACACAATGGAGACATCGTGGGGACACAGTGGGGACAAGTTCTAGTAGACCTTGGATGGGGGGACATGGGAGGACATGGTGGGGACACCATGGGGACAAGTTCCAGGAGACCCCGGACAGTGGGACACCGGGGGGACATGGGGGGATGTGGAGGGGACACGGCGTGTCCCCTGGCTGGCTGTGCTGTCCCCTGATTGTCCCTGCTGTCCCCAATGTCCCTCAGAGTTCAAGGCCGCCCATAAACGTACCAAGAAGGCCGAGCAGGCGTGTCCTGACCCCAGTGTCCCCTGGCTGTCCCTGATGTCCCCTGGGTGTCTGTGTTGTCCCCAGCTGTCCCCAGTGTCCCCTGATGTCCCCAATGTCCCCCCAGAGTTCGAGGCGGCCCGCAAGCACGCCAAGAAGGCCGGCCAAGCAGGCGTTTGAGCAGATGAAGAAGGAGAGGTTCGACCGCTTCAACTCCTGCTTCGAGGCCGTGGCCACCAACATCGACGAGATCTACAAAGCGCTGTCACGGAACAGCAGCGCCCAGGTGGGCACGGGCACACACCTGGCACACACCTGGCACATACCTGGGCATGGGCACGGGGCTGGCACACACCTGGGCACACACAGCGCTGTCCCGCAACAGCAGCGCCCAGGTGGGCACGGGCACACACCTGGCACACACCTGTACAGCCTGGCACACACCTGGGCACCTGTCACACACAGCGCTGTCACGGAACAGCAGCGCCCAGGTGGGCACGGGGCACCTGGGCACGGGGCTGGCACACACCTGGCACACACCTGGGCACACACAGCGCTGTCCCGGAACAGCAGCGCCCAGGTGGGCACGGGGCACCTGGGCATGGGGCACACACCTGGGCACGGGGCTGGCACACACCTGG
>NW_024356528.1:0-1871 GCF_014805655.1 Passer montanus | reverse complement strand
CAGGCGTTCCTGGGCCCCGAGAACCCCGAGGAGCCGTACCTGGACGGGATCAATTACAATTGCGTGGCCCCCGGGAAGCGATTCCGGCCCATGGACAACCTGTCCGGGGGGGAGAAAACCGTGGCTGCGCTGGCCCTGCTCTTCGCCATCCACAGGTGGGACCCCAAAACCCCCGGGGGGACCCCGAAATCCGGGGGGACCCCGAAATCCCTGGGAAAATCCCAAAATCCCAAGGGAAATCTCAAAAACTGCAATGGAAATATCAAAATCCCAAAGGTGGGACCCCAAATCCTCCCAAAATCCCTCTCCTCTGGCTGTGCTTGCCCTGCTCTTCGCCATCCACAGGTGGGACCCCAAAAACCCCCGGGGGGACCCCAAAAACCCCCGGGGGGACCCCGAAATCTGGGGGGAAATCCCAAAATCCCGAGAGAAATCCCAAAATCCCTGGGGAAATCCCAAAATCCTGGGGAAAATCTCAAAAATTTCAGGGAAGCTCCCCTGGCCCTGCTCTTCACCATCCACAGGTGGGACCCCAAAAACACCCGGGGGGACCCCAAAAATCCCTGGGGAAATCCCGAAATCCTAAGGGAAATCCCAAACACTGCAAGGGAAATCCCAAAATCCCGAGAGAAATCCCAAAATCCGGGGGAAAATCCCAAAAACTGCAATGGAAATCCCAAAATTCTCCCCCACCTTTGGCTGCCCTGGCCTTGCTCTTCGCCATCCACAGGTGGGACCCCAAAATCCATCTGGGGGGACCCCGAAATCCCGAGAGAAATCCCAAAATCCCAAAATCCCGAGAGAAATCCCAAAATCCTGGGGAAAATCCTAAAAACTGCAATGGAAATCCCAAAATCCCCCCCTTTGGCTGTGCTTGCCCTGCTCTTTGCCATCCACAGGTGGGACCCCAAAACCCCCGGGGGGCACCCCAAAAACACCCAGGGGGACCCCAAAATCCCTGGGGAAATCCCAAAATCCTAAGGGAAATCCCAAAAACTGCAAGGGAAATCCCAAAATCCCGAGAGAAATCCCCAAAAATCCCCCCCTTTTGGCTGCTCTTGGCCACCCACAGGTGGGACCCCAAAATCCCCCGGGGGGCACCCCAAAAACACCCGGGGGGACCCCAAAATCCCTGGGGAAATCCCAAAAGCCCAGGGGGAACCCCAAAACTGGGGCCGACTCCTTTTGGGTTGCCCCAGTTTTGGGGTCTAAGCCCAGTTTTGGGGCGCCCCATTTTGGGGGTTCTGTTTTGGGGTGCCCCGTTTTTGGGATTCCAAATTTTGGGGGTCTCACCCAGTTTTGGGGTTCCCCAGTTTTGGGGGTCTCACCCAGTTTCAGGGTTCTCCAGTTTGGGGTTCCCCATTTTTGGGTGCCCAGTTTCGGGGTTCCCATTTTTGGGGTGTCCAGTTTGGGTTCCCCAGTTTCAGGGTCTCACCCAGTTTGGGGTTCCCCATTTTGGGGGTTCCCATTTTCGGGGTCTCACCCAGTTTTGGGGTGCCCCATTTGGGGGTTCCCCATTTTGGGGTGTCCAGTTTTGGGGTCTCACCCAGTTTTGGGGTTCCCCAGTTTCGGGGTCTCACCCATTTTCGGGATGGCCTGTTTTTGGGGTTCCCATTTTCAGGATGTCCTGTTTTTGGGGTTCCCCATTTCGGGGTCTCACCCATTTTTGGGGTTCCCCATTTTTTGGCATCCCCATTTTTGGGGTTCCCCATTTTGGGGGTTCCCCATTTTTGGGTGCCCAGTTTCGGGGTCTCACCCAGTTTTGGGATGCTCTGTTTTCGGGGGTCTCACCCATTTTGGGGTTCCCCATTTCGGGTTCCCCAGTTTTGGGGTCTCACCCAGTTTAGGGTTCCCCAGTTTTGGGGTTCCCC
>NW_024356527.1:0-358 GCF_014805655.1 Passer montanus | reverse complement strand
GGGGGGATCCCCCTGGGTTTTGGGGTCCTGAGGGTTTTGGGGGAACCCCTGGTGCACGGCGGGGGGGTCCTGGGGTTTGAGGGGATCCTCCTGAGCTTGGGGGGACCCCGGGTGCATCGGGGGTTCCTGCGGGACCCTCTGAGGTTTGGGGGTGTCCTCGGGGATTTGAGGGACCCCCTGAGGTTTTGGGGGTGCTCTGGGGGATTTGGGGGACCCTTGGGGGGGTTGAAATTCCCCCCGGGGTTTGTGGAACCCCTGAACTCTGGGGGTCCCTGGGCCTTGATTTGGGGCTGAGAGCGTCCCCGGAGCTTTGGGGTTCCTGGAGGGGCCGGTGAGGGTTTGGGGTGCCCGTTTTGGG
>NW_024356526.1:0-358 GCF_014805655.1 Passer montanus | reverse complement strand
GGATCCCCTATAGAATACCCTATAAAATCTCCTATAAAACCCCCTATGTAGGATCTGCTATAGGATCCCCTGTAAAATCCCTTATAGGATTCCCTATAAAATTCTCTCTAGGATCCCCTGTAGGATCTCCTATAAAATCCCCTATGGGATCCCCTATGGGGCCTGCGACCCCCTGTGGGGCCTGAGACCCCCCGTGGGATCCCTTCTGTAGGGTCCCCTATAAAATCTCCTGTGAGATCGCCTATCAAATCCCCTATAGAATCTCCTGTAAGATCTCCTAGAGAATCCCCTAGAGGATCCCCTATGGGATCTCATACAGGATCCCCCACAAAATCCCCTATAGGATCCCCTATGGGAC
>NW_024356525.1:0-358 GCF_014805655.1 Passer montanus | reverse complement strand
CTGTGGAGGGATTGGCAGGTCACTTCAACCCACCTGTCAGGATGGGTTCTAAATATAGCCCAAAGTGTTTCTGCTGGGGTAAAAATTGTAAATTTCAGATTATTTTACTTTCTTTTAAGTCTGTTCTCCTGATGTAATAGCAGATTTCATAAATAGTTGCTAAGAAGTTAAAACCTAATGAATATTAAAGTCATGTTACTTAAAGCCTTACTCTGCCTTGATTGCATGGACTTCTGCCCTTTGCACATATCATTTAGAAGGGGGCAGACAGCACAAAAAGGTTGAAATCCATCACAAGCAATTTTTCTGGAACTTTTAGTTGTTTTACAGAGGTAGGAAGACTGGGAAGTGCCATTGT
>NW_024356524.1:0-358 GCF_014805655.1 Passer montanus | reverse complement strand
GGAAGGAACCTGGAAAACTTTTTGAACTCTGCCAAAGGAATGCCCCTGTAGCTTTTATGCCCCCACTTCAACTTTACCTTTGTCCCCTTCGTTGGAGATCTTCCTCAGGTCAATGAAATGGGTCCCGATGGCCACGTCGTTGACCTTGTCCGAGTCCCGGATCTGGATCTTGATCCGCTTGCACAGCGGGGGGAACATCTCTGTGAAGATGATTTGCTCATTCCAGAGGGGCTCGTAGCTGCTCTTCTGTATGGATGTCTTTCCCTGGGAATCGAGAGGAGATGGATATCAGACAAAGGTTGAGTAAGAGCTTGAGATGAGAGATGTGGGACTCCAGGCGCCTCTTCAAAATGCAGTT
>NW_024356523.1:0-358 GCF_014805655.1 Passer montanus | reverse complement strand
ACTTACTTTTCCTGCAGCACATTCTAGGTCTATGGGCATGGCTGCTACTTACATACCTTACACAACTGAGTACAGCAGTCTAATAAAGCAAGGTATTAAAACAGGGTAGGAATATAACCCTGGCTACTGAACATAGTATAAAGAATACTACTTTCTTCCACCAGGCTCCTTCGAATAAGTGATCCCACCAGGATGCTTAGAGAATGGAATTCCATTTCTGAACTGGTACATGTGCTACCCTCTTAATTTCTGCTGCCAGACCTCAGATGGTTTCCCCATAATGGCCAATTTCTATGCAACATTCTGTTTTGTTAAATTTTCCACAGATGCCCCCTTCTTCAGCTAACAAATAATCCAG
>NW_024356522.1:0-358 GCF_014805655.1 Passer montanus | reverse complement strand
AGCACCCAGAATTGCTGCTTTCCTAGGAACACAGCTGCCAATCAGCAAGTTCCCCAAATGAGTGCAAAAACAACTCCCTCCAGGCAGAGTGAGGATTTCAGTGCTGATATGCTCTTGTCCCTCCTTAGCCTGGGCAAAGTTGCAGCCCTGTCTTATCCAGAGGGAATGGAAGATGAGGGGCAGACTGGAAGAGACCTGGGCCATCCCCATTGCAATGGCACCTGTGGCTGGGGCATGATGGAGCTCTGCCTTTGGAGCTCTTCGGTGTCTGGCGCTGAATGCAGAGGCAGGTGTTGAACCATAAGGAACATATGGAGACTGGTTCCTGTGAGGAGAGGACCATGGAGGGGCAATGTCC
>NW_024356521.1:0-358 GCF_014805655.1 Passer montanus | reverse complement strand
CCCCCCAGCCCCCCGAGCACGAAGAGGGGGGGCCCGGACGACCCCCCCAAGATGCCGAGGCCACTCAGATGGAGCTGTCACCCGCCCCCACCATCAGTAAGTGCTCGGTTTTTGGGGGGATCCCCTGGATTTTTGGGGGTTTTCTCCTTTTTGGGGTGGGGGGAAGTCTCCCCAGACTGGGGGGGCTCCAGTGTCCTGTCCCCCCCCCAGCATCGCTGTCCCCAGAGCGGGCGGAGGACTCGGACGCGCTGACAGCCGTGAGCAGCCAGCTGGAGGGGTCCCCCATGGACACCTCGAGTTTGGCTTCCTGCACCTTGGAAGAGTCAGGAGGGGCTCCCCCTGCCCCCACAGCCCCCCA
>NW_024356520.1:0-358 GCF_014805655.1 Passer montanus | reverse complement strand
GGAGGGGGGCGGCGGCCTCCCGTCTCGGGCGGGCTGTCCCGCTTCCCTCTCTCCTCCCCGCCGAGGATCGCGGCTGCGGCGCGCAGGGCGGCGGCGGGAGCGGCGCGGAGGATGCGCTGAGCGAGCGCGGGAGGCGGCGCGGCCGCGGCGCAGGTCAGTGGCGAGACCCCCCCGTCCCCGGGCCCGGGACGCGCTTCGCCGCCCGGGTCCCCGCATCCCCCGGCCGCTCCCCAACTTTTCCCCGCACCACTTCGGGAAAGTGACCAAACTTGCGGCGGGGCCGCGCTGGGGCCCCCGGTCCCGCGTCCCCTCCTCATCCCGGCGGCGCGACCCCCTGGCCGCGGGGCTGCTCTCCCGG
>NW_024356519.1:0-358 GCF_014805655.1 Passer montanus | reverse complement strand
AAAAAAAAGCACAAAAATATGTTTCCTATTCAGCACAGTTTTGAAAACAAATTTAAAACAAGCTGCAAATATATAAACAACAAATATATATTTGAAAATCATTCTAATTTAAATTGGTTGGAAACAGTCTTACTTACAGCTTTGCATTGACAGTGAATTTTGTTATATTCTGTCAGTATTTGCTCCTGATGTTTCAAATATCAGGCATGTATATTAAACTTCACTCATGAGAAAAGACAGTGAATGTTGCAAGACTGCTTCTTGCATAAAGAAATAGTTTTCAGCATAGCAGGCATTTACTTCCCAAAGGGAGGAAATATGGCTCCCTTTGTTTGTAGCAGTAAACTGGGAAAACATA
>NW_024356518.1:2154-7088 GCF_014805655.1 Passer montanus | reverse complement strand
GGGGGCACAGGGACACTTTGGGGAGACACTTTGGGGGACAGGGACACTTTGGGGGTGTGGAGGATGGGGGGGCACATGTGACACTTGGGGGGCACATGTGACACTTTGGGGGCACACGTGACACTTTGGAGTGGCACAGAGACACTTGGGGGGCACATGGTGACACTTTGGGGGGCTCCCTCACCCCTCTGGGCACACCCCATCCAGGGGCTGCCACCGAATCCACCTCTCCCCCAGCCCCAGGCCCCCCAGAATCCCAGCATGGCCCCCCATTTTGGGGTGCTCCCCCCCATCTTGGGGCACCCCCCCCATTTTTGGGGCGCCCCCAGCCCCACCTTGAAGAGCAGCTCGTCGGTGACGCTGAAGGTCCTCTCCAGTTTCCCCCCCAGGGCGTTGATCTCCTTCTGCAGCGCCCTCGTGTCCTCCAGGATCTGGGGGGGATCCCCGGGGTGGGGTCAGACCCCCCAAAACCCCCTCCCCAAATTTGGGGGTGCACAGAGCCCCCCACAACCCCCCCAGCTCCTCCTGCCACCTCACACAGAACCAAACACCCCGAGATCGCCCCAAAAACCTTCAGGGACCCCAAAACTCTCCCACTGCCCCCCTCCACACAAGAGCTGGGGTCCCCCCAAAATGTCAGGACCCCTCCCCGAGTGTCGGGACCCCCCCCAGAGTGTCGGGACCCCCCCCCCCAAGTGTCGGGACCCCCCCAGGCCGCCCACCTTGCCGATCTCCTCCTTCTGCTTGCGGATGTTGCCCACGATCTCCAGGATGCGCTGGGTGTAGACGGCGCGCGAGAGCTCGCGGGGCAGCGCCTGCAGCTCGGCCAGCTGGGGGGGCGTCAGTGGGACCCCAGACCCCACAAACAGCCCCAAAAACAGCCCGGGCACCCCGAGACCCCACAAAGAGCCCCAAAAACAGCCCGGGCACCCCGAGACCCCACAAAGAGCCCCAAAAACAGCCCGGGCACCCCGAGACCCCACAAAGAGCCCCAAAAACAGCCCGGGCACCCCGAGACCCCACAAAGAGCCCCAAAAACAGCCCGGGCACCCCGAGACCCCACAAAGAGCCCCAAAAACAGCCCGGGCACCCCGAGACCCCACAAAGAGCCCCAAAAACAGCCCGGGCACCCCGAGACCCCACAAAGAGCCCCAAAAACAGCCCGGGCACCCCGAGACCCCACAAAGAGCCCCAAAAACAGCCCGGGCACCCCGAGACCCCACAAAGAGCCCCAAAAACAGCCCGGGCACCCCGAGACCCCACAAAGAGCCCCAAAAACAGCCCGGGCACCCCGAGACCCCACAAAGAGCCCCAAAAACAGCCCGGGCACCCCGAGACCCCACAAAGAGCCCCAAAAACAGCCCGGGCACCCCGAGACCCCACAAAGAGCCCCAAAAACAGCCCGGGCACCCCGAGACCCCACAAAGAGCCCCAAAAACAGCCCGGGCACCCCGAGACCCCACAAAGAGCCCCAAAAACAGCCCGGGCACCCCGAGACCCCACAAAGAGCCCCAAAAACAGCCCGGGCACCCCGAGACCCCACAAAGAGCCCCAAAAACAGCCCGGGCACCCCGAGACCCCACAAAGAGCCCCAAAAACAGCCCGGGCACCCCGAGACCCCACAAAGAGCCCCAAAAACAGCCCGGGCACCCCGAGACCCCACAAAGAGCCCCAAAAACAGCCCGGGCACCCCGAGACCCCACAAAGAGCCCCAAAAACAGCCCGGGCACCCCGAGACCCCACAAAGAGCCCCAAAAACAGCCCGGGCACCCCGAGACCCCACAAAGAGCCCCAAAAACAGCCCGGGCACCCCGAGACCCCACAAAGAGCCCCAAAAACAGCCCGGGCACCCCGAGACCCCACAAAGAGCCCCAAAAACAGCCCGGGCACCCCGAGACCCCACAAAGAGCCCCAAAAACAGCCCGGGCACCCCGAGACCCCACAAAGAGCCCCAAAAACAGCCCGGGCACCCCGAGACCCCACAAAGAGCCCCAAAAACAGCCCGGGCACCCCGAGACCCCACAAAGAGCCCCAAAAACAGCCCGGGCACCCCGAGACCCCACAAAGAGCCCCAAAAACAGCCCGGGCACCCCGAGACCCCACAAAGAGCCCCAAAAACAGCCCGGGCACCCCGAGACCCCACAAAGAGCCCCAAAAACAGCCCGGGCACCCCGAGACCCCACAAAGAGCCCCAAAAACAGCCCGGGGACTCCGAGACCCACAAACAGCCCCAGAACCAGCCCGGGGACTCCGAGACCCCACAAACAGCCCCAGAACCAGCCCGGGGACCCCAAAACTATCCAAAAACCACCCCAGGTACCCTGAAACCATCCCACAAACCACCCCGGGTACCCTGAAAACCCGGCCAGAACCAGCCCAGAACTAGCCCGGGGACCCCGAGACCCCACAAACAGCCCCGGGCACCCCAAAACTACTGGAAAACCACCCCGAGTACCCCGAAACCATCCCACAAACTGCCCCTGGGCATCCCAAAACCAGCCACAAACCACTCCGGGTACCCCAAAACCAGCCCAGAACCAGCCTGGGGACCCCAAAACCACCCTGGGTACCACAAAACCAGCCCAGAACTAGCCTGGGTACCCCAAAACCACCCCGGAACCAGCCCAGGTAGCCCGAAACCAGCCCAGAACTAGCCTGGGCACCCCAAACCCACCCTGGGCACCTCCCAAAACCAGTCACAAACCCCCCTGAGCCCCCCAAAACACCTCAAGGTCCCTCCCAGTGACTCCCAAAACCCTCTGAGCCCCCCAAAAAAACCCCAGTGGCCCCCCAGTATCCCTGAACCCCCCCAAAACCAGCCCAGAACCAGCCCGGGGAACCCAAAACACCACAATCGCGGGGCAGCGCCTGCAGCTCGGCCAGCTGGGGGGGCGTCAGTGGGACCCCAGACCCCACAGACAGCCCCAAAAACAGCCCGGGCACCCCGAGACCCCACAAACAGCCCCAAAAACAGCCCGGGGACCCCAAGACCCCACAAACAGCCCCCAAAAACACCCCGGGCACCCCGAGACCCCACACAAAAACAGCCCGGGCACCCCGAGACCCCACAAAGAGCCCCAAAAACAGCCCGGGGACTCCGAGACCCCAAAAACAGCCCAGAACCAGCCCGGGGACTCCGAGACCCCACAAACAGCCCCAGAACCAGCCCGGGGACCCCAAAACTATCCAAAAACCACCCCAGGTACCCTGAAACCATCCCACAAACCACCCCGGGTACCCTGAAAACCCGGCCAGAACCAGCCCAGAACTAGCCCGGGGACCCCGAGACCCCACAAACAGCCCCGGGCACCCCAAAACTACTGGAAAACCACCCCGAGTACCCCGAAACCATCCCACAAACTGCCCCTGGGCATCCCAAAACCAGCCACAAACCACTCCGGGTACCCCAAAACCAGCCCAGAACCAGCCCGGGGACCCCAAAACCAGCCCAGAACTAGCCTGGGTACCCCAAACCAGCCCAGCGACCCCAAAACCACCCTGGGTACCACAAAACCAGCCCAGAACTAGCCTGGGTACCCCAAAACCACCCCGGAACCAGCCCAGGTAGCCCGAAACCAGCCCAGAACTAGCCTGGGCACCCCAAACCCACCCTGGGCACCTCCCAAAACCAGTCACAAACCCCCCTGAGCCCCCCAAAACACCTCAAGGTCCCTCCCAGTGACTCCCAAAACCCTCGGAGCCCCCAAAATAGCCCTCAGGGCCCTCCTAGTACCCCCTGAACCCCCCTAAAACCCCTCAGTGGTCCCCCAGTGCCCCCCCAGAACACCACAGGGGTCCCCCCAGTGACTCCCAAACCCCCCTGAGATTTGGGGACCCCAAAGTCTGCAGGGAAAGGAGCCCAGGGACCCCAAAACCTCCTGGGATGAAACCCCAAATCCCTGAGGAACCATAAAACCTACCAAGGAGACCTGGGGAGCCCAAAACCCACAGGAAAGGGACTGCAGGCACCCCAAACCCGCTGAGAAGAGACTCTGAGATCCCAGAATCCACCTGGTACGGACCCCGGGAACCCCCAAACCCAATTTTGGGGAATCTGGGCACCCCAAACCCACTGTGAAGGGACGTCAGAGACCCCAAAACCAACCAGGGATGGACCCCAGGAACCCCCAAACCCAACCAGCAGGAGGAATTGGGGACACCAGAGTCCCCCAAAGGGGTTCCAGAAGCATCAGGAAGGGGAGATCAAGTTTGCCCGGAAGGGATCACGAAATGGAGCAGGGAAAGATTTGGGGACCCCAAAGTCTGCAGGGAAAGGAGCCCAGGGACCCCAAAACCTCCTGGGATGAAACCCCAAATCCCTGAGGAACCATAAAACCTACCAAGGAGACCTGGGGAGCCCAAAACCCACAGGAAAGGGACTGCAGGCACCCCAAACCCGCTGAGAAGAGACTCGGAGATCCCAGAATCCACCTGGGAGGGACCCCGGGAACCCCCAAACCCAATTTTGGGGAAACTGGGCACCCCAAACCCACTGTGAAGGGACGTCAGAGACCCCAAAACCAACCAGGGATGGACCCCAGGAACCCCCAAACCCAATTTTGGGGAATCTGGGCACCCTAAACCCACTGTAAAGGGATCTGAGAGACCCCAGGGACCCCAAAACCAACCAGGGATGGACCCCAGGAACCCCCAAACCCAATTTTGGGGAATCTGGGCACCCTAAACCCACTGTAAAGGGATCTGAGAGACCCCAGGGACCCCAAAACCAACCAGGGATGGACCCCAGGAACCCCCAAACCCAATTTTGGGGAATCTGGGCACCCTAAACCCACTGTAAAGGGATCTGAGAGACCCCAGGGACCCCAAAACCAACCAGGGATGGACCTGGGGACCACCAAATCCATGGGGAAGAACCAGGGGAGGGCAGGAGGGAAGGGAAGGGAAGGGAAGGGAAGGGAAGGGAAGGGAAGGGA
>NW_024356518.1:0-2047 GCF_014805655.1 Passer montanus | reverse complement strand
CCCCCTGAGCCCCCAGCCCCACCAGCTGGGCGTGCAGGCTCTCCTTCCTGCGCGCCTCCTCGGCGGCCGCGCGGCTGCGCTGGAGCAGCGCCCGCGTCTCCGCCAGGCGCCGCGACGACTCTCGCTGGGCAGGGGGGCACAGGGGGGTCCCCAACGTCACCACCGGCCCCCCGGGGACGGGGAACCCCCAAACCCAGCCAGCAGGAGGAAGTGGGGACAACAGAGTCCCCCAAAGGGGTTCCAGAAGAACCAGAAAGGGGAGATTAAATTTGTCAGGAAGGGATCATGAAATGGAGCAGGGAAAGATTTGGGGACCCCAAAGTCTGCAGGGAAAGGAGCCCAGGGACCCCAAAACCTCCTGGGATGAAACCCCAAATCCCTGAGGAACCATAAAACCTACCAAGGAGACCTGGGGAGCCCAAAACCCACAGGAAAGGGACTGCAGGCACCCCAAACCCGCTGAGAAGAGACTCTGAGATCCCAGAATCCACCTGGGAGGGACCCCGGGAACCCCCAAACCCAATTTTGGGGAATCTGGGCACCCCAAACCCACTGTGAAGGGATCTCAGGGACCCCAAAACCAACCAGGGATGGACCCCAGGAACCCCCAAACCCAACCAGCAGGAGGAATTGGGGACAACAGAGTCCCCCAAAGGGGTTCCAGAAGAATCAGGAAGGGGAGATTAAATTTGTCAGGAAGGGATCATGAAATGGAGCAGGGAAAGATTTGGGGACCCCAAAGTCTGCAGGGAACGGAGCCCAGGGACCCCAAAACCTCCTGGGATGAAACCCCAAATCCCTGAGGAACCATAAAGCCTACCAAGGAGACCTGGGAACCCCAAAACCCACAGGAAAGGGACTGCAGGCACCCCAAACCCGCTGAGAAGAGACTCCGAGATCCCAGAATCCGCCTGGGAGGGACCCCGGGAACCCCCAAACCCAATTTTGGGGAATCTGGGCACCCTAAACCCACTGTAAAGGGATCTGAGAGACCCCAGGGACCCCAAAACCAACCAGGGATGGACCCCAGGAACCCCCAAACCCAATTTTGGGGAAACTGGGCACCCTAAACCCACTGTAAAGGGATCTGAGAGACCCCAGGGACCCCAAAACCAACCAGGGATGGACCTGGGGACCACCAAATCCATGGGGAAGAACCAGGGGAGCCAGAGTGACCATCAGAGTGACCACTGAGAGCCTCCAGCGCCGCCCCCTCGGCCGCCTGGCCCGAGCCCCCCGCCTGGGGAGAGCACTGAGTGACCATCAGAGTGACCACCCAGTGACCATCAGAGTGACCAGAGTGACCATCAGAGTGACCACTGAGAGCCTCCAGCGCCGCCCCCTCGGCCGCCTGGCCCGAGCCCCCCGCCTGGGAGAGACCGCAGAGTGACCAGAGTGACCACACAGTGACCACTGAGAGTGACCAGAGTGACCACCCAGAGCCTCCAGAATGACCATCAGAGTGACCAGAGTGACCACCCAGTGACCAGAGTGACCACTGAGAACCACCAGTGACCACCCAGAGTGACCACTGAGAGCCACCAGAGTGACCACTGAGAGCCCCAGAGTGACCACCCAGAGTGACCAAACAGTGACCAGAGTGACCATGCAGAGTGACCATCAAGGGCCCAGAGTGACCACCCAAAGTGACCACTGAGAGCCCCAGAGTGACCTCTCAGACTGACCACTGAGAACCTCCAGTGACCACCCAGAGTGACCACTGAGAGCTATCAGAGTGACCACTCAGAGTGACCACCAGGGGCCCAGAGTGACCATCAGAGTGATCATCAGGAGCCCAGAGTGCCCACTCAGAGCCACCAGGGGCCCAGAATGACCATCAGGGCCCAGAGTGACCATCAGAGTGACCGTCAGAGTGACCATCAGAGTGACCATCAGAGTGACCACCCCCCCTCACCTCCTCGGGGCCCTCTGGGGGCTGCGGGGTCTCGGCCCCCGCCTGGATCTGCTGCAGCAGCACCTGGGGGTCCTGGGGGAGACCCCGGAGGGGCTGAGCCTGGGGAGGGGCCAAACAGCCCCCAGCCCCAAA
>NW_024356517.1:0-358 GCF_014805655.1 Passer montanus | reverse complement strand
GAAAACACCTACAAGGGGCTCTGTAGTTTAGGGAGGTGAAGTGATATGATATTTATTTATCAAATTTGCCTGTAGACTTTGGATTTGAGCCTTTGGAGAAGGAAGAAAAGCAGACTGAATTCAGTTTGGTTTTAGAAGTCTTTTGGTGGAAGTCCAGGCTAATTTTCCATGCTTGAAGACTGGATGAGGCAGATTGATGACAGACGTGCATTTCCGTATTTCTTTCCCAGGCTAAACTAAATTTCAGTACAAAGTACTTTCCTTAACCAATGCTACATGTCTGGCTGTGAGTTCTTTCTGAGCTGACTGTGCCTCAGGAACATCAGAGTATTCTAACAACCATCATATACATGCAAGG
>NW_024356516.1:0-358 GCF_014805655.1 Passer montanus | reverse complement strand
GCTTAATGAACTGTGGGGTCATTAATGGACTAATTCATGACTTAGGTAACTGCAGGGTCATTAACAGACTAATTAATGGCTTAATTAGCTGTGAGGTCATTAATGGACTCATTAATGGTTTAATTAACTGTGGGGTCATTAATTACTAATGGAGTCTAATTACCTGTGGGGTCATTAACAGCTTAATTAATTGTGTGGTCATTAATGGGGTACCCTGGAATTAATTAACTGCTGAGATAACTAATGGGGACACAGCTTAATTGACTTAATTAATGGGGATAATTAATAGAGTACTCTGGATTTAATTAACTGCAGGACTAACTAATGGACCCCAAAATCCCCCTCGGTTCAGGGACCC
>NW_024356515.1:0-359 GCF_014805655.1 Passer montanus | reverse complement strand
CAAAAATCCCTTTTAAGCCCCAAAAATCCAATTTTAACCCTTTTAATCCCATTTTTTTCCCCCAAAACCCTTCAGAATCCCCTCCCACACTCACAAAATTCCGGGAATCCCCAATTTTCAGTATTTTTCCTCAATCCTCCTCTTCATCCTCAGCCCAAACCCCTCAAAGTCCATTTTTAACCCTTTCAACGCCTCCCAAAAATCCCATTTTAACCCCCCAAAATCCGATTTTAACCCTTTCAACACCTTCTAAAAATCCCTTTTTTAACCCATTAAAACACATCCCCTTTTCACCCCTAAAAATTCACTTTTAACCCTTTCAACACCTCTAAAAATCCAATTTTAATCCCCAAAAATCC
>NW_024356514.1:0-359 GCF_014805655.1 Passer montanus | reverse complement strand
AGTAGAAGTAGAAATTTACATGTGGAGCTTGTGTATATGCCATGTGCCTGCTTTAATTACCTGGTTATGTGATAAGATTTTACAGCAGCCCTCTTCCCAAGGAGCATTTACTACAGTCACAGTTTTTTCTTCTTTCCTAACAGCTCCATATTAATTTTATTATATACAATCTCAAGTCTACACTGAAGACAAAAGGATTTGTATTCTCACATCCATTTCTCTGAGGTCTGTCACTGCCTGTTTTGTAGGCACTGATGAACTTTATCTTCAGGGTACGATGCCCATTACACAGGAATTGAGCAGAGATGGAAAAATTTAAGCCTAAACTCTTTACTGACCTTGATGCCCTAATTTGGTTG
>NW_024356513.1:0-359 GCF_014805655.1 Passer montanus | reverse complement strand
TGCACCTCATGGAAGAGTGACCCATGCTGAAGCAGTTTTGGGTGGACTGCTGCTTGTGAGATTTGGAGCCATGCTGGAGACGTTTGCGGAGAACTGTCTCCCATGGAAGGGACCTCATGGTGCAGCAGGGGAATGATTTCTCTCCCTGAGCAGCGGAAGAAAACCTCGGTTGATGAATTGACCAAACCCCCATACCCCCATGCCCTGTCTCCCTGTACTGTCTGTGGGAAGGAGGGAGGGATTTGGGGAAGAAGAGGTGCTTTTTTAAGGGCTTATTTTACTTCTCTTTATTCTCCTCTGACTATGTTAGTAGTAAATTCACTTTGTATCTCTAAGCTGAGCCTGTTTTGCCCTTGGAG
>NW_024356512.1:0-359 GCF_014805655.1 Passer montanus | reverse complement strand
GGCACTAAAAATTCACAGTTCAGCATCAGAAATTCACATGGAAGCATCAAAATTCACAGTTCAGCATCAAAAAGTCACATTGTATCATCAAAAGTCATGGTTGGCACTAACAGTTCACATTTCGGCATTAAAAGTCACATTTTGGCACTAAAAATTCACAGTTCAGCATCAAAAAGTCACAGCTTGGCATCAAAAGTCACATTGTGGCATCAAAATTCACATTGCAGCATCAAAAAGTCACAGTTCAGCATCAAAAAGTCACAGTTTGGCATTAAAAAGTCACATTTTAGCATCAAAAATTCACATTTTGGCACTAAAAATTCACATGGCAGCATCAAAAATTCACATTTTGGCATCAA
>NW_024356511.1:0-359 GCF_014805655.1 Passer montanus | reverse complement strand
GTCACTGTCACTGTCACCTCACAGGGACATGGTGACACCTCGGTGACAGCGCAGGAACCGGCTGAACTCCTGCAGGGACACAGGCACTGTCACTGTCACTGTCACTGTCACCTCACAGGAATCAGCTGAAATCCCACGGGGACATGGGGACACCAGCATTGTCACCTCGCTGGGGTGGCACCACCTCCCACCACCCACATCCAACACAATCCCATCCCATCCATCCAAACCCCACAAATCCCAAAATTCCCCCAAATCCCAAAATTCCCCCAAATCCCCTCAAAAGTCCCCCCAAATCCCCCAAAACCCCAACAATCCCAAATCCCCAAAATTCCCCCAAACTCCCCCAAATCCCCCAA
>NW_024356510.1:0-359 GCF_014805655.1 Passer montanus | reverse complement strand
CCCTCACAGCTCCCCCTCCCTATACCTGAGTCCCCACATCCCCCCGGGAGAGCCCCTCACACCCCAAAGCCCCTCCTCGGCACCTGCACGCCCCTGACCCCCCGGCCCAGCTCCCGCAGCCTCCGGCCCAGCGCCGCCATCGCCGCCATCTTGGCTCCTCCTTCTCCTCCTCCTCCTTCCCGCCCTCGCGACGTCACCGCGCAGCACGCACGTACGCGCGCGTGACGTCAGCGCGCTCTCTCCGCGCCGCGCTCCGAGCTCTGAGGGAGCCGCTGAGGTGGGGCCGGGCCCGGGGGCCCCGACCGCGAATTTGGGGGGGATTTGAGGGGTCTGGGAGGAGCAGGACAGCTGGGGGAGCT
>NW_024356509.1:0-359 GCF_014805655.1 Passer montanus | reverse complement strand
TTGGGGCTGGGGGCGGCTGGAGGGAAGCGGGGGTGGGGGGCAAGTGAGACCCCCGGGATTGGGACCCCCGGGGATGGGGAGGGGGGGAAACCCCCCCCAAAACCCCCCGAGGGACCCCCAAAGACCCCCAGGGACCCCCAAGGACCCCCGAAATGGGGAAAGGGACCCCCAAAGCAACCCCGGGACCCCCAAATTGGGGTCTGAGACCCCCAAAATCGGCCCCGGGACCCCCAAATTGAGGCAGGAACCCCCAAATTGGGGCAGGGACCCCCAAAACAACCCCGAGACCCCCAAATTGGGGCAGAGACCCCCCAAACCAACCCCAGGACCCCCAAAATCAGCCCCGGGACCCCCAAATT
>NW_024356508.1:0-359 GCF_014805655.1 Passer montanus | reverse complement strand
GCGCCGCTGCCCCTCACGGCGACCCTTCGGCAGCCGCCCCACGGCCCGGCCCCGCCCCGGCCCGGCCCCGGGGCCGCTCCCGCCCTCCGCCCCGCCTCTTTATCGCCTGGCCGCAGCCGCCTCCCTTATCGCCCTTATCTGCCTTATCGCCCGCGGGCAGCGACACAGCCGCTCGCCCGGCCGCGCCCCGCCCGCGGCAGCCCGGCTCCGCTACGGCGGTGGGCGCACGCTGAGACCCGGCCCCGGGCGGAGCAGGGCGGAGGGGAGCGGTGCCCGGCCCCGCCCGGCCCGGCCCAGCCCCGCCCAGCACGGCGCTTTGTTCCCCCGCATGCAGCCCCCGCCCGCCCCGCGGAGCGCCC